>NC_059072.1:300266250-300583015 GCF_020497125.1 Mauremys mutica
ACAGAAGTCTAAATTTGTATTAAATGAGGATATTGATATAATAAGCATCACAGAAACTTACCGGAATGAGGATAGTCGATGGGACACAGTAATACTAGGGTACAAAATATATTGCAAGGACAGAACAAGCTGGTGGGGCACTGGCACTATATATGAAAGAAAGCATAGACTCAAATGAGGTAAAAATCTTAAATGAACCAAACTGTACCATAGAATCTCTATGGAAAGTAATTCCACGCTCTAATAATAAGAATATGGCAGTAGGGATATATTACTGACCACCTGACCAGGATGATGATAGCGACTGTGAAATGCTCAGGGAGATTAGAGAGGCTATTAAAATAAAAAAATCAATAATAATGGGAGATTTCAACTATCCCCATATTGACTGGATACATGTCACCTCAGGACAGGATGCAGAGAAAAAGTTTCTTGACACCTTAAATGACTGCTTCTTGGAGCAGGTAGTCCTGGAACCCACAAGAGGAGAGGCAATTCTTGATTTAGTCCTAAGTGGAGAACAGGATCTGGTCCAAGCAGTGAATATAGCTGGACTACTTGCTAATAGTGATCATAATATAATTAAATTTAACATTCCTGTGGCGGGGAAAACACCACAGCGGCCAAACACTGTAGCATTTCATTTCAGAAAAGGGAACTACACAAAAATGAGGAGACTAGTTAAATAGAAATTAGAAGGTACAGCACAAAAAGTGAAATCCCTGAAAGCTGCATGGAAACTTTTTAAAGGCACCATAATACAGGCTCAACTTAAATGTATATCCCAAATTGAAACACATAGTAAGAGAACCAAAAAAGTGCCATTGTGGCTAAACAACAAAGTAAAACAAGCAGTGAGAGGCAAAAAGGCGTCCTTTAAAAAGTGGAAGTTAAATCCTAGTGAGGAAAATAGAAAGGAGCATAAACTCTGGTAAATGAAATGTAAAAATTTAATTAGGAAGGCCAAAAAAGATTTTGAACAGCTAGCCAAAGATTCAAAAAGTAATAGCAAAAACATTTTTAAGCACATCAGAAGCAGGAAGCCTGCTAAACAATCAGTGGGGCCACTGCATGATTGAGATGCTAAAGGAGCACCCCTCAAGGATGATAAGGCCATTGCAGAGAAACTAAATGAATTCTTTGCATCAGTCTTCATGGCTGAACATGTGAGGGAGATTCCCAAACCTGAGCCATTCTTTTTAGGTGACAAATCTGAGGAACTGTCCCAGATTGAGGTGTCATTAGAGGAGGTTTTGGAACAAATTGATAAACCAAACAATAAGTCACCAAGACCAGATGATATTCACCCAAGCAACTCATATGTGAAATTGCAGAACTACTAACTAACTGCTAACCTATCATTTAAATCAGCTTCTGTACCAAATGACTGGAGGATAGCTAATGTAATGCTAATTTTTAAAAAGGGCTCCAGAGGTGATCCTGGCACTTACAGGCTAATAAGCCTGACATCAGTATCAGGCAAACTGGTTGAAACTATATTAAAGAACAAAATTGTCAGACACATAGACAAATATAATTTGTTGGGGAAGAGTCAACATGTTTTTCGTAAAGGGAAATCATGACTCACCAATCTACGAGAATTCTTTGAGGGGGTCAACAAGCATGTGGACAAGGGAGATTCAGTGGATATAGTGTACTTAGATTTTCAGAAGGCCTTTGACAAGATCCTTCACCAAAGGTTCATAAGCAAAGTAAGCTGTCATGGAATAAGAGAGAAGGTTAGCTCATGGATTGGTAATTGGTAAAAAGATAGGATAGGAATAAATGGTCAGTTTTAAGAATGGAGAGGGGTAAATAGTGATGTCCCCTAGGGGTCTGTATTGGGACAGTACTAGTCAACATAATCATATATAATCTAAAAAAAGGGGTAAACAGTGAGATGGCAAAATTTGCAGATGATACAAAATTACTCAAGATAGTTAAGCCCCGGACAGACTGTGAAGAGCTACACAAGTATTTCTCAAAACTGGGTGACTGAGCAACAAAATGTCAGCTGAAACGCAATGTTGATAAATGCAAAGTAATGAACATTGGAAAACATAAACGCAACTATACATATAAAATGATGGGATCTAAATTACCACTCAAGAAAGAGATGTTGGAGTCATTCTGGATAGTTCTCTATAAATATCCACTCAACCTGCAGCAGCAGTCAAAAAAGCAAACAGAATGTTGGGAATCATTAAGAAAGGGATAGATAATAAGACAGAAAATATCACATTGCCTCTATATAAATCCATGGTACTCCCATATCTTGAATACTGCATGCAGCTGTGGTCACCCCATCTCAAAAAAGATATATTGGAATTGGAATAGGTTCAGAAAAGTGCAACAAAAATGATTAGGGGTATGGAATAGCTTCTATATGAGAAGAGATTAATAAGACTGGGACTTTTAAATAGAAGATGAAATACCAGCTTGGAAAAGAGTCAACTAAGGGGGGATATGATTGAGGTCCATAAAATCATGACTGGTGTGGAGAAAGTAAATAAGGAAGTGTGATTTACTTCTTCTCATAACACAAGAACTAGGGGGTCACCAAATGAAATTAATAGGCAGCAATACAAACAAAAGGAAGGTGGGTATTTTTACACAGTGTGCAGTCAACCTGTGGAACTTTTTGCCAGAAGATGTTGTGAAGGCCAAGACTATAACAGGGTTCAAAAAAGAACTAGATAAGCTCATGGAGGATAGGTCCATCAGTGCCTATTAGTCAGGATGGACAGGGATGATGTCCGTAGCCTCTGTTTGTCAGAATCTGGGAATGGGTGACGGGAGATGGATCCCTTGATGATTACCTGTTCTGTTCATTCCTCTGGGGCATCTGGCATTGGGCACTGTCAGAAGACAGGATACTAGGTTAGATAGACCTTTGGTCTGACCCAGTATGGCCATTCCTATGACTTCCCCCTGAAGCCTGGACGAGTGTCTTCAAATGATCTTCATCTTCTCGGCATTCCAGTAGTTTCCAGCATAGGTGGGGGAGGAGAGAGGCCAAGACATTCTGCAACTGTTCCTTATTTTATACCCTTGACCCATTTCCCTGGCAGACACTAGCCCAGGCATGTCCTGGTGGGCTTTGCTGAGTCACGGTGATCAATCAGTTCCCACTGAGTGGTGTTTACATAGTTGAATCATACAGTTGATTAATGGACCGTCAAGATCCACCTGGCCGCAATAATGCTGCAACTTGTGACAGACATTGATAACAACCATACAGCAAAATCTCATAACTTTATATTCTAACGATATACACATTTGGACAGAACAGTGGGTTTCAGCAGATAATTACTTTTCATAGAATCATAGAATCATAGAATATCAGGGTTGGAAGGGACCTCAGGTGGTCATCTAATCCAACTCCCTGCTCAAAGCAGGACTAATTCCGAACTAAATCATCCCAGCCAGGGCTTTGTCAAGCCTGATCTTAAAAACCTCTAAGGAAGGAGATTCTACCACCTCCCTAGGTAACCCATTCCAGTGCTTCACCACCCTCCTAGTGAAAAAGGTTTTCCTAATATCCAACCTAAACCTCCCCCACTGCAACTTGAGACCATTACTCCTTGTTCTGTCATCTGGTACTACTGAGAATAATCCAGATCCATCCTCTTTGGAACCCCCTTTCAGGTAGTTGAAAGCAGCTATCAAATCCCCCCTCATTCTTCTCTTTCGCAGACTAAACATTCCCATTCTCTCAGCCTCTCCTCATAAGTCATGTGCTCCAGCCCCCTAATCATTTTTGTTTCCCTCCGCTGGACTCTTTCCAATTTTTCCACATCCTTCTTGTACTCCAGACGAGGCCTCACCAATGTCGAATAGAGGGGAATGATCCTACTTATACAGCCCAAAATGCTGTTAGTCTTCTTGGCAACAAGGTCACACTGTTGACTCATAACCAGCTTCTCGTCCACTATAACCCCTAGGTTATTTTCTGCAGAACTGCTTCCTAGCCATTCGGTCCCTAGTCTGTAGCAGTGCATGGGATTCTTCCGTCCTAAGTCTAGGACTCTGCACTTGTCTTTGTTGAACCTCATCAGGTTTCTTTTGGCCCAGCCCTCTAATTTGTCTAGGTCCCTTTGTATCCTATCCCTACCCTCCAGCATATCTACCACTCCTCCCAGTTTAGTGTCATCTGCAAACTTGCTGAGAGTGCAGTCCACACCATCCTCCAGATCATTAATGAAGATATTGAACAAAACCAGCCCCAGGACCGATCCTTGGGGCACTCCACTTGAAATCAGCTGCCAACTAGACATGGAGCCACTGATCACTACCCGTTGAGCCTGACAATCTAGCCAGCTTTCTATCCATCTTATAGTCTATTCCTCTAGACCATACTTCTTTAACTTGCTGGCAAGAATACTGTAGTAGACCGTATCAAAAGCTTTGCTAAAGTCAAGGAATCAGGGCCGGCTCCAGACCCCAGCGCGCCAAGCGCGCGCTTGGGGCGGCATTTTGCTGGCAGGGCGACAGGCGGCTCCGGTGTGACCTTCCGCAGTCATGCCTGCGGGAGGTCCACCGGAGCCGCGGGACCAGTGGACCGCCCCCAGGCATGACTGCGGAGGGTCCACTGGTACTGCAGCTCTGGTGGACCTCCCGCAGGCATGCCAGCGGATGCTCCACCGGAGCCACGGGACCAGCGGAACCTCCGCAGCCACGTCTGCAAGAGGTCCCCCGGAGCCACGGGACCGGTGACCGCCAGAGCGCGCCCCGTGGCGCGCCACCCTGCTTGGGGCGGCGGGATTCCTAGAGCCGCCCCTGCAAGGAATAACACATCCACTGCTTTCCCCTTATCCACAGAGCCAGTTATCTCATCATAGAAGTCAATTAGGTTAGTCAGGCATGACTTGCCCTTGGTGAATCCATGCTGACTGTTCCTGATCACTTTCCTCTCCTCTAAGTGCTTCAGAATTGATTCCTTGAGGACCTGCTCCATGATTTTTCCAGGGACTGAGGTGAGGCTGACTGGCCTGTAGTTTCCCGGATCCTCCTTCTTCACTTTTTTAAAGATGGGCTCTACATTAGCCTTTTTCCAGTCATCCGGGACCTCCCCCGTTCGCCAGGAGTTTTCAAAGATAATGGCCAATGGCTCTGCAATCACATTCGCCAACTCCTTTAGCACCCTCTTTTAGCATACCTTGCAGCGCATCCAGCCCCATGGACTTGTGCTCGTCCAGTTTTTCTAAATAGTCCCGAATCACTTCTTTCTCCTCAGAGGGCTGGTCACCTTCTCCCCATACTGTGCTGCCCAGTGCAGCAGTCTGGGAGCTGATCTTATTTGTGAAGACAGAGGCAAAAAAATCATTGAGTACATTAGCTTTTTCCACATCCTCTGTCACTAGGTTGCCTCCCTCATTCAGTAAGGGGTCCACACTTTCCTTGACTTTCTTCTTGTTGCTAACATAGCTGAAGAAACCCTTCTTGTTACTCTTAACATCTCTTGCTAGCTGCAACTCCAAGTGTGATTTGGCCTTCCTGATTTCGATCCTGCATGCCTGAGCAATATTTTTATAATCCTCCCTAGTCATTTGTCCAATGTTCTACTTCTTGTAAGCTTCTTTTTTTGCGTTTATGATCAGCAAGGATTTCACTGTTAAGCCAAGCTGGTCGCCTGCCATATTTACTATTCTTTCTACACATCGGGATATTTTTTCCTGCAACCTCAATAAGGATTCTTTAAAATACAGCCAGCTCTCCTGGACTCCTTTCCCCCTCATGTTATTTTCCCAGGGGATCCTGCCCATCAGTTCCCTGAGGGAGTCAAAGCCTGCTTTTCTGCAGTCCAGGGTCCGTATTCTGCTTCTCTCCTTTCTTCCTTGTGTCATGAGATACCTTACATGGCATGCTTTGAATGAAATACTACAACTATATATGAATGATGAATATGAAGGTTACCAGGTGCTATTCTGAGGTATAGTTTGGCACAGTGGGGAAAGTTTTCAGCAGCTCCCTCCACTGGGGAAAGGCTCCTGTAGCGGGGAGCTGGCAGAGTCTTTCTCCACTACTTCCTGACTGCCAGAGCCCTTCCCCCTGGCCAGAGCCTTTCCCTGTTGAGGGGGGAAATGGGCAGTTAGCAGGACACCACACTGCTAAAAAAGAGCAGTGTAGACAGGGAAGCACTACTTGGGCAAGTAGAGAGCCTATAGCGGGGTGGGCAAACTACGGCTCATGGGCTGGAGCCATTTTAAGCTGGTCCACGAGCTCCCACTGAGGAGTGGGGTCTGGGGCTTGCCCTGCTCTGGTGCTCCAGCCAGGGAGCAGGGTTGAGGGCTGTACCACGTGGCTGCAAGAAGCCGTGGCATGGCCCCACTCCAGCTCCTATGCATTCCAATGGCCCCCTCCGGCGCTCCAATGGAAGCTGCAGGGGCAGTGCCTGCAGATTGGGCAGTGTGCAGAGCTACCTGGCCGTGCCTCCACGTAGGAGCCAGAGAACGGACATGCTGCTGCTTCCGGGAGCTGCTTGATGTAATCGCCACTGGGAGCCTGCATCCCCAAGCCTCTCCCCATGCCCCAACTTCCTGTCCCAGCCCTGATCACCCTCCCATCCTCCAAACCCCTCAATCCCAGCCCAGAGCACCCTCCTGCACCCCAAACATCTCATTCCCAGCCCCACCCCAGAGCCCTCACCCACAGCTGGAGCCTACACTCCTTCCTACACCCCTGCCCAAGCCCTGTTCCCCTCCTGTTCTCATCCCTTGGTCACAGCCCAGAGCACCCTCCTACACCCCAAACTCCTCATCCCAAATCCCACCCCAGAGCCCTCACCCTGCCCCCCCACCTTACTCCCCCACCCCAGCCCGGAGCCCCATTCTGCACCCTGAACTCCTCATTTCTGGCCCCACCCCAGAACCTGCACCCCCAACCATAGCCCTCACCCCCTCCCACACCCCAACCCTAATTTTGTGAGCATTCATGGCCTGCCATACAATTTCTACAATTCCTCGGCCCAAAAAGTTTGCCCACCCCTGGCCTATAGTGTACATATCCACAGAGTTCAGGAGTGTCTTTACTCATCTAAACAGTGCCTCACCAGCTGCACTGCTATTTATACCTGAGCTAAAGGTGTGTGTAGTGTGTGTACTCTACATGCCACCAAAAGGAGCGTGCAGTATAGATCTCCGCTGTCCCTCTAGAAATTCTGGACTTTGCCCAGTGCTGGAGCAGCCTCCAGCTTCTCCACACTGTTCAGAATCTCTTCAGCACTGCATGTTGTAGCCCCGCTTCCAGCATAATCCCTACGCCAGGATTTATGGGAGAGAAGGAGAGATAAGTGAAGGCAGCCTGCAGCTGTCTTCCGTAGTTCCTGCAATCTTCCCCCAGATGGGCCCAGGAATTATACACCATTCTGGCCCTTTTAGCAAAGTACTGGTCTCAGACTGGATATGAGAATTTCACTCAAAGGCTTTTTCTCCAAAATGCCAAACAGAGAAATATTAACAGCACATAATAAATGAAGATTTTTATTTTATTTTTTTTGTGGGGATAATAATAATGAGAATAACAAAAACATGGCAAAAAACTCTCAAAGCATTCTGGGTCAAATTCTGATATCTTTGATCAGGCTAAATATTACCTTGCTTACTCCATTACACTAAGTCAGAGTAAGGGTATCAGATTCCAGCCCTTAAATACATTAATATAGAGAGTTTCCAAAATGGACATGAAAACACTGTCCAGCTGTAAGAAGAATGAATATATGGGAAGGAACGATATGCAGTGTGGAAGGAAAAACTACGTAATTTTAGCTGACACAATAGAAACTGTTTAGATATAAATTATAGTCAAATAAGTTAGTCAAGTGAATTTTGGCAACAAGCCTTTAAAGAGGTTGAAGAAGGTGGATCATGGCATCTTTTTAGAGATAAGAAATGCCTATGAACAAGGCAAGAACATTGATCATGAGGCATTTTAATTACTCAGATATTGATTAGGATAACAGGAATGCAATTATAAAGACGAACACATTCTTAAAGTTACATGTTCTTAGTGCAGGCTTGTTTTCTTTCAATAGCTTGTTGAACAGGCTTTATGATCAGAGGCTATTCTGGACCCATTCCTTAGAAATGAGCTAAGTATGATAAATCAGTTTTAAGATGGGGAGCATCTCAGATCAACTTATCATTTGATTTGAAATACTCATGAGACAATACTAGTGTACTAGAAATATTTCTGGCTTTTGGAAAGGTGACTTCAAAAGAATGCTAAATGCCTTGAAGAACGTTGTTTGGAAATTTATAAGGTATGAGAAATCTACTGAAGAAAAGTAGGAAATATAATATTTAAGGAACAACTGACAAAGTAGCAATGGAACATCATCTCAAGCAAGTAATCCTTGTGCTAAATATAACATAAAATAGTTTGTTGAGTTAAACAAAAAACCATCACTCACTCAAACCAGGAAACAGCAACTATATAGTGTCACTTTAGCTGAAAAGATGTGACCTTTGAGTACCTGATACTTTGTCAATTTATGACCTCTCTTGCAGATCTTCTCTTAGGAAACAGCAAATCAAGGGGATGCTTGTGCCCTGTATCTCCTGAAATTTTTGCAGTTTATGGCTAGCTCAATTCTTCTCAGGCTCTGGGACCAGTTTAGAGGACATAATAAGCGCTTTTTTTTGTCTTGGAGAAGGGCACTCCTTCAAAAAGTGTACTGTGGGTAAGGTCCTTTCTTCCTTCAAGATTCAAAAAAGAGAGGAGCACCAAACTACAATATCTTCTCTCAGGTTCAAGAGTGAGAACTTTCTTCTGGTTTCAAAGTGCCTATCAATACTGAAGCTTAGTATCATCTGGCAGATGCCAGGTTGAGAGGAGTTATCTTCACAAGGGGATATCCATAAAGAATCCACTGAAGTTAAATCCACTGTGCAGAGGTCAGATGCCTTTTGGATATGTGAGGTGACTGGGTGAAATTCTACAGCCTGAATTATGCAGGACATCCTACTAGATCATCATGCTGGGTTCTTCTGGCCTTAAAATCTATTAGTCTATAGTGATGTCAAAGGGAGTGCCTTTCATTGTTACTAGGTCCTACACAAGAAAAAAGAAAGAGAGGCACTAGAAGATCCAGGTATCCAATTTGACTAGAACTCATTGCAGCTGGTAATCTATATCTAGGGATCCCCAAATGGGAAAGACTTGCTTGGAGTCAGGGTGGGCAGACTGGTCCTCTGCACTGAATACCTTTCAGGTTTTGTCCTTGTCCCCTAACGGTTCTGTTGAAGGAGATGTTAAAGGATTGATGCCATCTGAGACCAAACAATTCTCCTAGTGTATCCATGAAGTTGATTCCAAACAAGTTTTGTCCTGAAGTTTCAGCCCCTAAATGTAGGTAAAACTGCTGATGCTGTGGAAGTCTCATATCTGGGACAATCTGGTGCTATAATTGGATCCATGGGAGCCTCTATTCTGAGTGCAGCCACGCTGAGTTGCATGGGGCTCTTGGAGCTGAATGGGGTATTCTTTTAAACCTTTTCTATCTCTCTAGACTACTCCAACTAAAATGGGCTATTGGTCACATGGGCCTCCACCTTCTGTCTTTGCAGCATAGTCAGTGAGAAGGGGTGTTACAGACAGAACACCATGCCAACCTAGATATAAGTCACCACCACCAGTAAAGGCAAAGAAACTTGTAAGAGGCTTGTCAGCCCCTTCCACATGATTCTCCTGGATCAGTTTTATTGTTGGATATGGTTTCTGTCTCATACGAGGTAGCATCAGTGGGTCAGTCTTCTGCAGTGCCACCCTCTTTCTCTTATGAGGAGGTTGTAATGGCTAGTTTATCTCCCATGAATAACACACGGGCCTTTATGAACTTGGTAAATTATCTAACTCCTGCTGTCAAAGTCCCTTTGGTGAATCTGCCTAAGAATCCGCCATAGAGGCACCCTCAGCTGATGTCTTAAAGTCTGTGAAGGTAAAAAGCAGCATAATGCTAATACTTGAAGTCAGTTGAACGCAGGGCTCCAGAGATCTGCAGATACTGCCTAGCAGTCAAGAACTGCTTTCAAAGGTTCTGTGCCTGTGTGGACAAGCACACAAGTGCTACACTTTGGCTGCATGGAGGCTATACATTTGGAAAAAGAGCTATTTTAATAAGAAAACACTTTTTCTGAAGCAGCTAATGAAGAGGTAACATTTTAGGAAATCTTAAAGCCCTCCAGGTGCCAGAGCTGTTCTAACTGGAATAAGGTTAATGTAGGACTGTGCCACCGTGCTACAATAACATATCTTCTTAGAACACTTTGCTTCTGTGAGTAATTTTCTTCAGAAAAATTACATTAAACAGTGGCTGTCCAAGCTAAGGGCAATATTTCAGTCCATATTTCTTTTTAGGTTTTGCACCATGTTCCATCACATAGCACACATAATAAGACTCATCATATGCCATCAGCTAATACTTTGAAATGTCAGGCATTTAATAAAATGAAAGGGCACAAAGTTTTAAAGGGTTTGCATTGCCCTGTTAATCAGCACTTGAAAAATATTTAAAGAACTCAATGACTCAATTTGGGAGCTGATTTTTGAAAACTATAATATATAGTGCCTGAAATCCAAATATCCCAACAATTATGGGACTAATTCCATCCTGAAATGTATACTTGTATATGCTTCAGATCAGGTTTGCCTAAGTCATTTATCAATACAGAGCACCAGCACAGGGGTTCTCAAACTGGGGGTCGGGACCCCTTAGGGGATCGCAAGGTTATTACATGGCGGGTCACGAGCTGTCAGCCTCCACCCCAAACCTCGCTTTGCCTCCAGCATTTATAATGGTGTTAAATATATAAACAAGTGTTTTAATTTATAAGGGGGGGGAGGTTGCACTCAAAACATGCTATGTGAGAGGGATCACCAATACAAAAGTTTGAGAACCACTGCACTAGCAGCTCTAAAAGAAGCATGCAGTGAGAGGTGGCTCTCAAAAAGCATCCCCCAATCTGCTTTACAGGACACACTGACTAGGAGGCAGAGTTCACTTAGCAACTTCGATCACTGACTATTAAAGAGTATCTCATTACTACTAAGGGACAGAGAAGGAAGCAAAGCTGACAACTTGGTATCACTAGGCATTTTCAAGTGCCACCTCCCTATCATTACAAAACAGGAAGATAAAAAGTTTAACAAAACCAACAAGTGGAGAATTTTACTGTCACTCTTTGCAATCAAAATATACTTCAGTAGCCTTATTATTGTTTAATTTAGTGTTCTCCTCGGTGTCATCTTTCCATACAGCTCACATAGAATCAAATTCTGCAACTCTTATCCACACTGACTAGCAAGCATTTATTCAGAGTAATACAATTAGCTAACTTCAGTGGGACTTCTCACTTGAGTAAGAGATATTCAGTGAGAGTAAAGGTTGCAGAATTAGACCTTTAATTGATAAAGAGCATATCCTCCTCCAGTTCACTGTGATTAATTAAGTCACTGTATTTTCAAATAGAATGGCAATTTTCATTGTTGGTGGGTAACTGGGTAACTTACAATATTGAGGAAAAAAGGCTTTGAGCAGACAATCGTAGGTGCTGTAAATAGTAATAAAAGTAATAAAATGACATACAAAATGACATGATGATAAACAGTGGCCATATCTCTGATTTCTCTTTAGTAGCAGACAAGGACAACGTTCACACAGCTGTAAGTCATTCAAGAAGGTGGGCAACCCATGAATCCCGACATCACACTTTTATCACCTCCAGCTCTATCAAAAGGCAGTTTAGTAGGTAATAATGTGTAGAAAGTTCCCCAGTGGTCTAAGTTGACAAAGAGGACCTGATTCACCCAGACATGTACTGTACAATGATATGTAATGTATATCTTCCTGCACTATGGGGTTCCCCTGAGAGAATTAATCTTTGAAGAGGGCAGGCAATGGTCACATCATCTAACTTCTCTTGGGTTCCCCATTAGATGTAGGCAGTTTTTATTACCTTAAGAGGTTACACAGGAACCCTGTTGACCAGCACTGCTCTGGGAATATATTGTATCTCTCTTAGGCTCTGCGGGCCCCTGGAAAATGTCCCCAGTGGATAGGAGATCTTTTGCTTTGCTCCCCTGAAACTTCTCGTCATCATCAGACTTGATAGTGATTTTGGGGCTGAACCTCAAAAAGTGGTTACTATGGAGAGCTGGCCCAGTAGGTGTAAAAACCTGTTGGCAGACAGTTCTGTGAACAAGGAACAGGGCTTAGATTAAACCTATTTGGTGTTGTCCATTATTATTTCCTCTTTGCAAAGAGTTAGTTAACTAAAGACTTCCTATGAAACATTTGTGAACATACCTAAAATATGGTCCAACAATTTAATTTGCCAGCTTTAGTGCTAATAAATTGCCCATACAAGTTGCCAGGCCAGAACTGTCTTCTCTGATCCTAACCCCGATACCCAAGTCTTTTAAAAAATTATCTTCTCTTTTGGTTCTTCAGAGGGGAAGTAATCATGGGAGATGTAGCCTGGATGGCAATCCCAACCCATACAAACACATGTGGACATGAGGCATCAAACTACAACTCCCACGAAGCACGCAGCAGCATAGCCAGTTCAAAATGTTTGAGTTGTCAGACAAAATATTTTGGGTTTGGGGCATTTGGTTTGCCACAGAAAACAGAAACTTTTTGCAAAAAGGTGTGTGCAGTTAAAAACCCAATTTTCCATCGAAAAAGGAAAATTTTGACAGAAAATTGTCTACCAGCCTTACTTTTTTACATTTACCAGTCTACGCCTTTATGTCACTACAACCTTGCCTTCTTTTAGCTTCCCATACTGCCCAGGATTTTACCTTTAGTTCTCCATTGGAGCTGGCTAAATAATGGAAAATAATATTCACAATAATTTGACGTGATAGAAACAAGTTGCTGAAAAAAAACTATTTGCAAATATCAGTTGACTAATTTGTTCTACTGTTGCCATCACAACCCCCCTTTTTCCTCCATCCTAAAACTCTCATACACAAAAAGTCCCCTCTTGTAATAAGACACAGCTTTTAAAAAAGCTAAGTTGATGTAATAACTGTAACTTTTGTATGATTTGAGTAAAAAGTACTGCTGTCAACTATTGCTTCCTGTAGCGTGAGCTGTTGTGTGCCAAATTATCGTTACATTACCAGCTGTAATATCAGTCTATTAGACTCTTCATCAGAGTATCAGACCACTTCATACATGCCTGTAATGTAATTGTTCCATAAGGGAAAAGTGAGTCTAGTGGTTAGAGAAGAGGATTGTCACTCAGGAAACCTGGATTCGATTTCTTTTTCTGCAGCTGACTGCAACACAAGAAATTCAGATCTTTGTTGCAATGTACCTTTTTCACAGTAGCAAAGGAGAAGAGATAACTGCAGGATATTCACTGTGCTAGCTTATTCCAAATACATATGTAGTGCTTTGTTCTTCCTCTTGGTTTCTTTTTACATTGAAACAATTTGCACATGTGGGCAATAGGAAACATTTTTGTTTTTTCATGAATCTGAAAAATCTCCAGCTTTTTCCTCCATCTGCCTAAGAGCTATTTTCATTAGCACATTGCAATACTTTATATGGCCTGAAAGCTTCACTGTTACCATAACAAATCTGGTAGCCTCACCCTCTCCCACTCTTTCCCTGCCTTTTCTCATGTATAAGGCGCTGCTTACTTATTTTTCAGTTTCTTTACGTTGTTCACTTATTATATGTTTTAAAAGAATCAATCCTGCTGTTTTTTGCCAGCAACATGGTGAGTGGGACTGGGAACTGAAGTATTTTAATTTTAACACTACACCTGTTTTCCTCTAAATACCATTGCCAACCTGTTTCTCTGTGAGTAATTTAGGAGCTGATTCACACTCACCCACAGAGATATCTTTGTTCTTGAAGGAATTTGGCATTTTAGACGTTTAAATAAATTCATCCTTTCAAAAGAAAGCCACTTAGAGACTGATTTTTCCTACTTCAGCTGCTACTTAGAGTATAAGCCACTGTGGGGCCTGATCTTTCAAACCTTAACATGCCTGAAGTGTCCTTGCTGATGGGAACATTCACATGTCATTCAGATGAGCCAAGATTTACAAGAGTGGAACCCGTAAGTACAGTCACTAGCCAATGGGACAGATGATATAAATTTGTCATCACCTGTAGGAAAGATTTTTGGTCCCATCCATATTACATCTTCCTTTGTAACAGCAGCTAACACTATTGTGCTGGCCTGTGCGGATGCACAGTTAAGAACATAGTCTGAAAAGATGATCTGGCAATGTTAATGGCTCCTGTGATGCTGTATTAAAAAGGAAGATAATTAGTTACATTAATACAGTCATCGCTGTTACAAAATTGCAATAAATCTTCTACAAGGTATGTCATGTAAGGTATAAATGGAGAAGTTGTAGACAGCTAAGTATTAGTATCAAGTTTAAATCCATGTATCATCTTTGTATATGGAGTTATGAATATTTGCTATGTGTTTGTGTCTCAAATCTGTTGTTTTCTTGGGTGATGTCCCAAGACAGATTTGCATCATGGCTAGCCAGTCTGCTTGATGGCCCATTAAGGACAATCAGCTCCCCCAGTGAGCCCCTCCTGGAGACATTTCAGAGTGCACTGATGCTATGGCTGCCCCTTGATTCAGCTAGGCATGTAAGGACATGTGATCTAAGACTCCATCTTCCTGTGCAGTTGGGCTGAGAGTATAAAAGGAGACTGACATCACTTTGTCTTCATTCCTGCTCCACTTCTCTGGACATGATTTCTAACAAAGGAGAGCTTAGAACGATGGACTGATGATCCTCAATCTAATGGGTGAACCAGAGAGACTTATTACAAACTTACAGACTTCCATCACTGCTATGAACTTGATCCATGGACTCTGAAATCACTTGTAATGTGTGTGATTCCTTTAATCATTTAACAACTCACTTCTTTTCTTTTTTTATTAATCAACTTTAAGTTTTTAGTTACTAAAGGATTGGCTACATGCATGGTATTTAGGTAAGATCTAAAAAGCGTGTATATATTGAATGGCTGATACTGTTGGGCTCTGATAGAGGCCTCCCTACGGGATGGGGGAGCAGGCAGATACCGGATACAGTGTTGGTATATAATACTCTAAATATTTTTATTGATTACGATAAAAATCCCACTCCACATTCACACTCCTTTCATATTACACCAGAGTCTGAAGATCAGAAGGAAATCCCAATGGCCAGTCAAAATTCAGTTGAATGACAAGGTGTGGGGAGACCCACATTACACTTCTCTTCTTTTTCATGGCCTTGGGTCAGTATCTGAGTCCAATTTCAGATATATCGGGCAACCTTTTTATAGACCAGTCCATCATGTCATCAGCTCTTTGTCTGTTTACTAAGCCTTTCATCCATAACTCCAGTTCTGGGCAGGCTGCCATAATCCATGAAATTCCGTTTAGGGACATGACAGGGTTTGTTTTGCACAGACAATTCTTGACCGCTTATAACCTTAAATCCTTGCTTCAGTTGCCAACACGTAACTCACGTATTCATGTCAAGCATACTGCATTTATACTAGGCCCATATGGCCTAAAACGTATTACAACATATACTACTATATATCCCAAGTTTCAGAGTAGCAGCCATGTTAGTCTGTATCCGCAAAAAGAGCAGGAGTACTTGTGGCACCTTAGAAAGTAACACATTTATTTGAGCATAAGCTTTTGTGGGCTACAGCCCACTTCATTGGATGCATAGAATGGAACATATAGTGAGGAGATATATCATGAAGTTGATGGATTTCCACTCCATGGCTAAATTCAGTGCCTTGCATAATGACAAGTTTCAGAGTAGCAGCCGTGTTAGTCTGTATCCGCAAAAAGAACCCAACAATCCTTTGGGATTAGAAGAACCTTTTGTATAATTAATCTGGTTTTCAATAACCTCTCATCATAAAGACCAGATATCTGGGTGCTGATTGTGCTGGATTACTTAAAGGGATTATATTTTGTGCTTCTTGTTAAGCCATCCAAGAGCTCCCTTTTGTTACTAGCTTGGTGAACACAAAAGTTAGAATAACTACCAGTTTTGTGGTGTGCCTACCTGGTTTCTTGCAGTCTACCCTGAATTTGGCAATCTCAGCTGTGACCCACACCAGACATGGTCATAGCTCCATCAGGGAGAAGTGTTAAACTAGTTAAACTGGTTAAACTAGAGGATTGGCATCCAGCCATGCCAGCCACCATGAACGGGTTGGCTGAAAACTGACAAAACTGCATTGGAAAGAGTTCCCTAACTTAAGGGATACTGAACTATAAATGCAGTCTCAGGACTTTCTGGGGGATCAACGCATGGCGCTCAATCCACTTATGGTCGATTTAGTGAGTCTAGTGAAGACCCGCTAAACCGACTGCCAATCGCTCTCCTGTCAACTCCGGTACTCCATTGGAACGAGAAGCATAAGGTAAGTCAATGGGAGAGTTTTCCCCATCGACCCAGTGCAGTGTAGACACCGCAAAAGGTCGACCTAAGCTACGTCAACTCCAGTTACATTATTCACATAGCTGGAGTTGCATAACTTAGGTCCACTGAGCCCCGTAGTATAGAGCTGCCCTTAGTGTCCTTAGGTGATACCAAATAGACTGATAAGACTCTTCATATCAGGTACAAAATTCCATGTTTTATGTGCCACTGAGCCCATAGACAGCCAAGCAAAAGCAGGGAAGCTGAGGGGCATTAGGGAAACGGAGGAGGAAGAATAATTAAATGTAGGTCAGCATGCAGAGGCCTGGAGATCTTCTGTAAGAGCATTTAGAAACATTGAGGCAGTTTCTAGTGTTTAAAAAAATGAGGACATTTTAAAAAGGAAAGAAATGAGCCTGGCTACTATTTTTCTGGAATTCTCTAGGGTGAAATACACCCCAAGACAGAACACCTGAAAAATGTCCCAAAGACAACTTAAGCTGTTAGGCTAAATTTTGCTCTGAATTCCTAGAGGAAACTCTATTAATGCAGAACTTACATGGTGCATAAGTCCTAGTGTGAGCCCTCTCACTAGGTCCTTGATGCCAAATTTTGCCCTAATTTACAAATTGTGGGCCAGATTGCCAGCTCTTGTAAATAGGAATAGCTCCACTGAATACAATCAACTTGCAATAATTTATACTAATTTAGGATCTGCCCAATATGTTTACAAACTGCATAGCCAGCATGAAGTCAAATTCATGTACATTTCCAACCTATAGAAGTTTAATTCAAAAATGCATTTATGACTAGATACAATTCTGATTGTAATCAATCACATATGGTTCAATAAAGATAGTATGATTAGAATTTGGAAGTGTTAGGATTTGATGACATTTCATTCAAGGTTTTTATATACAGAATGCCCCTAACTATGAAAGCTGAATGTAAGTTTATCATTATGAACCAAAGTCTAGTTTAATAATTTACAAAGACAATATGAAAGATTTGATCTTGATAGACACTTATAAAGTGAAATTATGCTGTTATTTTACTTAAACTTTTCTTTGATTCAGTTTTACTATGTGCAGACTCCTAGAACAAGATTTGAACATAGTCTTTTGTCTTTTGGGGGTGTTTAGGGATTGAAAGCATGGCGGAATGCATTGCATTCTCTGGTTACTTTAGATGGGCAAACACTGCATAAAAGGTTTGCTCAAAGTTCAAAATGAATTTATTTTAGCCTTTGTTTTTTGCAGTCATGCAAGTTTTGATTTTTACTAGTACAAATTCATGCAAAAAGCAAATGATAAGCTTACATGCTTGGGTACTCATGGATAGTGAATTTTAAACTCAGACACGCAAGTATTCACACAAGAATGGCATATTTTATATGGGAGGAGACACAGTTTGACACACAGTAGAACTTATTCACAGAGGCAATTAAATGTGCAATACAAGAATTTAATCACACTCTTTGCAGCTAAGATGGGGCATGCACTTGCAATTACATGGTGTCAGTGATTTTAGTCAAATCACAAGATGATTGAATACACTACATTTAGTACATTTTCTATGGGATGCGATACTCCTTGACATAGTAGGACAAGATTCTGAAAGCGTGGCACAAAGCTTTAGCATTTCTTTAATAGTTTATTCTGTTTCTTCATCTGCTTCATCAGGATTTATTTTCATTTCATTTTTTTCTTTTGTTTTCTCTCACCTATTATGCCACTTGATAATGATAGAATTTTATTGGATAATGAGAATTCCTTTTACGTATGTACACACACACACACACACATATTCAGCTCTTGTGTATGTGAAAGTAAATACTGCAGTAGGGTAAATAAGAACAGATTCTGGCACACAATACATGTAGATGTGAAGGGAAACACCCTAGAGTTAACGAAATAGGGGAGCATATTAAGCTCTGAAGACATTTTAGGCTGAAGTTTCGAAGTTCAAGGTTGACAGCCCTTGCTGTGTTTTTGTTAAATTTTTGTTAAATTTTTGTTAAATTCCAAAATGGTGGAAATCTCACAGACCACACAGCAGTAGAACAATGAAATGTTGATATTATTGTGAATACTACCTATTCACTATTTCTCATTTATCTGTTAACTTTTACAGAATTTAATAGAAATGAAAGACTTTTGTATTAGTGAACTGGCAAATAATAGTTTAAAATTCATAGATTAGATAGAAGTCTCCATCTCTGAAATATCCAAGCACTATTTATATAGTTAAAAACAACATTATACCTGTCTAAACTCTTGAGCTCTCCTTTATTTAGGCTTAAAGTGGATAATTCTTGATATTTATCAGTAGGAATAACATGCTGGAGGATGTCCCAGCAACAAGAGAAGGTTTCTTTAAAGTTATCTATTGCGCCTGTACAGTAGCAAGACATGGGTTCATTCTGATCTCTGGCAACAGCAAATTCTTCCACCACCCACTTTTCACTTGCAGCGCCTGCCCCTAACCATTGTTCTAGGGACAATCAGCCGTCACATCTCACATGAGCATAGCTGTCATGGTGAGTTACAGAGAAAAAAGTAAGGGTGTCAATTAAGTAAAATGATGTGGCAATTAGTATCAGCTTTCAACTTTCTAAATGTATGTCATTGAATTATTAAAAGGATGCAGGAAATATAATCTTTTCATTCAGTGTAAGAAAAGGGCTAAGAGAAGAAATTTATTTAAAAAAAAAACGGACTTCCCAGAAAAATCTATTTGTCTTCTGTGTTCAACATCTACTTCTATTGATCACTATCAGTGCTGAAAAATAGCTTGAAGCTGTGATCCTGAACTGATATTTAATTAAAATACAGATCTATTCTAATTGTATGGTAAACACATCACAGTTCGGTATGTAAATAATGTCAACAGATAAAGGGTAAGAGAAGAATAGAAAATAAGTGCTAGCAAGTTTGCAAAGGGGCCAAGGAACAACTCAAGCAGAGAAAAGCAATAATTAAATTCTGTCTCCAATTTATTATTTTAGTGGATTCTATTCAGATTACACTTCAGTCTAAAAACTGTTTTCTTATTTGCTTTGCCGGATGAGGAATTTACATGAACAGCATCCTGTTTTTCTAATCATAAAACTGATGTTTTTCTGTATTCTTCCTTCTCTGCTTTCCTTAGCTTGGCCCCGGCAGTGAATTTGAGGCTGTGAACAGATGGTTTGTTAATGAAATGAATGCTCCACCTACATCTCATATCAGTAGGGCATATTTAAATGGTACCTACCCGATAGTCTACAAAAGTGTGATATGGGTATTTGATAGGGTTTGTTTTAAAGCTATGGGATAGTTCGGTATCAAATTGTGATGTCCATTTTATATTGTAGCCTCTGCTTCTTATTAGAACCTGCTGTAATAATTGGGCTTCCAAACTTATCGTAGTGGTGAGGCTCAGCTGTGAAAAGTGAGTGAAAGTTCATAAAATGTGAACTTACAACAACAAATGCTGATGGGAAACTAAAAGGTCTACTGATAACATGCAAGGTTTGTGTTAAGACCACGCCTGGTAAACAAGAGAAGTGGAAATCCGTGAATTAAAATTGTTTTATTGGAAATTAGGCCTGAAAATAATGAGATGATGGGCTGTTCCATCCATCACTCCCTTTTAGGGTCTTCAAAAAAGAGGGGGACTCAGAGGTAAATTGGTGTAAGAGGCAAAAAAGGGTAAAAGCACAATGAACAGAGCCATCCAGATGACACTGCCACTTCCAGGAGTTCCAGCTGAATCCCAATCACCAGCTGGAATGTGAGACTTTGTTTTTCTGTCGCTCCCCATGTATACTTTTCCTTCCCCACCTTATTCTTCTGTTTCTAATCTCTCTCCTTCTTCCTTCTGTCTAATAAGAGTCTGGCTTAACTGGCCAAGACTGCATGTTTTGCAATACTGCTGTAAGACTGTGACTAAAAAGGCAACTGAAAGCAATGCCCTAAATGCCCTGACACTGGTACAAGTTTGCAAAGTCTTGGCGTAGCTGATGAGACTGTGTGCTGGGCTTGCACTTTTGCAGCAGTAATGCTGCCAATGAAAATCAACACCAGACATACAAGCTGAATTTTCTATCTTTGCTGTTCTCTTCTTTCCCCTTTCATATGTGCTTGTCTTGCTTTGTCCTCTAGGATAGTGCTGCACAAACTTTTCCAGTCTTGTTACCCCCTTACCATTCACAGAATTTGTCATATACCCCCTCGTTACTTGTAATATGAAGTAATCCTTTATTTCTGCACTGCTGCTGGCAGCAGCACTGCCTTCAGAGCTGGGTGGCTGGAGAGCAGAAGCTGTGGGCCAGGGCATTCATGTTGTTTATGGCACGGGAGGTCTATTTTTTTAAACCCACTCCCGTCCTACCCCGCAACACCCCCTCTATTTTTATCTCACAATACCCATTCTATTTTTATCCTGTTCCTGCTATTATAGCAACTGGACCCACGGGATCCCATTTTCTTCATGCCGCCCCAGAGAACCTCTTGCTCACCCCCTTCTCAGGGAAATGGGCTCTGACTAACACCACCATCAACAACAGCTCCAGCCCATCTCAACTAACTTTTTCCAAAAAAGACAATTACCATTTTTAATACCATCTAAAAGACTGTCAAATAGGGGGGTCCTTCTAAAAACTCTTCACCAGAGGCAAAAAGAGAACAAGGGATGTTGTTAAAATGAAAGTCTTCCTTAATACTTTACATTTCACAAGGCTACAACTATTTTTTCTTCTTTTCTGTATCTTAAATAAAGGAAGATAAAGATTTTTAATAATGGCCATAGTAATAAGCCAGCAGAGATCTCTGTATACTAGACCCCAAACCTTGTTTACCACAGTTTAAGGTTGGACCGCGACTGGGTCATGTTACCATCTTTATCTCCTTGGAACTATATATTCCATCTACATTAATACAACAGACCACCATTCTGTTTTATCTGTCGAACACATGTCTAACCTTGCCCAAAGCAAGCTTGTTGAATTGCATTCCAGAAAACCACCCTAGCTAAGAAAGGTGCTTGACATCTCATTGATGAGCCATCCCTAAGAAGCCATCTCAGAGCAATCTGGAGACATTAACTTGGATTGTCTGAACTGCTGGCCCAACCCCATGTAACAACAGGCACCAGCAAGGCTGGTAGATTTTCAGCTTCTCACGCTGGGCACATAACAAAAGGGAGAGACAGTGGTTAAGAGGAGTTCTTCTCTGAGTAGGATGAGAGCAATCATCACCGTGTGGAAGCAGAATGAGAAGGGGAGAAGAGGGGCGGGAGTCTGCCTAGCCTGAACTGCTGACCGGGCGTGGACTCCCAGAGAAGGGGTGAGTTCAAACCAGGGGAGGTTGTCTTCCAGGACATGTTATTTTGCAAATATCTAACTCTATCAACTTTTAAGACTAAAGTGATAGCAGTTAAGAAATTCCTTTGCTAAGTCTGTGTTCTTTACTTGTCTACCACATTGCCTCAAAAGGGAATAAACTAGAAGCCCAGAATAACAACGGCCTAGATGGGACTCTGAGGGAGCATGTGTAAACAAATGGAGGGAGGGGCTCAGGAGGTCTGAGGCACTAGTTTAATGGTGTGGAGCAGCTCACTGAGAGTACAGCAGGGCAAAATTTTTCAGACAAATAGTTTTTTCACAGAAAAATGCAGTTTTGGCCAACCCCGAACTATTTGGAAATTTGACCCAAAATCATGAATAGTTTCAAGAAGAAGAGAGGGGGGAATAATTCAGTATAGCAGTGTTTCTCAAACTGGGGTCGCCACTTGTTTAGGGAAAGCCTCTGGCGGGCTGGGCGGGTTTGTTTACCTGCCCCATCCGCAGGTCCAACAGATCGCGGGTCCCACTGGCCGCAGTTCACTGCTCCAGGCCAACAGGAGCTGCTGGAAGCGGTGCGGGCCGAGGGACTCACTGGCCGCCACTTCCAGCAGCCCCCATTGGCCAGCAGTGGTGAACTGCGGACAGTGGGACCCGCGATCAGCCAGACCTGCCGATGGGGCAGGTAAACAAACTGGCCCGGCCCACCAGGGGCTTTCCCTACACAAGCGGCGACCCCAGTCTGAGAAACACTGCAGTATAGGCTCACAAGGGAACAGAAAAAAAATTGAAAATGACTGTAGCCCAGTGGTTAAGGCACTCAGGGTTAGACACCCAAATTCAAGTTCAACATGAACCAATTTTTTTTCTCATTTTTCAGAACTGCCTGAACTGTAAGAAAGAAAAAAAAGTTATTTGCCCAGGACCGGGTCCCATATCCCAAGGCAAAACTCAGACAAGAAGATTATTCGCTATAGATCCAGAGGTAGAAACAGTGACTAGACTCTACCCAGACCGAGTGGGCTTACAAGCTTGGGGGACTCAGCCATTGGGTCCATTTACACCAGAATGGGTGACTGCACAGTGTGGTCATGGGTCAGGTTGTGACATTATGCAAATGACTTGGTTCATTAACTCCTAGCTCCTTATGTTTTGATTCCATGCCACAGAATGAATGGGTAATTATTATAATAATGCCCAGAGGCACCAACTTAGCTCCGAGACCCATTTTGCTGGGTGCTGTACATACACTAAGGCCTTGTCTACACTGCCACTTTACAGCACTGCAAAAACACCCCTCCCCCCACCCCGAACGCTGCAAGTTTCAGTGCTGTAAAGTGGTAGTGTAGACAACGCACCAGCACTGCACCAGCCATGCTCCCAGTGCTGGTAGCTACTCCCTTCATGGGGCTGGGATTTTTACAGCACTAGGCGAGCTCTCTCCCAGCACTGGTGCCGCAAATACACAGCCACGTTAAAGTGCTGCTGCTGCGGCAGCACTGTAACGTTGCTAGTGAAGACATACACTCAGTAAGAGTCATAGGTGTATTGGTTGATCACAGTATGACTATGAGCCAGCAATGTGATGCAGCTGTGAAAAAGGCTAATGCTGTCCTAGGATACTTCAGGTAAGGTATTTCAAGCAGAGATAGGGAAGTGTTAGTACAGTTATACAAAGCACTTGTGAGACCTCATCAGGAATATTGTGTGCAATTCTGGTTTTCCATGTTTACTAAGGTTGAATTCAAACTGCAACAGGTTCAGAGAAGAGCTACAAGGATGATCCGAGGAATGGAAAACCCATCTTATGAAATGAGACGCAAAGAGCTTGGCTTGTTTAGCCTAAGCTAAAGAAGACTGAGGGGAGATATGATTGCTCTAGGGTGACTGTATTTTCCCAAAGGGAAAAAGAGACTCTGGATGGGGATGGCCTGAGGTCCCCCTCTTTCCCTCCCCTTCCCCTGCACAGGGCTGGCCTGGCCCTAGCCACTCTCCTGAGCCCTCCTCCCGCGTGGGACTGGCATTGCCACTTGCCTCGCACAGCACATTCCCCTATGCCCCGGTAGGGGTCGCACCACACTTTTTTGGCAAAACTGGCCATTTGTCCAGTTTGCTCTTGCCAGCTGATGAGTTGGTGAGGACAAACAGGACAAATGCCCAGTTTTGACAAAAAAGTTGGTATGGCCGGGACAGGGCTTAAAAAAGAGACTGTCTTGGCCAAAACGGAACGTATGGTCACCCTAGATTTCTCTCTATAAATACATCAGAGGGATACATATTAAGGAGGGAGAGGAGTTATTTAAGTACACAAGAACAAATGGCTATAAACTACCATTCAACAAGTTTAGGCTTGAAATTAGGTGAACCATCAGAAGACTGAAGCTCTGGAACAGCTTTCCAAAGGGCATAGTGCAGGCAAAAAAACCTAACTAGTTTCACGACTGAGATTGATAAGGTTATGGAGTGTATGGTATGATTAGACTGCCACAAATGGCATGTAACCAAACTGCTACTGCTAACAGCAAATATCTCCAACAGCCAGTGATGGGACACTAAGTGGGGAGTGCTCTGAGTTACTACAGAGAATTGCTTCCCAGGTGTCTGGCTGCTAGGTCTTGCCCACATACTCAGGATCCAACTGATCATCCTATTTGGGGTCCAGAAGGAATTTCCCCCCAGGTCAGATTGGCAGAGACCCGGGGGAGGGGAGAGGGGGAGAGTTGCTTTCCTCTATAGCATGGGGCACGAGTCACTTGCAGGTTTAACTAGTGCAGATGGTGGATTCTCTGTAACCTGAAGTCTTCAAATCATTATTTGACGACTTCAGGAACTCAGCCAGAGGTTATATATCTATTACAGGAGAGGGTGGGTGAGGTTCTGTGGCCTGTGATGTGCAGGAGGTCAGACTAGATAGATGATCATGATGGTCCATTGTGACCTTAAAGTCTGAGAGACATTTCCTGCCCTGCAGACCTTACAGTCTAAGGGTCATATTGTGATCTACCCTCTACACTTGCTTAAGGACGTAAAGTAAAGCACCCCCTTAATCCCTTTCACTGGTATGCTCACCTCCCTTACCTATGTGTAGATGGAAAGCAGGCTCCACAGAGCCTCTGTGTCTGTTCCTCATTCTGGTGGATAAGTGAGGGGGTCATTCTGCATTCTGCAGAAATGGACACATATAATCATTATCCACAATGCACATAATCATATTAAGTTGAGGGGTTTGTGTGTCAGAAAAAAAGCTTTTTATTCTCACCTAATTTGGGCACTGAGACTCACTGAGAGAAACCCTTTTGCTTCTAGTGACCCTAAAGCAGCATTCAGCAGAATGCACATTAGTTGAATTTCCATTTTTAAATTTTGTTCATATTTATAAATGTTTAAGTGACATTTTTATTTTAAAAGCTTTTCACTTCTATTTGGGAATCACTTTTAAAAAACTACTGCTAAGTAACATTTTATTTTCCTTTCTTCATAACATAATTGGGTTGGACAATAATTAGAACAAATGCTCCATGGTTTTTATCTGCACTATGATAGGGATGGCAGATCTTAGGTACATGTGTCCAAAGTGGAATGTGATGTTGGCATATTACTGGCGAGCAACTTATTTCCCCTCACATGGAATGTATAAGTAGCTCTGAATGACTTCAATCAAGTAATTTCCATGAACATCATGGGAATTCTTTGTACTGTATGTACAGTCAACTGATGTCAACTGAATTACAGCAATTTACACAAGATAAGGTCCTGGCCTGTGAATTCTAGTGTGGAAGCATCTGACCACCAAGACAGCCAATGTGAGACATAGATTATTTGATTCCGAGAACATAGGTGTTTGTGGAGTCAAGCTCTCTAATGTGACGTACTTCCTCCTTTCATCCAGATCAGTAATATAAAAGTTAGCCAAACTTTTTCAGACTTAAAACAAAGTTCCATTTAAGGTTGTCCTTAGGTGTGCAATGACAGTTTGGGTTGATTCCTATTGTACAGGAGTTACTTTACCATCCTTATTAATGATAAACATCCACCAAGGCTTAGTCATAGACAGCTGCCAAGGCTGATTTGTGTCACATCCTTCACACAGAAATTCAAGCCTTCCTTACTTCTGCCAAAATAAATTTTGTCTGTTCTATGAAGAGTGATAATTTTATTTCTTTCACTTATGTGGAAGTCCTTGGTAACTCACTCATGCCTGGGGCTTTTTGAGTTATGATTCCTTCACCTTCATGACAGAAGCATAACAATGTTTAACAGGTAAGAAGTTCAGCAGTTGTTGGATGGCAAGATATGGTTTGGTAAACTATAAGCTGCTGAGACACTGGAAGGATCATCTTGTGACTCAGCTTTCCTCTCAAGGATATCGATCATATTCATGGTATTACATGTGTACGGTATTGCATTTCTCCAGGTTAGAATTTATGGAGGGGTTCTAAAATATAATAGATTTTGTGTCTTGAAACAAAGCAGCTAGAGACAGTGTTTGTTAAATGAAAATGCTAGTGAAACATAGCCATTGATGAGGAGAAGACAAATTATTATTGTAATACACTACCATCCTCAATCAGAGGGGTTTCAAGTTGAGCAGGTCAGAAAATTTCTGATTAAACATTTTTCCACAGGAAAAAGCCAATTCAGTGAAAGCAAAACATGTTTATTTTGATGACATTTCATTTATAAAAAGAAACAGAGCAGAGCATTCTGATAAGGTCAAAATGGAATGTTCCTACCTTTACCGAACAGAACAGTTTTGATTTTCCATTTCAAAAATGACTTTTCATTTCATATGTTATATAATAGTACTTTAAAAAGTTGAAACCAGAACAAGAAGTGTTTTAATTTTACCTAAACATTTTTGTCAGCTTTTTTAAAATTGTATTTTGTGGGAATTTTGATTTTTTTTCTCTATTCCATTTTGAAAAAGGGAAATAAATGCAAAATTGCAATTTTCTGTGAAGCAGAAAATCTGATTCCCTTTCAGCTCTCGTTGAAGGTGGGCATAGTTTGAGAGAATGGCTGAGGGAATATGATTAAACAAAATGTCCTTGTGAATCAGGACCATAATAAGTAGCACTAGACCTGGAAGATTATTCTGCAAAACATTCAAAATTTTAATCAAATGTACTTGATCTATAGTCACATTCCTTCTGTGCTTGCTCTCTGCAGATAGTCTAATAAATGAATGTACTGGTAAGATACAATCACCAAAACAGAATTTTAAGCAAATATTAGAGAATACTCTGGGAAAACATTTTTTATTTTTGTGCTAGAAACCTGATTTTAGCAATTATGCTCATCCAGTCA
Organism: Mauremys mutica; assembly: GCF_020497125.1. NCBI lineage: Eukaryota > Metazoa > Chordata > Testudines > Geoemydidae > Mauremys > Mauremys mutica. Next base: position 300,293,297 of record NC_059072.1, read on the forward strand.
GGTAACAGAAACATATCAGTTGAACCGTGTCTCAGTTAATGACTACTGAAATTTAGAATAGAATTTAGAAAAAAATATTCACTGTAATTATTCAGCAAGTAATTTGAACAACAAATACATCTGAGGTAAAAAAATCAATCTTCTTATACACAATTTTTGGACAGTTAGATTTTCCAAATAAGTTATTCACCACAAATTGTCTGCCCAGCTTCAAGTATAACAATGGTGATAAGCTTAGTTATCATACAAAGGCATGAGACAAGGTGGGTGAGGTGATCTATTTTATTGGACCAATTTCTGTTGGTGAGAGAGAGAAGGTTTTTAACTTACATAGAGCTCTTCTTAAGATCTGGGAAAATTACTCAGAGAGTCACAGCTAAATACAAGAGGGAACAAATTGTTTGGCATAAGTAGTTAACACGTATTTCAAAGAACCACTCAAGGTGAAGTGGCCTGTTAACACCTCTCTGGTCTTAGCCCTGGTCTACACTGGGGTGGGTGGAAGAGGATCATCGACCTAAGATTCACGGAGCTGAAGTTGCGTATAGCATAGCTGAAGTCGGCGTATCTTAGGTCTACTTACCTGGCCATGAGGACGGCGGCAAGTCGACCACTGCCGCTCCCCCATCGACTCTGCTTCCGCCTCTCGCGAGCTGGAGTTCCAGAGTCGACGGGGAGCGCATTTGGGGATCGATTTATCCGCTTCTGGATGAGACGCGATAAATTGATCCCTGATAGATCGATCACTCCCCGCTGATCGGGCAGGTAGTGAAGACCTGCCCTTAGGGAAGAAAGGAAGTGGAGGAAGCAGTTGGAGGGATTTATTAGTGAGTTGCAGATAGTTGTACTAAGCCATAAATCCAGTGTCTTTATTTAGTCCATTATTTTTAGTGCCTAGCAAAGTTATGAATTTAAGCTCCAGGCTCGTCCTTTGAAAGTGTTGTGCCAGTTTCCTTTAAGGATGAGGACTGATAAGTCAGAAATAAAGTGGTCGCTTTGTGAAAAGTATTCACCCACACATGACGTGGTGTTTTTCCTCTTATCTTTTTTCTGTGAGAGTTCATTTGAGAGCATAGTGATTGTCTGGTTTCACTTCCATAGTTTCTATTGCGGCATTTAGTGTACTGGATGAGGTAAACCAGTGTTGTGACAGACATGTGTAGAACCCATGGATTATGAAAGGTATGTTATGGGGGGTGTTGCACAACTGCAGCAGTGGAGATATGTCTACAGGTTTTGCATCTGTTGCTCTGGCAGGGTCTGGTGCCAATTTGAGTTGATGTGTCCTGGTCTGTGGGGAGCTTGCTTCTGATGATGAGATTGGATAGGTTGGAAAGTTGCTTGAAGGCCAGAAGAGGGGGTTCAGGAAAGATTTCTTTCAGGATGGGGTCCCCATCAAGTATGTGTTGTAGTTGCTGATGATACAAGGTATCTAACAACACTGCACACAAGACATGAGGGTCATCTAAAGATAATAAGCCTATGTCCTCATTTAAGAAGCAAAAATTTTCCAATAATGTAAACAACTTAATAGAAGTTCTGCAGTAGATTTTCCTCCTGGATTTTATATATATATATTTGGCGAGGGATGTGTGTGTGAGGAAGAGATGAGAGAAATTGTATTTTGGATGAAAATACAGACAACAGGAGGAAACACCAGACAAATATAAAGAGCTTATAACAATGAGCCAACACATGGAAAAATTAGCCTTTCACAACAAGATGCTACCACCCTCTCCCTCACATAGGCATATTCCCGGCCAGATATTTAATCCCTCCTTCATTCAAACAGAATGGTATCTGTTTCCCTAGCTGAGTCTTTGTAGCTTGTTTGTATCTCCAGACCTCCTGAGACTATAAATGGTTCCTGACTGCCTGCAGTGGTGCTGATACTTTCCAGAAGGTTGTGAGTACTGACAAGAGCAAAAGCCTTCTGGGTCACATTAATAACAATGTTGGCAGACAGCTAGTGGAGGGAAAATATACAGTCTTAGGATTCTTGAGCTAACACTGGTGCTGCAGGTGGACAGCTGAACAGCACGAAAAGCATGCCTACTTGTGCTTGTTTAAGCTTTTCGGGGAACGAGTGATAAGTCTAAGACCAGTAGGCAGTTGCCCCTTCTGCTACCCTGTAAATTACAGCCTTGGCAGGCCATTGTGAAAACTCTTTCAATCTCCTGTGAGATTTCCTGATGGGTCACGGTACTGGAAGTGACAGCTACAGCTATTGGAAATAATGGCCCATAGCCACAGCAAAATAAAAGATGAATGACAGCACTTTTTAGTCAGTACAACAGCCCAGTAATCCATATCATCACTTTATATTGCAGAGAATAAGTTCATACGACAAGACCAAGCAACCAGATGGACGGCTTGGGTTATCAATAAAATGTGGAAAACATTTTATCTTATCATAATGTTTCTTTCTTCCTACAGCACTTCTGATATACCATTGGCTTAAGCTATTAGAAATGTTGTTAGGTGTATCTGAAACTACCTTGTGGAAGAAAAAGTCAACTGCAACACTGCACATATTGTGAGGGAAGATTTTCATGTGTGCATTTATGCTTGTGGAACATGGTGGATCCATAGCTCTGGAGACTTAAGTTCTCTGTTTCTCCACAGGCGTAGTGCAGCATGGGTAGCAACAATGCAAGCTTCTCATATTGTTCTATCAGCAACCTTCAACCTTGACCTTTTCTAAGAGTGAGAGAAAATAATTAATTCTCTATGCTGGAGTCAACTGGTGCCAGCAATAGTGATATTATTATTTGTGATGTAGTCTGATCCAGACCTACTCCTTTTGGGGTATGCTTATGGTGGTACTAGGTATACTCTGCGACGTGCATAGAAGCATACATGGAAGAAATCATTATGAACTCACACAAGAGAAACCAGATTAGTGTGCTTCATTTGTAAGATCTGTACAATGATAAGGACCACATCTTCCTCTGTTTGTGATTCTGAGTGCAATATCATTGCTCAATATATAATAAGGCAATAAAATGTACTGAACAGTTCTAAAAGGCAGTCAACATATATTAATCAGCACCTATTTTTCATGTCTTTGTCCTTTCAAAACATTACTTTAAGCAAAATTTCAAAAGGTTTTTAGTTTAGTTTGCAGCATTTTATTTTTCATATACAAGTAATTTGGGGGAGCTAGTGATAATCTCTATATAGCTTGTCTGTTCATCAGACATTTAAATAGCCAAATACTTTATTAATTATTCTTATTATTGAAAAGAAAAATATACAAAATCACATTTGGGCTGGAGGCTTATTTGTTAAATTTAAGTTGAATACAACTGGAAGTGACCCCAATTAGAAATTTAACAAAACAACAGAGTTAATCAAGGAAATGCCCCCAAGACCTTGTGTAAAACAGAGTCTTTATAATGAAGGCAGATAGTGATTCAAAATAGATGTAAAAATTAATGATATCTGGCAGACACTATTTAAACAGACAATAACTATCAATACAAAGGAAGGTTTAACAAATGTGTTTCATGACAAAAATATATTAACCACTTTTCACAAGCTGGAACATTCATAAATCAATAATAGATAATATTTACTTACTCCTGCTGGGGTAGCTTTTTATATTTTTAATGGAATACATTGAATGCAGGTTACCATAGTTACAGCAGAATTTTGGAATGAGTTTTGTTTTATCATAATTGCTGCATATTAGTATATAAACAGCTGAACCCTATCTTCCACTGGTAGCACTAATTTGTGCCTAGAGACAGTTCTCTCCCCTCAGGAAATCGAACAACAGTTTAAAATATGCTGCAAGTTTCTGATCTTCCCCAGAGAGTCTGGAAAGTTTTTGAAAACCAAGCTGTTTCTTTGCTGTTTAGGGCCTGTGACTGGTGGGATTGGTAGCAACAGAAAGGTGAAACAGCAAAAATCCATCACAGGCAGTGTGGGGAAATTAAAACTCTTCAAGAGTGTAGAGCATTAAATAATAAATATGTTCCCCATCTCATGTAAGCTACACTGGACTAGAACAATATGACCTCCTGTCACTATAGTATCTGAGCAGCTTGCAAACCCTTGTGAATTTGTCCAGGATTTTCAGAAGTGCCTACGGGAGTTTCAAACCTAACTATGATTAGGCTCTTATGAAAATTGTAGTTTGTGTCTTCACAGCTCCCCTCAGCGATAGGGAAGTAGTATCCTCATTTTATAGAGTGGGAGCAGAGGCTATGAATGCCAGCTTGTGAATCGCAGACTGACAAGCAGTTACAGGCACAAGCCTTTAAACTTCAGGGCTGCTCCTGTGAGCAGCTGCTCACCGTGCATATAAGTGGCTTACAATCTGGCCTAGAGATCGCAAATGATTTGGCAAAATGAAATTCAATGGAAGAGCTGGGAATTTAACCCAGCCTTCAGAGATCTAGTGTCCTCCTTAGTGACAAGCCCATTCTTTCCTCACTGAACAACTAACCTGGCACCCATGCTTTCCATTGTATTCCATTTTTGTTCAGGCACAGGAATTGCTGAACTGACTCCTCAAATGAAACTCATGACATTGCTGTGAATGCAATATCAATAAACCTAAAAAAAAGTGTGTGTTGGTGCAGTTCCCTAAATTGACAAAAGGGCTTCTGACACTGGTCAATGAATATCAGCCAAACAAGAATTCTTGTGTTTCTTCCAAATGCCAAGATCCTGCAAGTAAAATGCATAAAGAAAGACAATATGTCATATGCAATATGGAAGGACAAGAAACTAATGTCAAGTCAAACTTTGCTTTCTCCAGTGTGACAGCAATTGCATGGATCAGTGGATTCCAGAAGCTAGTAGTCTTAAACATGGTATTCTTTTTATGACTATAGTTTTGTAACTGAAGATGACTCAAGTGACTCATTGCAGAAATGAAAAAAGCACCGTAACTTAGTAACCTGCTGTTTTCCCCACAGTCCTAAAGGGATATCTTTCAGTTAGCAATATAAATGCTGAATTACTTTTCAAGAGCAGACTAATTTAGTCCTGTAGCTTTTGATATAACTTTGTATTTGTAAGAATTTAGAAAAACATCTTATTTTTCATATCCAGTTCTTCTTTTATGTTCTGTGTGATCATTTCTACCCTGACTACAGATTAGAAAATCCTGAGCTCCTATTTCACCCTTTTTTGCTTTATTCCTACTTCATTCTACCATGGACGTATCTTCATAAAAATGTTAGGTCTGTGCAAAAATGTTGTTAAAGTGACATGGTATGGGGTAGAAATAGGTGAATAGTAGGAAAAAAGTGATGAAATAATTTTTTTTATCACACCTACATGGCATTTTTCTTGACATGTTGATACCCCTTTTTACTTTCTTATCCATGAGCATTTGGAAATGAGTCATTTGCATCAATGCCTGGGAAAATTGCTATTCTTCTTGTGAACATACATGTTAGCAAGGTATTTGCATGTGAATATTCTCACCAGAAGTGCTTACTTCCCCCTGCCCCATATAAAGTTTCAGCCTTCCAAATAAGCATCAAAAACAGGACAAAGTGACTTACCTGACTAGCCACACATCACTAATAGTGAAGAAAGTTAATAGGTCACAGAATCCCATATGCCAAAGTATGTTCATATAAAACATTAATCAAACAATTTTGGATAATGAATATATTTGTCAACATCCATGTTTGTTCACAGGTAATTTGTGAAGAGAAAAAAGGGCTAAGTGTGTAGGATAAATAGTTTGCTATTTGTCCTTCAAGCCTAGTTCTAGTTTGGGGTTTTTTACTCTAAGAGTAGAATTTCAGCAGCCAGTGTATGTGATTTTGGCATGCCTGTGAGAGGTAGCAGGTGCACAGTTCTACCAAGGGTGACCCTGTTTATTGCTTTTTTTCCCCCATTTTACAAATCCATGTTAATTTTTCTTCTATTATGCTTGTGCCTTTTAGATCTTGTAATAAAATCCTAGATGCAAAATGCATAGTGAGACCAAATAAGATCAGGTCCCCTTGTGTGAGGCACTGTGCAAATGCATAGAAAGAGACAGCACCTGTTCTAAAAACCTCAGGTAAATAGACAAGCAAAACAAAGAGTAAGGGGAAAACAGAGGTGAAACAGCTTGCCCAAGAGTACATAGCAGGTCAAGGGCAGCGCTCAGATGGAACCCAATCTCCCATATCCTGGTGCAGGTCTTTTTCCACAGTTTCATAGTGACATCTTTTTCCACACATCTTAGGGTACGTCTACACTACAAGACTATTTCGAATCTACTTAATTCGAATTTGTGGATTCGACCTTATGAAGTCGAATTTGTGTATCCACACTAAATACACTAATTCGACTGTCTGAGTCCACAGTAACGGGGCCAGCGTCGACTTTGGAAGCGGTGCACTGTGGGAAGCTATCCCACAGTTCCCGCAGTCCCTGCTGCCCATTGGAATGCTGGGTAGAGCCCCCAATGCCTGCTGGGGGTAAAAATGTGTCGAGGGTGGTTTTGGGTAACTGTCATCATTCAACCGTCACTCCCGCCCTCTCTCCTTGGAAGCGCCGGCGGGAAATCTGTTCGCGCCCTTCTCTGGTCGGTTACAGCTCGGACGCCACAGCACTGCGAGCATGGAGCCCGCTGCGATCATCGCTGCACTTATGGCTGTTGTCAACTCCTCGCACCTTATCGTCCACCTCTTCCACAGTCAGCTGCTGAGAAATCGGGCGAGGAGGCTCCGTCAGCGCGGTGAGGACAGGAAGTCACAGAGTGGCACAGACCTCTCACAAAGCAGGGTACGCCACGCAGTGGAGATCATGGTGGCAATGGGTCAAGTTCATGGTGTGGAACGGCGATTCTGGGCCCGGGAAACAAGCACGGACTTGCTGTCCCCTGCCCTGAAGCGCCAGGACACCCGGATGCGAGCAGCCCTGACTGTGCAGAAGCGAGTGGCCATAGCCCTCTGGAAACTTGCAACGCCAGACAGCTACCGGTCAGTAGCGAACCACTTTGGCATGGGCAAATCTACCGTAGGGCTTGCTGTGATTCAAGTAGCCCACGCAATCGTTGAGCATCTGCTCTCAAAGGTAGTGACCCTGGGAAACGTCCAGGTCGTCATAGATGGCTTCTGCGCGATGGGATTCCCAAACTGCGGTGGGGCTATAGATGGGACTCACATCCCTATCCTGGGACCGGCCCACCAGGCCAGCGAGTACATTAACCGAAAGGGCTACTTTTCTATGGTGCTGCAAGCACTGGTGGACCATAGGGGACGTTTTACCAACATCTACGTTGGGTGGCCGGGCAAGGTTCATGACGCACGTGTGTTCAGGAACTCTGGTCTGTTTAAACGCCTCCAGGCAGGTAGTTTTTTCCCGGACCACAAAATAACGGTTGGGGATGTGCAGATGCCTACAGTGATCCTCGGGGACCCAGCCTACCCGCTAATGCCCTGGCTCATGAAGCCCTATACAGGTGCCTTGGACAGTGAGAAGGAGCTCTTCAACTACCGGCTGAGCAAGTGCAGAATGGTGGTGGAGTGTGCTTTCGGACGTCTCAAGGGGAGATGGCGGAGCTTACTGACTCGCTCGGACCTCAGCGAAAAAAATATCCCCGTTGTTATTGCTGCTTGCTGTGTGCTCCACAATCTCTGTGAGAGCAAGGGGGAGACCTTTATGGCGGGATGGGAGGTTGAGGCAAATCGCCTGGCTGCTGATTACGCTCAGCCAGACAGCCGTGTCGATAGAAGATCCCAGCGGGAAGCGCTGTGCATCCGGGAGGCTTTGAAAACTAGGTTCCTCGGAGAGCAGGGTAACCTATGACTCTCCAGTTGATTTACAGAGAAGCTGAACCTGAGCCTGTTTCAGTGACTGTTGTCTTCGATCTGCGGTTACATACCCCATTCTCCAGGTTTCCCCCCTTCCAACACACGTTTTAAAATAAATTTAATGGCACACTGATTATTAACAAAGTTTTCTTTTATTATGAATTCCTGTTCAAGGGTTGAAACATGGACGCGGACTGTGGTGGGTACGGTGTGCACTGATGTACAGACCGCTTCTACACTAGAGGAATGACAGGCTCCTGCTCCTACAGCAGTCTTTGGGGGGAGGACGGTTGCAGGTGGGTGTGCAGGAAGGGGTGGGTTTGCAGGAAGGGGTGAGGGGTGCCGTCTTTGGGACAGAGTTTGGATGCAGGCTCTGGGCTGGGGGTTGGGGCGTAGGAAGGGGTGAGGGGTGTGTGGGAAGGGTGAGTATGTGTCCGTGGATGAGGGCTCTTGCTGGGGCTCAGGGCATCGGAGAGGCTCGTGGCTAGGGTGGAAGGGCATGGTAAGGGCAGCCTGCCTTGCCATTTGTGGATGGCAGGCGCTAGGACCCTGGGGCAGCATACACCTCACAGACTGACCCGGGGCAGCATACACCTCACAGACTGACCCTGGTGCCTAGTGACTGCAGTCTGTGTGTGTCCTGCTGTTGATCCTGCCCCCAAGTCTGTACCCTGGTAATGGAGGCTGTCCTATGCAATTAAAAAACCCCTCCCCCCCCTTCACACAAAGTCTTCTGACAAGGAAAACGTGACGGAAACAGTGAATAACAACAAACTACTCTTAATACTCAACTACACAGTGGGGGGATGAAACTTGGATTTGGGACTGGGTGATCCAGGAAGGGAAGCACTTCTCAAAATTTATGGCATGAGAGCTGTTTGGTACATAAGCGCTCTGCTGGGGTGGAGTGACAGTTTTCATGGCCCCTAGCGCCCCTCCTTCTTGTGATTTTGGGTGAGGGGGGGACAGGACTTTGTGGCGGGGGAAGGCGGTTGCAGATACAGTTCAGGGGGGCTCTCTGCTCCTGCCTGCGGTCCTGCAGAACATCTACAAGGCGCCGGAGCGTGTCCGTTTGCTCCCTCATTAGCCCAAGCAGCGTTTGAGTCGCCTGCTGGTCTTCCTGCCGCCACCTGTCCTCCCGTTCGCTGTGTGAGCGCTGGTGCTGACATAGGGTCTCCCTCCACTGTCTCTGCTCGGCCGCCTCGGCTCTGGAGCAAGCAATCAGTTCCGAGAACATGTCGTCCCTAGTCTTTTTCTTTCGCCGCCTAATCTGCGCCAGCCTCTGTGAGGGGGATGCCGGGGCAGTTCGGGAAAGAGCCGCAGCTGTGTGATGGGAAAAAGGAAGTGATTTCCTTGAAAAGATACATGTTTGCGAACACTGAACACAGTCTAGTCAGTTTCTGTGAACAAGACCATACAGGGAACCTAGTCTCACGAGCTCTCAGGACAAGTTCGAGATTTCGGAATACGCTTTCATTGGCTGCGGTCTTGCACAGGAGATCGGACAAGCGGGGCGGTACAGCTGAATCCGTGTAGCAGCCAGGCCTGGTAAGCACTACACTATAGGCTGCTTAACAGTTAATGGATAGCTGTGCCCTCCCGCTGAAGGCAATCTGGAAAGCATAAAGTCTGACCCTGTTCCAGCCCCTCGCGGCTGTGCCCGGGAAAGATCACTGTATGCTTTTCCTCTGCGGCCTCCAACACGTGGCTGTTAAACGAAGGTCATTGCTATGCAAAGTAAAAGTCAAGCATTCACAATAGTAACAGTACACTAATTGCCCTAATTAGATGCAGCAGTCGCCGAACGAGATTACCCTGAGGCGGGTCACTCGGAGAGAGAGAGAGAGGATGCTGCTAGAATCCCTGCACAGACCAGGACCGTATGCTGCCATGCTGGTGGAGGCAATGATTCCGCTGTACATTAGGATGGCCTGGCGCGGAAGAGTGTGCTTCCACGGAGCACCAAATAAGGCACCTCTCCCCAGGAACCTCCTGCGGAGGCTTTTCGAGCTCCTGTACGAGAGCTTCATGGAAGTGTCCCAGGAGGATTTCTGTTCCATCCCTATATGTGTGGACCTTCTTTTTATATAGTTTTATATGGAAAAGTTTTTATATATTTTTTATTCCTGTTTTTTAAAAAATAAATGTTTCCATGTTTATAGCACTTACCGACTGATCCTTCCCCTGATTCTGAGTCCGGGTTAACAGCCGGGGAGGGTTGGTAGGGGATCTCTGTGAGGGTGATGAAGAGATCCTGGCTGTCGGGGAAAGCGGTATTGTAAGCGCTGTCGCCTGCGTCGTCCTCCACAAACCCTTCCTCATCTTCCCCATCGGCGAACATCGCCGAGGAACTGCCCCTCGACACTATCCCATCCTCAGAGTCCACGGTCACTGGTGGGGCAGTGGTGGCAGACCCACCTAGAATGGCATGCAGTGCCTCGTAGAAGCGGCATGTCTGGGGCTGGGCTCCGGAGCGTCCGTTTGCCGCTCTGACTTTTTGGTAGCCTTGTCTCAGGTCCTTGATTTTCACGCGGCACTGCGTTGTATCCGGCTGTATCCTCTGAGTGCCATGGCTTTGGAGACCTTCTCGTAGGTCTTTGCATTCCGTTTGTTGGAGCGCAGCTCCGAAAGCACAGACTCATCGCCCCACACAGCGATCAGATCCAGGACTTCACGGTCTGTCCATGCTGGGGACCTCTTTCTATTCTGGGATTGCATGGACTCCTCTGCTGGAGAGCTCTGCATCGTTGCAGGTGCTGCTGAGCTCGCCCCGATGTCCAAACAGGACATCAGATTCAAAGTGCCCAGACAGGAAAAGGAATTCAAATTTTCCCGGGTCGTTTCCTGTGTGGCTGGTCAGAGAATCCAAGCTTTGACTGCTGTCCAGAGCGTCAACAGAGTGGTGCACTGTGGGATAGCTCCCGGAGCTACTAAGTTCGATTTGCATCCACACATAGCCTAATTCGAGATAGCCATGTCGAATTTAGCGCTACTCCCCTCGTCGGAATGGAGCACCGAATTCGAACTAAAGAGCCCTCTAGGTCGAATTAAACGTCTTCCTGGTGTGGACGGTTGAGCGGTTAATTCGAATTAACGCTGCTAAATTCGATTTAAAGTCCTAGTGTAGACCAGGCCTTAGTGGTGAAGATCCATGCCTCTTAGGTAGTGCACTTAGGGTCAGGGGTTTTTCCCCCGCCCCCAAAGAGATCAGAGCCAGATTTCCAAGCACTCAGCACCTATTTAGGCATGGGTATAAGGGCCAGATTTTCAAAAATGTTCAGAACCCAGAAGCTGCCTTTGTAACATTTATAGTTATCCAATGTGCTGCTTTCTTCTGAAAATCTGGCCACTTCTTTTGGTGCCTAAACGGGACTCAGGCTTTTTAGAAAATCTAGCTCTCATGGCTCAATCCTGCAAGAAGCAGCATTCCAGCTGGGTGCCTTTAACTTCCATTGACCTCAGCTGGAAAGAAGGGCTCCCAGCACCTCCCAGGAGAGCTCAATAGCTCTCAAGATCAAGCTTTTGCTGTTTGACACCCACAATTTCTAGAACTAATCTTGATTTTTGTTCTCTCATATGAGTGTTTGCCTGCTTGTTCATGGCTTCTGTGAGCTTGTTGTAAGTACCGTATATCAGCAATATCTTTACTACCTATTGTCCCCCTTAACTGTGCAAAATAGAAATACAGAAATAAAGAAATAGACACTGATAAGTAAAGAGGCACAAACGTGCCTTTCAGGCACTGTTAAAAAAGGTCCTTTAAGCTAAGGGGTATTGAACCACTGACCTTAAATGTTTTATATTTCAGTCCAATGTGAAACTGCTAAACCACAGGGAAGGAATGAGAAATTTTGAGGGCTACTGAACACTGAATTCTCACAGGCTCAGCAGAAAGTTAGTTAACATAGGTGTAGCTATAACTGTGATACACTGGGAAAGTTTATAGTGTTCAATGGCCCCTAAAGCCTACACTGTGATGTGACTAGAATTAGTACACTGGACTATTAAATAAAACATACAGGAATACAGCCTCACTAAAGACCTGCTAACACTCTTGTTTTTTAACATTATTTGGGCTCCTTTATATTGTTAGATGCTTTTGTATTCAGAGATAGCCTGATTCAAAGCCTACTGAAGTCAGTGGAAGAGTTTTGGATCTCACCTTTTTCAAAACAGCAAGAGATTTTTATTCTTTCAAGTGAATCATTTGAGGTTATGGTCCTGGAGCCTCGACACTCTACTTGTCCTGAAGGGAGGTTTTTGTTTGGTTTGTGTTTTTAAACAAAACCTCCGTGTTCAACAGAAATCAGTGTGGAGAACACAAAAGCCTCTGCAGGACAGGTGTAATTTTAAGGGTCTAGAATTATATATAGTGAAAACAGCTGGGCAGCAATCTTTCCCCCAGTTACATCCAGATGTATTATTGCAGTACAAACTTAATAAGGACAATCTGCAATGTCAATTAACAATAAGCCATAACTATTTAATAAAAATGGAAGACAGATGGTAAAAAATAAAATACAATGCCCATGACTGTTATATTTGCTAAAATTAAAGGGAGGAGGTGGTAAGAATAATAAATAATGAGTGTAATGTAATGTAATAAACATTACAATAAAAAAGAGACACTAGAGTCTCCTACCCTGAAGAGATTTGATAGGACTAGAGGGTAGAGACAACCAGACTGCATTCCTCCCAAGGTACTTAATGGATCTTTATATGTTTCGACACAGTACTTCTTTACTGGCACCTTTACAGATAGTTCAAACACATGAACAGATAGAAAATGAGACAAGTTTGGTGCAGCAAAGTGGAGAATGATAGACAGATGTCACTAGGAGCTGAGCATTGTAGGAGGGGTATGAATCACTGAGAGTCTCTAACATTTTAAAAGATATTTCTCTAATAGAGATAAAGGGTTTTTTGGTCATAGTTTCCATGGTGTCAAATATGGAGCCTTCATTATTTTGTCATCCAGGTAAATCAGGTACTTTATGCCCTGCCAATCTGCAGTAGGAGTGAACTGAAAACAACATCTCACACAAAAATGTCACAACTTTTGACCTAAGTGATCATTGAGGGATATTTTACTACTTGCAAATCTCTCTTTCTTGCAAAGAAATTATTCAGTGTGGAATTGAGTTCAACATGCCATTTCACACTAGAGCTAGGCAAACATTTTATCTGACAAATTTAGCCCTTTTTCTCTGTGCAGATTATCCACAAACATCATCATTTTTATTAATGCATTTATTTTTATAATTGTTCAGCTCATGCAAACATTAAAATCTATTAGCTGTTTGTGAGATTTTTGACTATGCCTTTGATTATTCAACACTCATTATTTATTATTCATGAAGTGTGATTGTCATTCACTCATAGAATGGGAAAAGTACCATGTGGCTGAGGTGACCAATCTATACAAATAGAGAAGGAAAATTTCTGGCACACGTAGTAAATACCTATATTGGCATGCCACTACCCTTGTTGATGTGGGAATATGGGTACTTGGATGAAGAACAACCACTCCTAAACAAACCTGCAAATAGAAACCTGTCGGACAAATGTTCATGGATGTGCAAACTAAAAAGGAGTATGAACAGAAAAAGCATTTCAGAATATTCAAAAATGTTTGAATAATTTTCCTACTATTTGTCAAGCTCTATTTCAGACAAACTGTACCATGGTGATGTAACATGTCCTCAATATCAACATTTCAAAACCCAACAGAACTGACATTAAGGCCTTTCAACAGGATGCGTGAACAAGCAATGTTTCAATTTACTCGTGTATAGCCAGGCTGTAACTAAATAGATCTATATGTAAACCAAAGATGTTGAGCTAAAATAAGAATTGACCCATTTTTTGGCCCATAGCACCTTCCTTCAAATAATATTAAAAACGTCAACGTTTTTGTGGTTCATCCATTACTACTGTTTTTTGTTTTTAAAAAAAGTGTATCAGACAAGCCTTATACATTACACATAAAGCAAAAATAATCACAATCAACAGAAACACAAGGGGGCACAGTCTCTGTTGTCATCCTGCCCCTTTGAAGCACCCAGGTAGAGCTATTCTACAAGCTTTCAGCACCATCTTCCTACAACCCAGTGGGCATAGAGCTAGCAGAGATGGTACGTATGCCAACCACTGCAGTCCCCATTGTGGGTTGGGGTCTGGCAATCCTCAGCTGACAGATGGCCCCTGAAGGGTAGCATAACCAGCCTGTGTTGAACTGGCCCTTAAATCAGAGATTCACAACCATATCCCTTGTATGCTTCTCCTACCACCAGGCCTCCACCTCATCTGAGATGTCAGGCTAAGGGACACAATAAATTCTATAAGATTATAGTGAATGCAAACAAATTTTGGAAGGCATATCAAATCTCATGTTTCAGAGCATTAGGCAATCTTTTACTCTTAGTGATCAGAAGGAGACCTTCATGGAGGGCAGATTACCACATATCTGCCTGTTGCAAGTTTTCATGAATCTTCCTCTGAAATATCTGGAGCTGGCCATTGTTGGAAAGAGGGTTCTGAACTAAATAGAAAGTGGGTCTGATACAGTATGCAAATTCCTATGTTCCTATGATTCTCTAATGCAGGGATTGGCAATTTTGGCACATGGCCCGCCAGGCTAAGCACCCTGGCGCGCTGGGCCAGTTTGTTTATCTGCTTCGTCTGCAGGTTTGGCTGATTGTGGCTCCCACTGGCCGCGGTTCACCATCCCAGGCCAATGGGGGCTGCGGGAAGCGGCGCAGGCCGAGGGATGTGCTGGCCCCACTGGCCTGGAGTGGCGAATGGCAGCCAGTGGGAGCTGCGATCAGTCGAATCTGTGGATGCGGCAGGTAAACAAACCAGCCCAGCCCACCAAGGTGCTTAACTTAGTGTGCCGCATGCCAAAGGTTGCCGATCCCTGCTCTACTGTCTTGCTCTCTATTTAAACTATTTGAACCTGCACAAAGTCAGTGTAAAATGCTAACATGCTGATCTGGCAACATTTTCTCTCCAGTTTATACTCATTTTGCACTGGTGTATATGACTACACATATGCAAGGCAGTTGAGAATAACTTTCTACAAAAATAATTCAGATGAGAAAAGTAGAAATGTAAAAACATTGTTATAACACCATGTTTATTGTAGAACTGTACTCCATGTTCAAAATGGTGACTTTCAGATTTTTCACCTTCTTGTGATAGGAAGTACTTCTGCCAACTAAAATACTTAGGACCAGATCTTCTACTGGTATAAATTGATGTAGCTCAATTGAAATCACTGGGTAAAGATCTGCCCCTTAAACTTAAAAGGACAAAATCTCAGTCATGCTGTCAGCAGGTGCAACTCTATTAACATCAAATTCTATCCATGTCCATTGAGAGAATCAGCTTTCCATTTTCTATCCATATGATTAAACCAAAGTGCTAGAAAATTATTTTATTTTATTATTAAATTGAATTGAATTATGGAGCTCCATTTTCTGCATATCAGGTCACCCTGCAGAAGTGCAATACAATTCCACAACATAATGGCATGGGTCTGTATATTTGAATAAGACCAGTCTTCAAAAGTTATGTTTCACAAAATGGTTATTTACAGAATGAGTACAGAACTTCCTTGTCTGTCAGTCATATTTAACCAGATGCTTCTCATCCACCAATGGTAACAGTCTAGCAACAGACACATTATTACATCTTCTCTTGTCTAAAATTTTGCACCACTAGTTCCTAAGCTGAAAGTCAATATCTTTGCTCACTGAAGGTGTTCCTAATTTATTTTAACGTAACAATATGTATACATGTATTTTCATTAAATTGCTTTTAGATGTAGTACAGTAGGTACAACTGAAAACTCAGCATTCACTTTCCCAGGCCATGTAGTAACTATGGTATATCCCTACACTTAGGGCTTGTCAACACTACAGGACTATTTCGAATCTACTTAAGTCGAATTTGTGGATTCGACCTTATGAAGTCGAATTTGTGTATCCATACTAAATACACAAATTCGAACTTCTGAGTCCACATTCACGGGGCCAGCTTCGACTTTGGAAGCGGTGCACTGTGGGAAGCTATCCCACAGTTCCCGCACTCCCCGCTGCCCATTGGAATTGTGGGATTTCCCCCCAATGCATGCTGGGGGAAAAAATGTGTCGTCATTGAACCGTCAATCCCGCCCTCCCTGTCTTCCTTGAAAGCGCCGGCGGGAAATCTGTTCGCGCCCTTGTCTGGTCGGTTACAGCGCGGACGCCACAGCACTGCGAGCATGGAGCCCGCTGCGATCATCGCTGCACTTATGGCCGTTGTCAACTCCTCGCACGTTATCGTCCACCTCTTCCACAGTCAGATGCTGAGAAACCGGGCGAGGAGGCTCCGGCAGCACGGTGAGGAGAGTGGCGCAGACCTCTCAGAAAGCAGGGTACGCCGGGCAGTGGAGATCATGGTGGCAATGGGTCAAGTTCATGGTGTGGAACGGCGATTCTGGGCCCGGGAAACAAGCACAGACTGGTGGGACCGCATAGTGCTGCAGGTCTGGGATGACACAGAGTGGCTGCGAAACTTCAGGATGCGTAAGGGCACTTTCCTTGAACTGTGTGACTTGCTGTCCCCTGCCCTGAAGCGCCAGGACACAAGGATGCGAGCAGCCCTGAGTGTGCAGAAGCGAGTGGCCATAGCCCTCTGGAAACTTGCCACGCCAGACAGCTACCGGTCAGTAGCGAACCACTTTGGCGTGGGCAAATCTACCGTGGGGATTGCTGTCATTCAAGTAGCCCACGCAATCGTTGAGCAACTGTTCTCAAAGGTAGTGACTCTCGGAAATGTCCAGGTCATCATAGATGGCTTCGCCGCGATGGGATTCCCAAACTGCGGTGGGGCTATAGATGGGACTCACATCCCTATCCTGGCACCAGCCCACCAGGCCAGCGAGTACATTAACCGAAAGGGCTACTTTTCAATGGTGCTGCAAGCTGTGGTGGACCATAGGGGACGTTTTACCAACATCAACGTCGGGTGGGCGGGCAAGGTTCATGACGCGCGTGTGTTCAGGAACTCTGGTCTGTTTAGACGCCTCCAGGCAGGCACTTTCTTCCCGGACCACAAAATAACGGTTGGGGATGTGCAGATGCCTACAGTGATCCTCGGGGACCCGGCCTACCCGCTAATGCCCTGGCTCATGAAGCCCTATACAGGCGCCTTGGACAGAGACAAGGAACTCTTCAACTACCGGCTGAGCAAGTGCAGAATGGTGGTGGAGTGTGCTTTCGGACGTCTCAAGGGGAGATGGCGGACCTTACTGACTCGCTCGGACATCAGCGAAAAGAATATCCCCGTAGTGATTGCTGCTTGCTGTGTGCTCCACAATCTCTGTGAGAGCAAGGGCGAGACCTTTTTGGCCGCTTGGGAGGTTGAGGCAAATCGCCTGGCTGCTGTTTACGATCAGCCAGACACCCGTGCTGAGAGAATATCCCAGCGGGAAGCGATATGCATCAGGGAGGCTTTGAAAGCGAGTTTCCTCGCAGAGCAGGGTAACCTGTGACTGTCCACTTGATTTTAAGAGAGCCTGATCATAAACCAAGTTTCCCCCAGTTCCGAAGGACGTTTTAAAACTAAGGACATGTTTTAGTAATTAATAATAAATCTTTCGTTGACTTTGCATTTCTCTTTCTTCGTTGAAACATGGAAGCACTCTGTGCTGGTTAAGGTGTGCACTGATGGGTGGGTTTGCAGGAAGGGGCGAGGGGTGCCGTCTTTGGATAGGGGTTAACATGACGGCTGTGGGTTTGGGCGTTGGAAGGGGTGAGGGGTGTGGGGGAAGGGTGAGTATCTGCCCCTGGATGAGGTCTCTTTTTGGGGCTCAGGGCACCGGGGAGGATCGTGACTACGGTCCAAGTGCATGTGAAGGGAAGCCTGCCTTTACATTCTGGGATGTCAGGCACCAGGACCCTGCACAAGCATACACATCAAGGAAAGACCCGGGGCAGCATACACCACACAGACTGTCCCTGGTGCCTAGTGACTGCAGTCTGTGTGTGCCCTGCAGTTGACCCTGCAGCCAAGTCTGTAGCATGGCACTGTGGGCTATGCAGTGAAATTACAACCCCCCCCCCCTACAGAACAACAGAAAGTCTTCTGACACCAGAAACATGACGGAAACAGTCAGTAACACAAAACCGCTTTTAATAATGTAGTACACAGTGGGGGGTTTAAACTTGGAGTTGGGACTGGTTGATGCTTTAAGGAAAGAGCTTGTACAAATTTACAGCGCGACAGTTGTCTCGAACATTATCGGTGTGCTGCGGTGCAGGGACAGTTCTCACGGCCCCTACCGCCCCTCCGTCTTGTCACTTTGGGTGAGGGGGGGACAGGACTTCTTGGCGTTGGAGGGCGGTTGCAGATGCACTGCAGGGGGGCTCTCTCCTCCTGACTGCGGTCTTGCAGAACATCTACAAGGCGCCGGAGCGTGTCCGTTTGCTCCCTCATTAGACCAAGCAGCGTTTGAGTCGCCTGCTGGTCTTCCTGCCGCCACCTATCCTCCCGTTCCATGTGTGTGCGATGCTGCTGACACAGGCTCTCCCTCGACTGTCTCTGCTCTGCCGCCTCCGCTCTGGAGCTGGCCATCAGTTCCTGGAACATGTCGTCCCTTGTCTTTTTCTTTCGGCGTCTAATCTGAGCCAGCCTCTGCGAGGGGGATGGCGGGGCAGTCCGGGAAGGACCCGAAGCTGTGTGATGCGAAAAAGTAGGTGATTTCCTTGAACAAATACATGTTTTCCAACAGTAAACACAGTCTAGTCAGTTTCAGTTAAGAAGACCAAACAGGGAACCAAGTCTCAGGAGATCTCGGAACTAGTCCGAGATTTCGGAATACGCTCTCATTGGCGGCGCGATTGCACTGGATAGTGCACAAGCGAGGAGAGACAGCTGCATCCCTCTTGCACAAAGTCCTGGTAAGCCTTACAGTACAGAGTGCTTATCAGTTACTGCTTAGCTGTGCTCTCCTGCTGGAGGCAATGTGCAAAGCAGAAAAGATGAGCGTTATGCGGCACCTCCCGCCAGTGAACGGGAAAGACCCCTGTATGCGTTTCCTCTGTGGCCTGCAACACGTGGCTGTTAAGCGAGGGTCATTCTTATGCAAAGTAAAACTCTGTTAAGCGAGGGTCATTCTTATGCAAAGTAAAAGTCTACCATGCACAATAGTAACAGTACACTAATTCCACTAATTAGATGCAGCACTTCCACAACGACATCACCCTGAGGCGTGTCAGGCGCACACAGAGAGAGCGGATGCTAACAGAAGCCCTGCACAGACCAGGACCATACGCTGCCATGCTCGTCGAGGCGATGGTCCCCCTGTACCTGAGGATGGCCTGGCGCGGAAGAGTGTGCTTCAACGGAGCACCCAATAAAGCACCTCTCCCAAGAAACCTCTTGCTGAGGCTTTTCCAGCTGCTCTCTGAGAGCTTTTTTGAACTATCCCCAGAGGACTATTGCTCCATTGCTGTTTGTGTAGACCTGCTGTTTGTCTAGTTTCATATTTAAAAATTGTTATATAGTATTTCTATTTTTTATATATATCCCTGTTTCTTAAAAAAATAAATGTATCCCTGTTTGTAGCACTTACCGCCTGATCCTTCCCCTGATTCCGAGTCCGGGTTAACGGGCGGGGACGGTTGGTAGGGGATCTCTGTGAGGGTGATGAAGAGATCCTGGCTGTCAGGGAAAGCGGGAGTGGGTTCGATGTCGCCTGCGCCGTCCTCAACAGACCCTTCCTCATCTTCCCCATCGGCGAACAGGGAGGGGGAACTGTCCCGGTACACTATTCCGTCCTCGGAGTCCACCGTCACTGGTGGGGCACTGGTGGCAGACCCACCTAGAATGGCATGCAGTGCCTCGTAGAAGCGGCATGTCTGGGGCTGGGCTCCGGAGCGTCCGTTTGCCGCTCTGACTTTTTGATACCCTTGTCTTAGGTCCTTCACTTTCACGCGGCACTGCATCGCATCCCGGCTGTATCCTTTGTCTTTCATGGCTTTAGAGACCTTCTCGAAGGTCTTCGCGTTCCGCTTGTTGGAGCGCAGCTCCGAGAGCACAGACTCCTCGCCCCACACAGCGATCAGATCCTGGACTTCCCGGTCAGTCCATGCTGGGGACCTCTTTCTATTCTGGGATTGCCCGGACTCCTCTGCTGGAGAGCTCTGCATCGTTGCAGGTGCTGCGGAGCTCGCCCCGATGTGCAACCAGAACGTCAGATTCAAACCGCCCAGACAGGAAAATGAATTCAAATTTTCGCGGGTCATTTCCTGTGTGGCTGGCCAGAGAATCCAAGCTCGGAATGCTGTCCAGAGCGTCAACAGAGTGGTGAACTGTGGGATAGCTCCCGGAGCTGCTAAGTTCGATTAGCATCCACACCAAGCCTAATTCGAGCTAGCAAGTGCGAATTTAGCGTTACTCCACCTGCCGGGGTGGAGTACCAAATTCGAACTAAAGAGCCCTCTAGTTCGAATTAAATGGCTTCCTGGTGTGGACGGTTGAGCGGTTAGTTCGAATTAACGCTGATAAATTCGAATTAAAGTCCTAGTGTAGACCAGGGCTTAGAATAGGAAACAGATCAGTACCACAATAAATTGCAATGTGGCAGATGCTGAATTTTTACTGATGCTCATTATAGCTCAGATAATAGTTAATTATAAATCAAACACAGAACTCTCTCCTTTCATAGATTTTTTAAGGCCAGAAATGACCACTAAATCATCTAGTCCAGGGGTTGGCAACCTCTGGCATGCGGCTCACCGGGGTAAGCACCCTGGCAGGCCAGGCCAGTTTGTTTACCCGCCGCGTCACCAGGTTCAGCCGATCGCAGCTCCCACTGGCTGCGGTTCACCATCCCAGGCCAATGAGGGTGGCAGGAAGCCACGGCCAGCACATCGCCTGCACCACTTCCTGCTGCCCCCATTGGCCTGGGATGACGAACCATGGATAGTGGGAGCCGCAGTCCGCTGAACCTGCTGACACAGCAGGTAAACAAACTGGCCCGGCCTGCCCAGGTGCTTACCTTGGCGAGCTGCATGCCAGAGGTTGCCGACCCCTGATCTAGTCTGACCTCCTATATAACAGACCATATAATTTCACCCAGTCATCCTATTTGACTGAACCATATCTTCCCAAAAGGCATCCAGTCTTTCTTTGAAGATGGAAAATTCCAATGGTTAATCAATTCACATTAAAGATTTGTGCCTTAATTTAAATTTGTCTTGTTTTAGCTTCCAGACATTGGTTCTTGTTATGGCTTTCTCTGCTAGACCAAAGAGTCTTCTATATCATGCATTTTCCCTCCATGAAGGTAGTTATCCACTAACCAAGACCCTTGAATCTTCTTTTTTGCTAGCATAAACAAATAAAGTTCCAAGTTTCTCACTTTAACCAAGTTTCTCCAGCCCTCTAATCATTTTGGTGGCTGTTCTCTACACCCTCTTCAACTTGTCAACATCATTTTTTAAAATGTTGACAACAGAACTGGATACAGTACTCCCAACTCCTACTTAGTACTCCTGTTTATACATCCACAGATTGCAATTGCCCTTTCTGCCTCAGGATCTTGTGATAGGGTTAGGCCCTCTATGTGAGGATTTGGATTAGAAACCCAAAATCTCCTGACAAGATTATTCTGTTATTTTGTTTAAACTGTTCCTAGTTTTTCATATTCTCTATTGCACATACTTGCAGTATTTCATGGGGTTACAGACTACATTCCTATTCAGTACTCTGTAATACATAGTGTTTACCCTTGGTTCTCTCATTTGGTCAGTTATCTTTTTACTGATTTCATTTAGGTAACCTGGCAGGCTCCTGCAGTTTTGTAGGTTTTTCCTGTGATGTTGTTAGACCCGCAATAGATGTCTTCCTACAGGATGGGGAGCAGGCAGATACTGGACACAGTGTTGGTATATAATACTCTAAATACTCTTTATTGATTACAAAACAAACTTTACTCACTCCACATTCACACCCCAAACATACTATGCTAGAGTCCAAAAGTCAGAATGGTTCTGATGGCCAGTCAAGATTCCTTTCAATCATAAGATTATAAGATGCGGGGAGCTGGGGAAAACCACATTTATATTTACACAGGGCTCTGGATCAATAAACTTTGATTTGCAGAAATCATAGGCAACCATTTATAGTTTATTTTGTTGCATCATTTTTGCCTTTGTTTACTAGGCCTTCTACCCACACAATTCCAAAGAGACAATCTTGGGCGGGCTGCCATGATTCAAGGTGTGCCATTTTCTTCAATATTTATACAATTTTATGTCAGTCCAGCTGCTGTTGTTTCCTTTTCTGCTGATTTTCTGTATTTTTCTCGGAACATAATAAGATTGGTTTTGCACAAATAGTTCTAATAGTTATTGACCTTAAGTTCTTGCTTTGGTTGCCAATTTGCAACGCACGTATTCATGTCAAGCACATGTCATTCATACCACCACGTTTGGTTTGAACTACCATTTGTAAACCAAACTTTTTTTTTTGCCCGCATTCTCTACCACATGTTAGACCCACAATAGAGGTTTTTCTATGGGATGAGGAGCAGGCAGATATATAACACTTTAAATGCTTTTTACTGATTACAAAACAGACCTTACGCTTTCCACATTCACACCCTAAACATACTAAACTAGAATTCAAAGGTCAGAATGGTTCCGATGGCCAGCTGAGATTTCTTTCAATTATAAGATCATAAGATGTGGGGAGCCGGCAAAAACCACATTTATTGTAAAATTGTAAAGCCCTTTATTGTACCCCCCACCAAAAAAAGTATCAATTACCCAATGGGTAAAAAGGTTACCAATAAAACTTAAAAACATAAATTTAAATTAACTAATGCCATTAAAAAGGCAAAAAACTATGTAAATTCTCATGTGACTCAGAAAGGTAAACTATAAAAAATAAAAAATAAAGTAATATATTTAAAATTAATATTAAAAAAATCATGTCCTAAAGTCTAAATGGGCTAAACCATTTTCCATCATAAATAAAATCTCACCTACTGTAGTGCAAATTAATAAAAACAAAAAAAGGGAAACTTATGGCCTAAAAATTAAATAATGTTCCTTTCTTTTTCTTTTAGTTTATCTTACTAAGAAAAAGAAATGCTCAATTGCACCAAAAATTATCCTGTACGAACCTTAAATTTAAAGTGCAAATACGGTGCTACAACTTTTGTCATTAGCTTATTGCTTATGCTTGCTTTGCTTTGCATTTTGTGCTTAGTAAAATAATTGTGAGCATTATATTTAAAAAAAACAATAATAATAATACCGGAGCTCAAGCAAAAATAAGAAAGGTTATTGTAAGTATTTAAAATAATATGGCCGGAAGCATTGGACATTATTCTTATGGAATAATGACAGTGGCTTCAATATTAAAAATCCTCATAACTCAAAAAAGGAAAAATATGTTTTGTGGCTTTTATGGGTTTTTTTAAAATATTTTAAAAAATGTAGGGGTACATAAATATACATATAAAAGCAGCTCTAAAATAAAGGTATAAATAAAAATATATATATTCAACTATTTGTGAAATAAAATTAAAAAAACAAAACCAAATGTAAAAAAAAAAAGACTTTTAAGGTAAAATTTAAAATATGCTAAAAATGGCAAAAATGTAACAGAAAAATATCTAAAGTCAAAAAAATTAAAAAAGCAATAAAGATATTTGTACATATTAAGGGAGGAAGGTCACTGTAGTGAGGCCAAGTGGCCTCCCTCCGCATGGGACAGCGAGGGTCCACTACATGCCCCTTGGTGGGCAGAACCTAGCCTGCTCTGCCCCCCTTGCCGGAAGTGCCGGGGTGGGGCTGGAAGTATAAGAGGAAGGCCCCACAGATCAGTCAAGGCGGGATCCACAGATAAGAAAGACACCCCTGAGTTACTGTTGTGCCTGGGAGGAGAACCTACGCCCAGTGAAGAGTGTCCCGGACTGCCGGCCGTGGTGTACCCTGAGGAACCCTGGAAGCGAGAGGTACCAAACCCTGGGGAGGCAGGAAGTGGCCCAGGGACAGTTGCAGAGCAGCTGGCTGAGGAGTCATCGAATCATAGAATCTCAGGGTTGGAAGGGACCTCAGGAGGTCA
This sequence comes from Mauremys mutica, assembly GCF_020497125.1. Classification (NCBI taxonomy): domain Eukaryota; kingdom Metazoa; phylum Chordata; order Testudines; family Geoemydidae; genus Mauremys; species Mauremys mutica. The sequence goes on from NC_059072.1 coordinate 300,317,191, forward strand.
TCTAGTCCAACCCCCTGCTCAAAGCAGGACCAAACCCAACTAAATCATCCCAGCCAGGGCTTTGTCAAACCTGACCTTAAAAACCTCTAAGGAAGGAGATTCCACCACCTCCCTAGGTAACCCATTCCAGTGCTTCACCACCCTACTAGTGAAAAAGTTTTTCCTAATGTCCAACCTAAACCTCCCCCTCTGCAACTTGAGACCATTACTCCTTGTTCTGTCATTTTCTACCACTGAGAACAGTCTAGATCCATCCTCTTTGGAACCCCCTTTCAGGTAGTTGAAAGCAGCTATCAAATCCCCCCTCATTCTTCTCTTCTGCAGGCTAAACAATCTCAGTTCCCTCAGCCTCTCCTCATAATTCATGTGCTCCAGCCCCCTAATCATTTTTGTTGCCCTCCGCTGGACTCTCTCCAATTTATCCACATCCTTCTTGTAGTGTGGGGCCCAAAACTGGACTCCAAATGAGGCCTCACCAGTGCTGAAGGTATGGCTCAGTCGGCGTGTTATGGCTGGATCTCCGCCGATGCAGGGGCAGCCAATCTTGCCCCTGCCAGGGCCCTGGGCTGGGATGCAGTGGAGTAGGGTGTGCCCACGTCCCCCTGCTACCCCAACCCGGGGTGGCTGACGTCCTATACTGCATGAGGAAGTTCCTGCTCTGGGGAAGGAGCCGCCCTTACCAGCTCCCTTATAGACTGGTGCATTGCTGGCGGCCCGAGCCCTGCCCAGACTAAAGCCAGCCCCTGAGACTGTTAGTTTGCTGGCAGCCTGACCCTCCGCAAGCCCAGGCCCTGGTCAGCTGTAGAGACTCTTTGCTAGCTGCCGGAGCCCCGCCCAGGCTAGAGCCAGCCCCTGAGACTGTGTTTAGTTGTGGGTAGCCTGAGCTTCCACAAGCCCAAGCCCGCACCAGCTCCATAGACTGCAATTGCCTTGCGGGTGGCTCCCCAGCCCCCGGTAAGCTGTGTTTAATTGCTGGGAGCTTGAGCCTCCCCAAGCCCAGGCTAAAGCGTGACCGTGACTGTTTGGTGCCTGCGGGGCCTTGCTCCACCTCAGGGCAGAGACAAGAGCCCTAGACCCTTCTGCAACTTCGTGTCTTAGCCAGACAAGCCCGACCGAGAGACGGCCTACACCTTCGGACCTCCCGTCACAACCTCAGGACAGTGTGGCAAGCCCTGAAGCAACCTGAACAAGGGACCTCCCTCCGCACGGGAGAGTGAGGGTCCATTACAGTCACCTAATGTTTAAATTTAGTTATAATAAAAACAATCTCAATATAAGTACTCTAAACTGTACCTTTTAAAGTTTATAATTGATTGTAGTCACCCTAAATGTAACTAATAAACAAAAATTGGCTAATACTCATGTAAAATAAAATAAGTCAATGGCTCTTAAATTATAAAAATATGATGTAATAGCAAATCCTTCCATAATAATAAAATTAAGTTGCTTTAACAACATTAATGGGAAAATATATTTTTAAAAATATGGTCTTTTTTATGTTTATTAATAAATTACCAGCAAACAAAATTGCACCAAAAATCATGGCAAACAAGCACCCATATAGGAAGGGAAAAGTAATCAAAGCCCCAACTATCGTAAATAAAAAAATCTGGATAAAAAAAGCACAAATCAACATAGGTGCACAATATCCGGAGTGTATGCCATATGACTTGCCTCTATCACAAGCGTGGCAACAACAATAAAAAACCAAAACTATACAAAATAAAAAAGGTATAAAAAATATATCGTAGGTAGTATTGGTGCTGTAGCTAAAGTTTTAAACTCATTTAATGTTAAAATGTTACCGAAAAAATGTCAGCTTTGGATAAGATTTTAGAGGCTATATAAACATAGGCAACAACATTTTAGTGCATTATCAAAACAATAAATAAAAAGTGTAAAATTCCAATTAAAACAAGTCCAAGCCTTAAAACATCTCTAAATGTAAATCTATTTGGTGTGTCTGAATGGTCAAATACTATTTTTTTTTAAATATGGCAGTTTCTCATTGGTATGATGTTTTTAAAAAATGGTCTCCCAGTGTCACAGCTCTTCTAAATTTAATGCTACATCCTATTGTCATATTATTTGTATTAATAATTTTGTTAGCCTTTATTATGCTATGTTTATATTGCCAAATAAAAAAGCAACAAAAAGTTTTGGAGCAAGTAATATATAAAATTAAATTGTTTGCAAATTATAAAGTGATACAATAATTAATGGCATTAAAGATGTATCAAGAGGGGGGAATGTTGGGATATATAGATACACACACACACACACTGATTCATATATCCATGTAATATGTTACAGGTTATTGAGGCCTGGTATGAATGATCTATAACATATTACATGGATACATGAATCACAATGTATATTGATATATATATCCCAACAATGTTTGATGTTCCTCATTGTAGTCTTCAAAGATTTGTATCCTGTTTGTTTACTGTCTTCTGTTTGTAGAATTCAGTTATAGAAGTGAAAGGTATTCTACCAGGAATGTTTCCATAAGGTATAAATGTTATGTGCTGGCTACATGCTTCACAGCTGGACTGTATTTGCCATCCGTGCTTTGTGCATAAGAAAAAGCACCTATCCTTAATTTTGGAAGCATTTGAGGGAGGATCTATCAGAACAAAGTGCTGGTTTAGTGTCTTTTCATATTTAGAAGGTAATAATTCAGTGATATTTCTAGTACTTGGCTTTTGGAGTGCCATCTGGCATGGCAAAAACGCTGCACATGAGAGCTGGTATTGTCCAAGTTATCTTTGTCTACCATCCTGCCCATGACTCAAATCTTTCATTTAAAGAACAAGGGGCATGCACAGAAATTTAAATTTCACTGCCTTTGGAGGGCCACAATCTGTGTCCCCATTGCAGCCCTGGGATCAGAAGAGATCGCTCTCTCTACCCTGGCCCAGAGCCAGAAGAGTTGTGTGCCCCTGCTTGCCCCCCTTGTGCACACCCTTATAAAGAAGTAAAATTAATTAAGCTTGTTGAATTCAGTCACAGAAATGAAAGGCTGGGAAAAGATATTGGGTCACTCTGTGCCCATGCAGTACTGTTCCCTTACAGTACATTTTGTAATATGCCAAGCAATGATGCTTCTAGTCATTTTAAAATTTCTTCTTCTCAATTTCGATACATTGCTTCTAGATACACCGCTACCCCGATATAACACGAAATTGGATATAACATGGTAAAGCAGTGCTCTGGGGGGGCAGGGCTGCACACTCTGGTGGATCAAAGCAAGTTCGATATAATGTGGTTTCACCTATAACGCGGTAAGATTTTTTGGCTCCCAAGGACAGTGTTATATTGGGGTAGAAGTGTATACTTTTGTGCACCATGTGAAATTCCTCTCCCTTCTTGATATGTACTCTCTTCAGTTATTTGTAGACTATCAGCATGTACACCTTTAGTTATTGCTTAACCATATATGTAGTGCCAGATTCTTATTTACATCAAGACCTCTTTACATCGTCAATGTAAAGGGGTCTTAGTGTGAGAGAGAATTCAGCCCACAGTATTTAGTCCTTTTAATCTTTCCTCATAAGTCAATTGATGCACCTGATCATTTTTGTTGCTGTAATTTGAGCTTCCTTTAGTTTTGTTTGTAATTCACTTCCCAGAACTGAAGGCAATGTTCTAGGCATCAGAGCCATATAGAGCAGGTGTATTTTCATATTCACTATTAAATTGGTCGCACTCACATTTCGTAGCACTGTACAGCACAGTCCCATGATGTAATTTTAATAACTCTGCTTCTGCACCCATAATTTCACTGGTCCCTATCACTGTCTTTTCACACTACATTCTCTGCCCATTATCTACCACAATTATATTTTATCATTTCTGTTTTCCAGATAATCATTGCATGTTTTGTATTTCAGCTTATACCTGAGGTATAAACTTGGATTTTCCAAGACTAAGCCCCATCTTAACCCCCCCCACCAGCTTTCTGTGGTCTAATACAGGGGTCGGCAACCTCTGGCACGCAGCTCACCAGGGTGAGCACCCTGGTGGGCCGGGCAAGTTTGTTTACCTGCTGCGTCGGCAGGTTCGGCCGACCAAGGCTCCCACTGGTTGCGGTTCGCCGTCCCAGGCCAATGGGGGAAGCTGTTGCCAGCACATCCCTCACCCACGCTGCTTCCTGCCGCCCCCATTGTCCTGGGATGGCGAACCACGGCCAGTGGGAGCCAGAATTGGCCGAACCTGCCGACGCGGCAGGTAAACAAACTGGCCCGGCCCGCCATGGTGCCTACCCTGATGAGCCACGTGCCAGAGGTTGCCGACCCTTGATCTAATACATTCTTTTGCACCCAACAATGGTATTCATAAGTCTTCCCAAATTATGTCATCTGTGAATTTCACTAATGAGCTATTTATACTCCATTCTCCCAAATCAAGAATGTAGAAGTTAAATAACACTGGATTTAACACCAATCCCTGATGTAACCCACTTGACATGTCCCTGCAACTCAATACATCCATATTCTTTGTTTATAGTCTTTCAGCCGATCTTCAATCCACATGACAGTGTGAATATTTGTCAATTTGAATTCATTTTGTGACAAAGATTTAATGAGACACTATCAAACGCTTTACTGAAATCAAAATATGTTACATCTACTTCTCCTTTCATCTACTTATTTTGTAATTCTTTATAAAAATCAATCAAATTTGTCTCGTAAGATTTATTCTTTATAAACCCATGCTGTTTATTGTTCATGGATCCATTAACCTGTAGGGGCTATTGTGCCTTTAAGACATATTTCTACCACAGACTGTTCTTATCTGACAGTGTACCAAAAAACATTCAGTGACATGTTATTTGACTCTTCAAATGCATAAAACACAAACCTTCATAGGACACAGTAATTTCAGCCCTGATCCAAAAACCACTGAAATCAATAGGAGTCTTTCTGCACACTTCAGTGGACACTGGATTCCCCAAGTTTGATGTTATTTTTCCCCACACACAAAGAGCAACCATATACTTTCAGTTTGAATGCTTTGTGTGTTTTTCTCTCTCTCTCTCTCTCTCTCTCTATCTCTCAGATTAAGAGAAAACAGCAAATCAAGAAACAACAAAAGATAGAACATACTGTGTGCATCCCCTCAACTAAATACAAAATGGCAGCGGCTTCCAGCTGTCAGCAGACTCCTAGAAATTTAAAGGTTCAGTGCACAGGAAACAAAATCGTAACAGTTAAATATGCCACAGGTTGTGCATTGTTGTTACTCTCGCTAAATCTGGCAGGCCAGGATGACTAATTCCAGAGCCAGCCATTTTATTACTTCCCTTAGCACTGTTGTGATGCCATTTTAGCTGACATACCAGGGTTTTAAACAGGGGATCTCTAGCACTGGAAACATGTCTCTACAGCATATGCTAAACAACCAGGTTCTGTAGTTGGGACTAAGACTCTCATACTATGTGGACTGAGCCCAGAGCGATATGCATAACACGCTCACATTGGATTCTCAGCATGGGAAGAGACTGGTCCCTAGGCCAGGTCTTTACTGTCCATTACTTTGGCAATGCCCACTATCCCATTTCTACTAAAATGACAGGGCAGCAGTGAATAGTGAGCAATTCATGCTGAAAAATAAATAAAGTTGGCCATGCATGAAACCTGCACTATCTATGGTTTGATTCTGGATGAGAGGCCTGATTTTGCATTCCATGCAGTGAGAAGACTATTGGCCATGTGTTACTGCAGCTCTTTCATGCTGGCTGCTCAGTAAAGAATGAGCCTAGGGACAGTTGAGGAAGGGAGTGGCTGTGCTTGGTGTATCTGACCACTTCTTTTTTGCCACTTCCCTTATTCAGGGTCAGTGACTTTTACAGCCTTCCTCCAAAACTCATGATCGTATGCCATGTTCTCACGCAAATTGGTCTCTCTAAGATCTACTGATATAAGGTCGGTGTACAGTCTCTTTGGTCTTCCCCTTGGTCATCTTTCATCTGAGATCATTGCAAGAGCCATCCTTTCAATATAGTGAAATATCCGGTCTCTACTGGATATGCGCATACCAACAAAGCCTAGCCTCCCTCAATTTGTCTTCAATTGGAGGAACCTGCATTGGGCCCCTTACAACCATATTTTTTGTTTCCAGTCATGGAGCGTCCAACCATTTGACCATCTCAACCTCTTCATTCGCATGGTGGAGAGTATACTGACTTCTTTTCTAGTTGGTGACCATGTGTCTGTTCCATACATTAGGAGAGTGGAATATAGGAGTTTATATACTGTACCTTCTATCTTTATTAGCATCTTCATTTGTGCATCTGACTTCTCATATAGAAGTACCCCATTGCAAGGGATATATTCATTAGGACATCCACTTAGTATGTAAAGATACATGCAGGAATTGTAGTGGTGTACAGGCTATTCTGTTTCCCTCAAAGTTTTCCTAGCAAGGCAAAGTCAGCTTTTGATGTTAGGCCTGATGTTGGAGTTAGCAAAAACAGTTGTCTAGTCCATAGACCATGACACTCATTAATTTGCTGAGGATTTCATGGTCACTATGATAGTCAGAGACAACATGAATTTAGGCCATGGTTGTCTACTCATACAGGGGGAAATCCATTGAATTGGATGTTTGGTACAGATTTTAATATTAGAATCATATCACAGTTTGCTCATCATCCCTTCCAGGCTGAAGTATCCATTAACAGGATCCACAAGCTTCCAAGTGTGGACCACCTCCAACAATCCTGAAACATCTTTGGGAGAATCTTTCTATATTAAGGTTATGTGCTGTTCTGAGCCTGGATAATCAAAGGATTATATCGAACAATATGGCCAACAATAATAGTCTTTTGGAACAATACGTGTGAAGTGAATTTCCTGGGAAATAACTAGTTATGCAAACACCCAGTCTTCTGAATCTATGCCATGAGGAAGGGAACATTATCTGCTGATTACGTGTTCCTAGAATCTGAAGCTCAAGAGACCAAGCCATATAAAGGGAATGGCAAACTATTTAAGGTGTACTTGTTCTGAACTTTTAAACCACAGAAAAACTCCTTAGTGGGGTTTTAAGGGCTGACCAGACCTCTTGTTGGAGTTGGGGTGGTGATCTTTGGTAAACTTCTTAGCATGTTTGTAGGTTCATTTTTGGTGTTTTTCTTAACGTTTTCTCTGTAATGTTTTCACCCTAAGAAATGTGTTTGCTTATAAATATGAAGTGCAGCAGCTCATAACTGCTGACAATTATAGCTGTTCATAGCCTTGAAAGAGAAAGTAAAGAGCAGATGCTGGCCTGCTGAGGCAGTTTGACTCTCCGGGGATATCACAGTGTAGGCAGAAAACTGTAGCCTGGGGGGAAAATACCAGTAGGGAGGAAGAGATGTGGGCCTCTGCCAAAGAGAGGTGATGGCTGGGAGATGGAAGGCTCAGAGTGAGTGCCCTTGCTGGATCACAGAGAGGAAGTACAGGTGCAGTTTCCCTGAACTGTGACAGTCCTGTCTTTGGATCAGAATGTTGATCATGTAAGGGACATCACAATTACTGGTTATCTAGAAACCAATGAGTATGGTTGAAGTTACCCCTCTCCCCACTATTGCTTCCTAATGGCTTGCAACAGGTGAAGCATGAAGTGAGAAAACTGGAGCATTGGTGATGGAGAAGGAGCATCACCTTTGATCAACTATGCTAGATGGAAATTTTGAAATCCTAGGCTGTAGTTGTGATGGAGATTAAGAATATATTGCCCTCTCCTATAACCCTTTGCAAAATCCCACTTAGCAGAACTGTTCTAGGTGTTGGATTAACCTGGATTGCCTTCAGTGAGTTTCAGGGCTGATTAATTCCTGTTATAAATGGTTTTCAATCTTCCATGCTGCTGAGACAGATCAGATGTGAGGCAGTTTCTGTGGGAAAAAATGTTTCATAAATGTGTGCAGTGATGATAATATATCATAATGCAGACATGTGAAGTATCGCTGAAGAGATGCCTTTAATAAATGATCTCAGCTGAGTCTGGATCTGGGACAGCAAAGTTCTTCTAGCTGCCCAAGTGCTACCCCAGAGGTTACAACATTAAATGACTTCTTGTAATGATCTCTAGCACCATCCAATCAATAGGCCAGATTCTCAGCTGGTATAAATTAGCATAGCTCCATTGCCTCCAGTTGGACTAGACTGATTTATGAGGTAGGTGATGTAATATCTTTTATTCTAACTTCTGCTGGTGAAAGAGACCAGCTAAAAAGCTTGTCTTTTATGGGACCAACAGAAGTTGGTCCCATAAAAGGTATCACCTCACCCACCTTGTCTTTCTAATATCCTGGGATCAGCATAACAAAACTGCAATATACTGATTTACAGCATCTGAGGATTTTTCTGAATATTTCTATCATTTTAATGTCATTCCATCAATCATCTCTTCTGGAAACAGTATTTCTGTGGTATAGAAACATAGCAGCTCCTGTCCTCCTTTTGTAAATAAGAGTCTAGACATCCAATCCGTTTGATCTGAAGGTTACTCTAACCAAAAAAATAAAAAATCACATTAAAGTGACCATTTTATAATTTATTAGGATGTGTTCTTTCTTCCCCCAGATCCTAAACCAACTCATTGTTCATACACAATGTATCCTAAAGTGTAGGTACTAAAATATGACCTCTTCTCAAAGAAAGTTTCATTGTACCTGTCTGGTATTAGCTCTCAAAATGAATGGGCTGATTTAAAGTATATTGCCCTTTTCCCCAATGTAGTCCACTTCTACTTACATAACAGAGAGAGAGCATCATAGTGATCCATGACCTTGTAAGGATCATTATTAGATAGATACCAATTTGTCATGCTGTGCCTAGCTATCAGCTTTTCTAGTCACTCACTTTGTGCTTCTAGTGGCAAATTATATTTGACTTTCAATTTAAAATCCAGGGTACTTTAATGTAAAACCTCAGTATAATAATGGTGATGAAGCAGCAGGGCATGCAATTTGACAGAATGGATTTTTTCTAGTTTATCGTGTCTGATTCCCCTCCTCCATACCTCCAAGAGAGAAAAGAAAAGAAAAAGAAAAAAAAAGAAACCCAGCAGCCAGTCTCTTGAACTCCTAATGGAAGCACCTACAGTGTAGGCAGCAGCAGTAGCACTGGGGCGGAGGGGTGCCATTTAAAATGGAAGCACTACTTACCTAATCCAAAGTTGCTGGATATCTTTTTAAGTTTGCTTCAGTGAGCACAAGTTAAGCTACAATAGAAATATCATGACAAGCTCTAGCTCACCAATTAAGATTTAATTCTCTTTTAATACAAAATAAATGTATCTACTTCTTTAGCAAAGGTACTGAGCTCCTGTCACAGTAAGTAATTTTGGTCTCCTTTCTTTGGATACTGCGGACCTACCATTAAGCTTGCCTTGTGCTTTTAAACCCTGATGTTATGCATGTACTATTTTGATTCTTTTATGTAGTTTTGTTTTAGGACAGTGCCTCAGTAGTTTCTCAGGGATAGATTAGGAATTCCCTCTTCGAGCAAATATGCACAATGCGAGAATTTTATAGAAGAATACTCTTAATTTATTAGACATTATAAATACAAAACTCTACAAATGGAAGACGTGAGAGAAGCATCATGCAACTAACAGGAAAGATGCCTAACTTCTCCTAATTCTCCTTGTGGTTTTTTCTGTTTCCTTTGTCCATATTCTGTTCCAGATCCAGAATACTTATCTGTCTAAAGTTGGAGCCTTAGATTGTAATATTGTTCACATATGCAAATTCAAATGCAGCAGAGTGGAGGCTAGCCAGTTTATTGCACTGAAAGTAGCATGTATGATTATCTTCCTTGTGGGCAGCTGGATTGTGAGCGCATTCAATGCAAGTAACAGATGGTCCTTAGAGACCGAGTATGGCTTGAGACCAGTGTGGCTGAACTGGAAGAGCTAAGGGAGACAGTGGTACATAGATGAGACTTTCTGGGACACAGTAGAGCCATCCCACTCCCAATCTGACAGCTTCTGTGCTGTTGAGGAGGATGAAAGTCTCAGGGAAGGAGAACATCTAGCCGGGACAGAGAGAAACAATCACATACTTGGGACCCTGCTTCCAGATGATGTCATGGTATTCTCTCTCACACTGAGGGTCTCCCTCTGGGGGAGGGAATCCCCATTATTAGGAAAAAACAGGGGATTCAATTATTAGGAATATTGATATTTGGGTTTGTGATGATCAGGAGAACCATGTGCCTGCAGAGTGCAAAGGTTGCAGACTTCTTGAGACACCTGGATTGACTTATGTGTAGTGCTGTGGAGGAGCTGGTGGTCATGGCATAAGTCAGGACCAATGACATAGGGAAAGGTAGGAGAGAGGTCCCAGAGACCAAATTTAGGCTGAAAGCTAAGAAATTAAAGTCCAGGACCTCCATAGTAGGATTTTCTGAAATGCTCCCAGTTCCACACACAGGGTAAGTTACACAGGTAGAACTGCAGGGTCTCAATGCATTGATGCATTGATGAGATACACAAAGGATAGGCTCCACCTAAACTGAAACAGAACCATATTGCTGCATGTAAAATTAAAAAGATTTTAAAGGGTTTATAAACTAAAAGCAAAAAGGGGGGAAGCAAAAAGATTCAGCGGAGCACACATTTCAGTCAGAAACATCCCTTAGCAGAGAATTTATTAAAGGGGATACTTTATATCAGGGATCAGCAACCTTTGGCACACGGCTCACCAGAGTCAGCACCCTGGCAGGCCAGGCCAGTTTGTTTACCTGCCACGTCAGCAGGTTCGGCCGATCGCAGCTCCCACTGGCTGTGGTTCACCGCTCCAGGCCAATCGGGGTGGTGGGAAGCAGCGCAGGCTGAGGGATGTGCTGGTCACCGCTTCCAAAGGTTGCCAATCCTTGCTCTATATCGTCATGAAGAGGAGAGAATAGAAGTTGATCAAGTACAGATAGGAACAGAAGAGGAGGAGTCAAATGAAAAAGAATCCCATTCAATTACATCACATGATGGCAGACAGCTAGAAAGTGACAAATTTTATAAGTGCATATATGCAAATACAAGAAGTCTAAATACTAAGATGGGTGAGCTTGAGTGCCTGTAATTAAGTGAGGCTATTGATATAATAGGCATCACAGAAACTTTCTGGAATGATGATAATCAATGGGACACTGTAATACAGGGATACAAAATATAATGGAATGACAGTAGGTCATGCTGGTGAGGGAGTAGCACTATATGTGCAAGAAAGCAGAATCAAATATAGTAAAAGATATTAAATTAATCAAATTGTACCATAAAATCTCTATGGATACACATTCCATGCTTGAATAATAAGAGTATAGCAGTAGGAATATACTACCAGTCACCTGTCCAGGATGGTGATTGTGAAATGCTCAGGGAGATGAAAGGCTACAAAAACAGAAAATATAATAATAATGGAGAATTTCAACTATCCCCACATTGACTAGGAGCATGTCAGCTCAAGATGAGATGTAGAGATGAAGTTTCTATATACCACTGATGACTGCTTCTTGGAGCACCTAGTTCCGGAACCCAAAGAGGAAAGGATATTATTGATTTAGTCCTAAGTAGCGCACAGAATGTAGTCCAAGAAGTGAAGACAGCTGAACTACTTGGTAATAGAGACCATAATGCAATTACATTTAACATCCTTGTAGGGGGAAAATACCAAAAAAACCTGTGATAGTAACATTTAACTTTAAAAAGAGGAACTACACAAAAATGAGAAGGCTAATTAAATAAAAACTCAAACTAAATGTATACCCCAAATTAAAAAAACAAAAAAAAACCCGTAAACAGTAGAAAATCACAAAAGAAAAATCTTAAAAAATGGAAGACAAATCTTATTGAGGAAAACAGAAAGGAACTTAAACTCTGGCAAGTTGAGTGTAAAAGTATAATTAAACAGCCCCAAAAGAATTTGAAAAACAACCAGCAAAAGACACAAAAACAAACAGCAATTTTTTCAAGTAAATCAAAAAGAGGAAGCCTGCAAAAACAATCAGTTGGCCACTAAACGGTCAAGGTGCTACAGAAAAACACAAGGAAGATAAGGCTATTGCAGAAAAGTTAAAGGAATTCTTTCATCCTGGCGAGCCGTGTGCCAGAGGTTGCGACCCCTGGTATAACCTATCGCTTAAATCAGTCTCCGTACCAGATGACTGACATAGCTAGTGACATGCATATTTTTAAAAAGGCACAGAAGCAATTCTGGCAATTACAAGCTGAACTTTAACCAGGCAAACTGGTTAAAACAATAGTAAAGAACAGAATTATCTGACTCATAGATAAACACGGTATGTTGGGGAAGAGTCAACATGGCTTTTGTAAAGGGAGCTCATGTCTCACCAATCTATTAAAATTCTTTGTGGGGGTCAGCAAATGTGGACAAAGGTGAGCCAGTGGATATAGTGTATAGTGACAAGGCTGCACACCAAAGGCTCTTAAATAAAGTAAGCTGCCATGGGATAAGAGGGATGGACCCTTCATGGATTAGAAACTGCTTAAAAGATAGTAAACAAATGGTTAGTTTTCACAGCAGAGATGGATAAATAGCGCGGTTCCCCAAGAATCTGTACTGGACTAGTTCTGCTCAACATATTCATAAATAATCTGGAAAAGGGGTGAACAGTGAGGTGACAAAATTTGCAGATGATACAAAATTACTAAAATAGTAGAGTCCAAAGCTGACTGTGAAGTGTTACAAAGGGATTTCACAAAACTGGGTAATTGGGCAACAAAATGGCAGATGAAATTCAATGTTGATAAATGCAAAGTAATGCATATTAGAAAACATAATTCCAACTATACATACAAAATGATGTGGTCTAAATTATCTGTTACTACCCAAGAAAGATTTTGGAGTCATCATGGAGTTTTCGGAAAACATCTGCCTCAGGTGCAGCAGCAGCCAAAAAAGCTAACGGAATGTTAGGAACCATTCAGAAAGCAGGGCCGGCGCGCTTGGGGCGGCATGCTGCGGGGGGCGCTCTGCCTGTCGCCGGGAGGGCGGCAGGCGGCTCCGGTGGACCTCCCGCAGGCGTGCCTGCGGAGGGTCCGCTGGTCCCGTGACTCGGGTGGACCTCCTGCAGACGTGCCTGCGGAGGGTCCGCTGGTCCCGCGGCTCGGGTGGACCTCCCGCAGGCACGTCTGCAGGAGGTCCACCGGAGCCGCGGGACCGGTGACCGCCAGAGCGCCCCCCGCAGCGTGCCACCGTGCTTGGGGCGGCGAAATTCCTAGAGCCGCCCCTGTCAGAAAGGGATAGATAATAAGACAGATAATATCCTAATACCACTATAAGTCCATGTTATGCCCTCATCTTGAATGCTGCATGAAGTTCTGGTTACCCCATCTCAAAAAAAGATATTATAATTGGAAATAGTACAGAGAAGGAATAAAAAGGATTAGGGGTATGGAATAGCTTCCCCATGTTGAGAGATTAAAAAAAGACTAGGACAGTTTATCTGGGAAAAGAGACGACTGGGGTGGGGGAGGATATGATAGAGGTCTGTATAATCATGAATGATGTGGAGAAAGTGAACAGAGAAATGTTATTGACCCTTCACAATGCACAAATCAGGAATCGCTCAATGAAATTAATAGACAGCAGATTTAAAACAAATATAAAGGTACCACTTCTTCACACAATACACAGACAACCTGTTGTCCAAGCCCAGGTTCTGGCAGTCAGAGGTTTAGGGACACACAGAGCATGGGGATACATTCCTGGGCAGCTTGGCTAATAGCTATGATCTTACCCAATTCTTTTTTGAACCCAGTTATACTTTCAACTTTTACAACATTCCTGTCCCTCCCAGTCAAGCTTGGAGGGAGGCCACTTTGCCTCACTCCACTGTCTAATGCTTTTATATATGGTCACTCTTAGATTTCTCTGTGTTTTTCACTGGGGTGGTGTCCTTTGTTCTAATGATGGTGACTTCAATGGAGCTATGGCAGTTTACACTAGCAGAGGATCTGCCCCACAGTCATACAATATGACTTCAATTATTTTCAATTATTTTGTCACTCTGTCAAGCAATTCCAAATTAGCATGGTTTGCCACTGTTCTTAAGAAGCATTTGAATAAAAATATAGCTAGTCTATAAACAGTTATTTTGGATAATAAGGCCATCCTAGGTATTTGGTTAGATGCTACCTCACACTTGGCTCTGAGTGTTCAAAGTACACAGTAGTTGTTCCCTGAAGTTTATTATCCATAAATTGTTTGACAGCCCAAATGTGTTTTGTGACATATGGGGATACATTTATAAAACTTCTTGTCCACTCCAATTCCACAGCTATATACTTTTTATTTTCCTTGTAATATGCTGTGGGGCTTGCACCGATGAAGATTATAGACATATATATTGATTTTCTTCCTGTTTATTTTGGGATTTTATATGCAATACATTTTCCGTGTTCTATACTGTGTCTTGGTAACTCAAAATTCTTCACAGTGCTGCCTGATGGGTTGCATGGTTACATTCCATCTCTTGTGTTTTCCCCAAACATTAGATATGCAATTAATGAACAAATCATACAAACTTTGAGCACTGAAATTTTTCTCTGGATGCAAATGTAAAGGATTTTTTAAAACATCTTATATTTCTCTTTCAGGCCCTAGGGAGGAACTGTATGCTTCTAGTTCTAAATTACTCATTCCTGCTGGCAGCAGATGTATGCCCTAAGGAGTATAGTCTGAACTCAGACAAGGCTTTAGCTACGCAAATCCATTTACAAATACAAAATAATCTAATATTGCACTTTTCATACGATCTCTCAAGGTGCTTTACAATCCATAAAAAAGAGCTATAAAGGATTTCAAAACTTCTACTATCTCTTCCATATAAAACAGACACCACCATTTTGAGGGGGCTGAAATTTTCTCCATTGGTTTAAGATTTCTATTTATGTATGGTGTTCTAAACAAGGTTCTTACTGCTTTTTCCAAAACTAAAATACCTTAGAATGAATCAAGAGCTACCTTAAAGACCTTTTAATACAGGGTTTCTCAAACAGGGGTCACCGCTTCTGTAGGGAAAGCCCCTGGCGGGCTGGGCCGGTGTGTTTACCTGCCCCGTCCGCAGGTCCGGACGATCGCGGCTCCCACTGGCCGCTAATTGCTGGTCCGGGCCAATGGGAGTTGCTGGAAGCGGCGGCCAGTAACTGTATCTCAATGTGTATGCCATACAGTAGCATGATTTTTTGTATCACATCATAATCTTAGGTGTTCTTCTGGAAGTCACAGCTCTTGGAGTCAAGGAAAACTTGTGAGAATCTCAGCTTTATTTTATGCAGGGGTCGGCAACTTCAGGCATGCTGCTTGCCAGGGTAAGCACCCTGGTGGGACGGGCCAGTTTGTTTACCTGCCGCGTCGGCAGGTTCGGTGGACCGCAGCTCCCACTGTCCCAGGCCAATGGGAGCGGCAGGAAGCGGCACGGACAAGGGATGTGCTGGTCGCTGCTTCCCACGACTCCTATTGGCCTGGGACAGCAAACCGTGGCCAGTGGGAGCCGTGATCGGCCGAACCTGCCGACGCGGCAGGTAAACAATCTGGCCTGGGCCACCAGGGTGCTTACCCTGGCAAGCCATGTGCCAGAGGTTGCCGACCCCTGGGCAATACTGTGATCATCAACTTTTTATATCCTAACAGTCAAAGTCAACTAAAATGATTAGGTACACATTTTAGCAAGGCTTTTTTTGTTTTGGGGTTGGGAGGGGAAATATCGTGATGTGGGACTTTCCCTAAATAATGGTTTCTGATTCCTCAGAAACCAAGAGCTTGTTTCTCCTGTCACTTGCCCTTGAGGCAGCAAAACACATGTGAGTAGCGCCATTGAAGTCAGTGAGACTAGTCACATGATTAAAAGTTGAGCATCTATTATAAGTGTTTTCCTGGTTTTGGGGCTTTACACAGATCTGACTCCATTAAGTTTAATAGAGTTTTGCCTGAGTTATTCTGGCGTGGGAGGAGAACTGAGCCCTGTGATTCGTTTCTAGCTCTTTGTGTTGAAGTGAGAACCTTGTAACCGGACATGCTGCTGACCAGCCTTACTGAACGCTATCTTAAAACGCAGCCATGCAGAAAACTGTCTCCAAGTAAACAATAGTATTATCTTAGATGTGAAATTATCTCTCCTCCGTATTATTTCTCTTAACATGATGTGACTGCAAAGTAGGGATGAATTAACATAATTAGATTGGGATTTTGCACAACCTCTTCGAATGCTCTTTTAGGGTTTAGGAAACTGCTGAGTCACACAAGCCTTTAATTTAAGCCACTTTCCCCCCCCCCCGCCAAGATAATTTTTAAATATATTTCTAAATGCTTTATCCTTTGTTAATAATAATAGTAATCCTGTTATTGCTTTGTAATTTATTTTTCTACAGTGAGTTAAAATGTTTTTGTCATGCTGCCTGGAGTGGCTCACTACCGCAAATGCCGACCTCAGGGCAGAGTGTCAGAAAATAGGACAAACACCCCAAATTGGTAGTATATTCTATAATTTGATTTCACCGAGCCAGTGACAAATGTGAATTCCTGGATCACTATGCCAGTGTGACGGGATCCCTGGGGTGCAGCCTGGGACCATGGGATTCTCTCCAGCCTGGGCTGTCTCTCACAATGCCTTGCTAGTGACCAGCAGCAAACCCCTCCAGACGCTGTTATCACTCAGCACAACCACATGTGGCACTCCCCCACCCAGCTAGATTGCATGAATGCTCCCAGAGCCATTCACGAATTACACAGAGAAAGGCACTGTCCAAATCCCCCCAGCTCCCAGCACTGTACCTCAGGAATATACCATTTTGCACTGGTCAAGATGAGCAGTGCACATTTATTAATTGGGGTTCTCCACTTCACCAATGGAAAGTGGCTGTACACCAGCCTTTGAAAAACCTGTGCAGATTTGCCACATACTTCATACAAATTCACTGGTAAAGATAAACAGTAAAACAAATGTATTGACTACAAAAGATAGATTTTAAGTGATATTACACGATAGGCAAAAAGTCAGAGTCAGTTACCAAAATAAAAACAAAACAGACGCATGCAGTCTGAACTCTCAACCCTATTAGACTGGGCAACATCTAGATTAAGCAGTTTTTCTCACCCCACTAGATATTACAGTTCATAGTACACAGATTTCACCCTTGAAATCTGGGCCAGTACCCTCAGTTGGAGTCTTCAGAGTGTCCTTGTTGCTTGCAGCATAGGTGGGTGAAGGAGAAAGGCCAAGCCTTGGCCCCCTGTGTTCAGTTATATACCCTCTTTCCATGTGCTTGTAAAACACAAGTCCAGGCATGTTGGGGGGAGGGCATTGCTGCGCCTCCAGGCAAGGTTGAGCAATTCCCCTGGCGTGGCCTCATGCAGGTGAGTCATTAAATTGTAGCTCCCTTGCTGGGTAATGGCTGTTGATGGGTTGTTTGACACCCTGCCCGGGCATTAGTTACTTTCCTTGCTGTTGCCTCTGGGGAGCTAATAGCTGGCTGATTCCCCAACTTACAGTATATATTAGTGACAACCATAAAACACAATTCTCATAACTTCATGTGCATTAATGATATACATATATGGATAGAGAAATGACTTTCAGCAAATCATAACCTTTCCACTGGTACTTACAAGGCATGCTTTATATGTAAGATCACAGTTATACACAGATGAGGAATATGGGGGTTACAAAATGCTCCCCCAAGGTATAGTATGTCACAGCCTGTCTTACTATGGAATCACAGACAGTCCCTTTCGGAACTCCAGTCTATCTTACCACCGAGACAAACTGGACTTTGTGATGAAAGGTTACTTATACCTAAAAATCACATCAGGTTGCTCCCAGTCCCAAGAGAACAGTCAGATCAATTGATACTCTAGATCAGGGATTGGCAACCTTTGGCACGTGGCCTGCCAGGGTAAGCCCCCTGGCATGCCAGACCAGTTTGTTTACCTGCCGCATCCACAGGTTCGGCCGATCGCGGCTCCCACTGGCCGTGGTTTGCCGCTCCAGACCAATGAAGGCAGCGGGAAGTGGTGCAGGCTGAGAGATGTGCTGTCCGCGACTTATCAGAGCAGTGAACCACGGCCTGGAGCGGTGAACCACGGCCAATGGGAGCCGCAATCGCCCGAACCTGCAGACACGGTAGGTAAACAAACTGGCTTGGCCCGCCAGGGGGCTTACCCTGGCAGGGCACGGGAAAAATGTTGCTGACCCCTGCTCTACATTTTACACCAAAGACAATGCTGGTAGCCAGTTCTATATACAGTAAGCTAACTAAACGTTTATTAGCTAAGAAGAGGAAATGACTACTACTGCAAGGTTAAAGCAGATAAAATATATGTACAGGTGAGTCACAGCTGGTAAGTCTAAATAGTAGCAGTGATGTAATAAACTGTCAGTTTCCCAAAAGTCTTTTCAGGGTACCCAGATTGTCTCTGGGGATCTTCACTTTGCATCTAGTACTCTTCCCTGTAAAAGTCCAAACAGTTTAGAGATGAAGGTTCTTTTGCTGAATTCATACTTATAGCTTCTTCTCAGAGAAAAGAGGCTGACAGTGTCACTACTGAAGTGGGCTTTTCCTTTGATGAGCAAGAGTGAGGAATGCATTTTGAGTTTTTGACCCTTTATCATCATCATACACAATGACCACTTGCTTTGAAATTAGCTCTTTTCTGTTAGAGTTCTTCATTTGCATTCTTCCAGGTTTCTTTCTCCTTTGATGGATTATTTATTTACAAGGGTATATACCAGGGGTCAGCAACCTCTGGCACACAGCTTGCCAGAGCGCAGACGAGGGATGTGCTGGCCAAAGCTTCCTGCCACCCCCGTTGGCCTGGAATGGCAAACCACAGCCAGTGGGAGCCGCGATCGGCCGAACCTGCCGACATGGCAGGTAAACAAACTGGCCCAACCCGCCAGGGTGCTTACCCTGGTGAGCCACATGCCAGAGGTTGCTGTAGACGGGTCGGACTCACCCCTGCGGCACCTTCTGCTGGTGACTCCGGGAATTAGCTCTTTTCCAGCGCTGGAGCGCCCTCTGCAGGCTGGTGATCCGCCTGTCCTCTGGCCCCCGTGTCCCTCCTTGGACCCGGTGCCCTTTCACATGAGGTGCTGCCCCCTGGCAGTAACCCCTTTCTCTTAGGGTCTCCCCTCCTCAGGGAACCCCCACCCTCTATCCCCACCTTGCCTCAGTATTGGCTACTGCCAGTCATTGTCTAGCCCCACACTCTGGGGCAGACTGCAGTATCAGCCTACTCATCACAGGCAAAGGGGTTTGGACCTGCTGCCTTGGCCTACCCCTGGGCTGCCCTCTGCAATCCCCAGTACCTCTTGGCCTTATGCTAGGCCACAGCCTGGGGCTTTCCAGGCAGGAGCTCCCCAGCTCCTCTGCCTTTCCCCAGCCCTGCTCCACTCAGGAACCCTGGGTCTATCTCCCTGCAGCCAGGCCCTTCTCCCTCTGAAGGCAGAGAGACTGTCTGGGCTTCTGGCTTCCCTGGCCTTTTTTATAAGGCCTGTGGCTCAGTTTGGGGCATGGCCTCAGCTGCAGCCACTTCCTCAATCAGCCCAGCCTTGAGAGCAGCCACTCTCAAGCCCTGCCAGGCCACTTTTAAACCCCTCACAGCAGGAGCAGGGTCCACCCTGCTACAGGGACCTCTCTGTGTCCCTGGGCTGCCCTGCTGGCTGGAGGGCTCCCCCTTCTCTGGCTGCCTTGCTAGCTGGAGCTCCTTCTTCCTTTCCTGGGCTGCTGCTGCTGGCTGGAGTGCTTCTTCCCAGGACTGCTGCTGCTACAACTGCTGCTGAGTGGGTGAGTGAGGGGTGGGGGGGGCCTTGCTGGCCAGCCCCCACTCCCCCACCTCTGGAGGAAGAAGCCAGGACCCCACCACCACCACCACTACAGCTGCCACCTGTGGGGGGTCCTTCCTGCCTAGCCACTGGGGCTGCTAGAGAAGGAGCTGCTGCTGCTACTGCTGCTGGAGCTGTGTTTGTCCTGGGGAGCTGCTGGAGCCTGGAGGAGGAGGGAGAAGAGGACTGAAAAGACCACCGGCTGCTGGGGAGCGCACAGAACACCGAAGACCACTGTGGAGGGGGCTCCCAAAGACTGAGTAACCCTTTAACTGTGCTCTAGTGGTGGGGGTTTAGACTGTGTTTGTGGGGACACCGGGGGTGTGGTGTGGAGCCTGCCCCCTGGTCCATTTGTGTCCCCCCCCCTACCCCCACCACCACCGCTGCCCCCTCCACCACCCCAGCAGGCTGCTTACCATCTGCCTCTGCTCCTGCCTCTGGGACCCAGCTGCTCGCCTGGCTTGCCACGCCCTATTGCCACCATTGGGGCTTCCAGCAGCAGCCAGCCAGCCATTGACTTTGCACAAGTGCTTGTGGGTGCACGCACCCCCCCCTCCCCGGACTGACCCCTTCCCCTCAGCAACAGGCCCCCTAGCTTTGCCCCTTGTTGCCTGCCCCATTTGCCCCTCGTAGCCTCCCTGCCCCCCCCGCTTCAGTTTGTTTGCCTGCCCCGCCCACCTCCCTTTGCAGCTTTGTTTGTCCTGCCCCAGCCCTAAAGCCAGCCCCTTGGTCCCTCTGCCCCACTCCCAGCCTGGTTGCTACCTTCCCTCCGTGGCCCCTCGCCCTGATTAGCCCCTCCTCTCGTGCGCCCATAGCTCTATCAGTGCGCTTGTGCCTCTCCCCTGTTTAAGTTGCCCCTCTTGCACTGCACCCCCCCATTGCTCTTGTTTCCCCCTCCCCTCCCCTAGTGCAGCTAGAGGAGCCGGAATTCAATCCTGTGTTGGTACCTGACACCCCCCCCCCCCCGAGTCCTTGGTACTCCCCCTATCTGCCCCACCCGTTTTGGCACCCTCCTCCCCTGCCCACAGCCTAGCAGGGAGGAGTGGTTGACCTGTCCTTCCCCCCCCCGCCCCTTTTTCCGGTGTTCTCCCTCCCTCCCTACTCAGCATGGCAGGAGACGCGGTGGGTGGGACCCCTGGGACAACGCCTGTCCCCCCTCCCCCGCCTGCTCCCCCCAAAAACCCCCCAGTCTCAACCTCAACCGCCGCTGCCGGACCTCCTGCCACCGCTACCGCTGAGGCGCCGGCAGCGGCGACCGATGGGGTGCCCTCTGCTGCTGCCACGTCCCTCGCCCCTTCCGCCTCTGGGGGAGCCCCCCCAGCCGGCGGAAAGGGCCAGGGCAAAAAGAAGGGAAAGGGCCCCGCTAGGAAGACAAAGCCCTCCATGGCGGAGCCTGCCACCGCGGCCCTGCCACCGGCCGCGGCGTCCCTCCCCGCTGTCCCCTCCCCCAGCTCTGCGGGTGCCCCTCCCTTGGCCCCCAGAGCATACGCCCAGGTGGCGGCGGCCCCCCCGCCTGCCGCTACATCATCTCCCCCGACCGCCGCCTCCGGTACCATCTACAGCGGCCGGGGCCCCTTCCCCACCTTGACCCGGAAGCACGGCGTCCGTTGCCTCCTGGTGCCCGCCTCGCCCCACGTGGAGACCTACTTGCGGGCGTTGGCGAGGGTGGTGGGGCCCACGGCCATCGTGGCGGCCTCCAAAATGTACGGCAAGGCGGTCTTCTTCCTTGCCTCGGAGGCCGCCGCCCAGGAGGCGGTGGAGAAGGGCCTGGCGGTGGGGGGCGTGTTTGTCCCCCTGGAGCCGCTGGAGGACCTGGGGGTCCGTGTGGTCCTGACCTCCGTCCCTCCCTTCCTGCCTAATGTCGCCCTGTTGCCCGCCCTCTCTACTCTGGGGAAGCCCATCTCCGTGGTGAGCCCTCTCCCCTTGGGCTGCAAAGACCCCGCCCTCCGTCACGTCCTCTCGTTCCGCCGGCAGGTGCAGCTTCAACTGCCGCCGGCGGCGCGTGGCGGAGAGGCGCTCGAGGGGTCTTTCCTGGTCCCCTATCAGGGGGCCCAGTACCGGGTGCACTACTCCACGGGGGAGGCCCGGTGTTACCTCTGCCAGGCGACGGGGCACGTTCGGAGGGACTGCCCCTTGGCCCGGCACGGGGGAGCGTCCGGGACCCCCGAGCCCCGGCAGAGCGCTGGCCCTGTCATCGCCGGCGCCCCCGGCCGCCCGGTGCCCAGAGCCGCCCCTCCTCCTCCTCAGCCCATCCATCACTGCTCCCGCTCGGGCCTCAGGGGGCCGTCCTCCCGTGCGCCCAGACGAGCGGGAGTGCCCTGCCTCTGCTGCCTGCACTCTGGCGGGGCCTGTGGAGGAGGGTGCGGCAGGGGTACTGCCGGGCGTGGGAGAGGGCTCTCCCCAGGGGGACTCTTCCCTCCCTCCTGCTGTCCCACCATGCCTCTCCAAGCCCCAAAACTGTCTTCTCTGCCCCCCGACCCAATCCCTGTCGACCAGCCCGCAGGCGATGCCATGGAGGGCTGGACCCGGGTAGAGGGTAAGCGGGGCAAGCGGAAGGCTCGAGCTCCGCCCGTGCCACCTGAGGCGGAAGCCCCCCGTAAGACCAGAAAGGGGGCCGCAGACACGGAGCCTTCCGCCGTGCCCCAGGGGTTGACCCATCTGCCGATGACGGCTAGGGCAGACGTGGCAGCACCGGAAGGTACCACCATCCCTCCTCCGCAGTCCCTTCTTGCGGAGGCCTCCGATGAAGCCCCTCCTGTTCCCTTGCCCCCCGCAATACCCGAGGTGAGCGTCGCCTCGGGTGCGAGTGGGGAGGACCCCGGGGTGGTGGGAGGTGAGCTCCCCTCCATCTTCGTGGAGATCGAGGCCCTGGGTCTGACCCCGGTCACCCCGGGGGAGGACGACCCTCTGCCCACGGGCCTCGACTTAGCCGACCTCACCCCAGCTTCCCCCTCCCCGTGCTCCACCGACCCTCCCGCTGTGTCCGCTCCCGCCTCTGAGGGTCCCCTGGACTACTCAGCCTGCCCGGCTGCAGACGGCACCCTGCTGCTGGCTGCCGAGCCTGCTGTGGCAACGGCCGGTGCCTCGTGGCAGGGAGATGGGCTACCGGGGGTGTCCCTCGGTGGTGTGGGGCAATCGAGTTCCTTCCCGGGTGGGGGCCCCTGTGAGGGTTCTGCATCTCTCTGCGCCGAGGCTGCTCTACCTGCCGTTGAGCCTGAGCCCGGTGTCACTGGGGACCCCCTCCCTACCCCTCCAACTCCCGTACCTGGCCGCGAGGAGCCACTTACTGATGGTTCAGCTCCTGCGGCCCAGGGTCCCGTCTCTCTCCCTCCCCCCGCCCCTGCTCCTGACCCCAGCCCTGCCCCCTCCACCTCCCATGATGTTATTGCCGCCCCTGGGGCTGTCTCCTTCCCTTTCCTAGAGGATGACTCCCAGGGAGCGGCCTTTGAATTTCACAGTCCCGACCCACTCGGGGCTGTACTCTTCCCTCCGCCGCCCCCCACTGAGCCAGGGCCCGTCCCTTGCTTGCCCGTCCCGGTGGGCCACGGGGCTGCGCCAGAGGTCCCACCGGTGGACCCCCGGAGGCCAGTGACCCCGCCCCCCCATACGCTGCGAGAGGAGTTGCAGGAGTTCCTGGAGGACGTCCGGGGCTCCCGCAACAAGATCCCGCTTGCTCTCCAGCGCTGGGGGGACTTTCACAAGATCCTCCTGGCCACGAGGGCCCTCATGGGGGAGGGAAAGAGGACCGGGAAGCAGGGTGCCGCGGCTTACCATCGGGTGCGCAAATTCCGTGACTCCTTGCTCACCTTCGGGATGGGCCACGGTTTGTTGCGCGGCCCAACGGGGGCCGTGAGCGCCCCTGCCGACGAGGATCCCCCCCAGCCCTCCTCATGGCACTCGTCACCTTTGCCACACTGAACACCCGGGGCTGTAGGGTGGGCTTCCGCAGGAGCCAGGTGCTCTCCTTCCTTCGGGAGGGGGGGTACTCTGTGGTTTTCCTGCAGGAGACCCACACGGATCCGGCCGCCGAAGCTAGCTGGCGGCTGGAGTGGGGGGACGAGGTCTACTTCAGCCATCTCACAACCCGTCGGGCTGGAGTGGCTACCCTGTTCTCCCCCGACCTACGGCCTGAGGTGCTGGGGGTCGCCGAGGCTGTGCCGGGCCGCCTGCTGCACCTCCGGGTCCGCATGGAGGGGCTCGTGGTCAACCTCGTCAATGTCTATGCCCCGACATCGCCCCCGGAGCGGCTGCAGTTCTATCAGCAGGCGTCCGCCTTCCTCGGCTCCTTGGATCCTCGTGAGTGCCTGGTCCTGGGCGGGGACTTCAACACCGTCCTAGAGGAGCGGGACCGCTCGGGGACCGAGCAGAGCCCAGCCGCCGCGGACGTCCTCCGGGAGATTGTCACCCATCACTCCCTGGTGGACGTCTGGCGCAACCACCACCCGGACGATGCCTCCACGTTCACCTATGTCTGGGTGGAAGCCCATCGGTCGTGCCGCTCCCGGTTGGACCGCATCTATTTGTCACGGTTCCATCTCTCACGGGCCCAGTCCTCCAGCGTCCGGCCGGCCCCTTTTTTGGACCACCACCTCGCCACCGTGACGGCCTCTCTCTGTGCGGAGAGGCCGGGGCCGGCCTATTGGCACTTTAACAACAGCTTGCTGGAGGATGAGGGCTTCGTAGCGTCCTTCCGGGAGTTCTGGCTGGCCTGGCGAGGGCAGCGGCATGCCTTTCCCTCGGCGCGGCGGTGGTGGGATGTGGGGAAGGTGCGCGCCCGGCTCTTCTGCCGTGACTACACCCGGGGCGCCAGCCGACGGAGGGATGCGGCGATAGGGCAGTTGGAGCGGGAGGTCTTAGAGCTGGAGAGGCGTCTGGCCGCCAGCCCCGAGGATCCATCCCTTTGCGGGGCGTGCCGGGAGAAGCGGGAGGAGCTCCGGGTCCTCGAAGACTATTGGGCCCGGGGCGCCTTTGTTCGATCCCGCATCCGCCTCCTTCGGGAGATGGATCGCGGCTCCCGCTTCTTCTACGCCCTGGAGAAAAGGAGGGGGGCCAAGAAGCACGTCACCTGCCTTCTGGCGGAGGACGGCTCCCCCCTCACGGATCCGGCGGAGATGTGCGAGAGGGCCCGGACCTTCTACGCGCGCCTTTTCTCCCCGGATCCGACCGATCCTGCCGCTTGCAGAGTGCTCTGGGACGGGCTCCCGACGGTCAGCGCGGGCGACCGAGACCGGCTAGAGCTGCCTCTCACTCTGGCCGAGTTCTCGGAAGCCCTCCGCCGCATGCCCACCAACAAGTCTCCGGGCATGGACGGGCTGACCGTGGAGTTCTACCGCGTGTTCTGGGACGTCCTCGGCCTGGACCTGGTCAGCGTCTGGGCCGAGTCCTTGCGGAGCGGGGTCCTCCCTCTCTCGTGCAGGCGAGCCGTGCTCGCCTTACTGCCGAAGAAGGGGGACCTCCGCGACTTACGGAATTGGCGTCCCGTCTCGCTCCTCAGCACGGACTACAAGATCGTAGCCAAGGCCATCTCGCTGCGGCTGGGGGCCGTGCTGGAGGACGTGATCCACCCAGACCAGACCTACACCGTCCCGGGCCGTAGCATCTTCGACAACCTGTATCTGGTCCGGGATCTCTTGGAGCTTGGGTGCAGGGATGGTCTGTCGTTCGCCCTCCTGTCCCTGGATCAGGAGAAGGCGTTCGACAGGGTGGACCACGGGTATCTCCTGGGCACTCTGCAGGCCTTAGGCTTCGGGTCCCAGTTTGTGGGTTTTCTCCAGGTGCTGTACGCTTCCGCAGAGTGTCTGGTCAGGCTCAACTGGACCCTGACCGAGCCGGTCAGCTTCGGGCGGGGAGTGCGGCAGGGGTGCCCCCTCTCGGGCCAGCTGTACGCCCTGGCAATCGAGCCCTTCCTCTGTCTCCTCCGCAGGAGGTTGACGGGGTTGGTGCTTCGGGAGCCGGAGCTGCGGCTGGTCCTGTCGGCGTACGCCGACGATGTGCTCCTCGTGGTCCAGGACCCGGGCGACTTGGCACGGGTGGAGGCCTGCCAGGCTGTGTACTCGGCAGCCTCCTCCGCCCGGGTCAACTGGGTCAAGAGCTCTGGCCTGGTGGTCGGGGACGGGTGGCAGGCGAGCTCCCTCCCAACCGCGCTTCAGGCCATCCGGTGGAGCGCGGGTCCACTGCTCTATCTCGGCGTTTACCTTTCTGCCACGCATCCCTTTCCGCCGGAGAACTGGCAAGGTTTGCAGGGCAGGGTGGCGGAGCGGCTCCGGAAATGGACAGGACTCCTCCGGTGCCTTTCCCTCCGAGGGAGGGCACTGGTGCTCAATCAACTGGTCCTGTCCATGCTCTGGTACCGGCTCAACACCCTGGTCCCGGCCCCGGGGTTCCTGACCGAACTCCGGACGGTGGTTCTGGAGTTCTTTTGGCCAGGACTGCACTGGGTCCCTGCAGGGGTGCTCCACCTGCCCCTGGAGGAGGGAGGGCAGGGCCTGAAGTGCCTGTGCACTCAGGTCCACGTCTTCCGCCTCCAGGAACTGCAGAGGCTCCTTTATGGTGCGGGTAGTCCGGCATGGAGAGCTCTGGCACATGCCTTCCTACGCCGCTTCCGAGGGCTCCGATACGACCGGCAGCTCCTTTATCTCAACCCGAGGGGCCTTCCGCGAGACCTCTCCGGGCTGCCGGTCTTCTACCAGGACCTCCTCCGGACCTGGAAGCTGTTCTCTGCGACCAGGTCCGTGGCGGCCACCGAAGGGGCAGATCTCCTCGCGGAGCCCCTGCTACACAACCCCCAGCTCCGTGTGCAGGTGGCGGAGTCCCCCGCGGTGCGCCAGAGGTTGGTCCTGGCGGAAGCTACCAGGGTCGGAGACCTCCTGGACTACGACCGGGGAGACTGGCTGGATCCCCTGACGCTCGCTCGGCGTATGGGGCTCTCCAGACCTTGTACTCCCCGGCTCGTACTACAGGAGGTGAAGGCCACTTTGCCGCCCGCTGCTCGGGCCTACCTCGACCGGGTCCTGCGTGAGGGCACGCCCCGCCCACCCCCCACCCCGAGCCCTCCAGACCTTTTCATCGGGCCCCTGCCCCGTGGACCCGACCGCCCCCCCCGCCCCTTCTCCGCCAGCCGGCTGCACGATCTGCAGCCGGTCCGTTTCCAAACCGCGCCAAGGAAGCAGCTCTACGCGCTCGTGCTCCACACCCTTCACTTCCTCACCCTCGTGTCCCGCCCCGACACCAAGTGGCGGGACCTCCTGCCACCTCTGGAGGGTGAGGAGCCCCGGTGGGCCAGCCTGTACTCCACCCTGGTCCCGAGGCCCGTCGGGGATATCAGTTGGCGGCTCCTCCACGGGGCCGTGAGTACGGGCGTGTACTTGGCGCGGTTTACCCCTGTCCCAGACACCTGCCCCTTCTGCGGCGTGAGAGAGACCCTGGCGCACATTTACATAGAGTGCGCCAGGCTGCAGCCCCTCTACCGGCTCCTCACTAATCTCCTATTGCGTTTCTGGCTGCACTTTTCCCCACACTTCCTTCTCCATGCACTCCCTATCCGTGGCCCCACGAAGTCGCGGGACCTCCTGGTCAACCTCCTCCTCGCCCTGGCAAAAATGGCCATCTACGCGACCAGGGAGAGGCGGTTGGCCAATGGAGACTCCTGCGACTGTGGGGCTTGTTTCCGATCCTTAGTCCGCTCACGTCTCCGGGCGGAGTTCCTCTGGGCGGCGTCCGCTGGCTCCCTTGACGCCTTCGAGGAGCAGTGGGCGCTGTCCGGGGTTCTCTGCTCGGTGTCACCGTCAGGCTCCCTTCTTATGACCCTTTGACCGCACTCCTGTCCCTGTTCTTTTATTAGTTGTCCCCCGCAATTAGTGGGTTTCTGAGGCTCTGTGGCACCTCCCCTTAGGCTGGGGGGGGTTCCGTTAGCATGGGGCGGGCTCGCCCGCCCCATTTCCTGGAAACCCAATAGATACAGTTGCCGACCCCGGGTATACACCATGTAAATGTATGCTACTACATTATAACAGGATCCAGATAACTGAAAACAATGCAAGTAACGTCCCTTTAGTTTTCATGAAGATTAAACACCAAATACACTCTTATACATTTAACAATCACTTTGATCTATACTAATACACAAGTAACTTGGCCTCAGGCTTCAGCATGAGCTGGCACCTGGTCTATCAGCATCACAGTTTTAAAGGTTTATTATTTGAAAATAACTTCCCTTCTTTTGGGAAAGCCAGAAGAACACACTTTTTAAAAAGTAAGTTTAGCAAGATTATTATAATAATTATTATTTATTGTTTGTATTACCATAGCTCCTAGGACAAAGGCCCCATTGTGCTAGGTGCTGTACAAGCACAGGGGAAAAAAAGACAGATTGTAAGTGCCTTGGGGCAGGGACTAAGTATAAAATAAGAGGCAACAGGTGGATATAGATAGACAGGGGAGTACAAGGAAACCATGAGACAACATTGTCAGAATGATAGGCTGCTGGTGTGCAATGCCTAACTGCTAAGTTTGTTGTAAGCACCACAGCAAAGGAGGGTTTTGAGGAGGGATTTGAAGGTGGATAATGAAGTAGCTTTGTGAATATTTATGGGGAGCACCTCCCAAGCATATGGGACAGCATGGGAGAAAGCATGAAAATGTCTGAAATTTTAACATGTGGACCAATCAGAAGAAGGCACTGAAAGCTCAAAAGTGAATGGGAGTTAATAGGTAACATTTTGCCAGAGCCAAACTGAATTCAAAGCTTTCACAAACCTTGAGATTTGTTCTTAATCTAAAACCCACAATTCTCTCCATCTATAACTGCCAAGAGGAGAAGAGCGTGCTCAGAGTTAGTCTAGAACAAGGACTTACTGCATTCACTGCCTTGGAAGAAGTCATCAGACTCTACCCACTGGTCTAACTACACTATGGAATTTGGGCCAAAGCTGGCTTGCAACCTTGTTGAATGTGGTTTTCTTACCAAAGTACAAGTCGCATCTTTGCTGCCCACACATTGTCCTTTTATTCCAACTGTCCTTACTGTAAGAATTTCACAGCCGCTTTACTCCATGTTGAATTGTAGCACTATAAATACTTGTGACATAGTCCACTGGCCCATTTCTTCTTTCCTTTCTATCTTTCCTGTACAAATTACACATGCATACTGACATTCTGGGTACCGTGTGAGAATCATCTAAACTATGACCATGATCACTAGATTGTAATCTCCATTATGTCATAGCTCTTCTAGTTTTTCATGCTGGCTTTCCATGCTTTTTTATTTGCATATAACAACAACATTTTATTTTAATACTCTTATTCTTCATTTTTTGTTTCAAAAGAATTCCATTTATGTCATACTTTCTACAGTGAAAATACATACAAGTTGAGTTAAACTAAAGCTCCTTTCACCCTTTTCTCTATTTTATACAAAGCCCAGCTAACATGGTCTGCTAGTTTTGAAAACAGAAGGTACCCTTCTGCTCATAAGCAGATCATTTAATGCAAAACAGACATTCTGGAAAGCTTTCCAGACTTCCGTGAATCTAAGACCCACCAGAGTATCTATCAGTTGGCCTTCAGCATAAAAGTCTTCTTTCTTTGCTCAGGGTTCACAGTGTAAGATAGAAACATCTCCATACGTATACATTCTCTGACCTTTGTGCTGAGAATGCCAACTAGGAATTCAACTAGTGCCTATTGTGGCAGTGGTGGGTTCTGTGATGTGGGCACCTGTCTACTAAAAGTATATCTTTATTGCAAGTGAAGGTGTAATGGTAGCACTGGTAGAAATAATGGTGTTAGCTTTAATTTAGCTAACACTGGTAACAATAGTGGTGAAGATGTGGCAACACAAGCTAGCAACATTACTACATACCCAGGGTCCCTGGCAGGCTTGTACTGCGATGACTAGATTGTGCCAAAGCCAGTGCTACCATGTCTGTGCTGCTATTGTTACCCATACTACCTAGATTAAACTTTACAGTGAAGACAAACTTTACAGTGAAGACATGAGTGGACAATGATCAACACCACTCATTTCATATAGCCCACCAAACAATGTCTTTTATTATTATTACCACCAGCTCAGGTTGGATTTCAATCAATGGATTATTGTTAAGAGTTTCCTCAATTCCAGTAAAAAAGCCCTCTCTTCCCCAATACTAATCCAGTGTCCCAAAGAGAGCTTTTAAAAACAGGAAAATGCAAATGTCAGTTAAACCAGATTTGCTGCCATTGAAATCTTCAGCAGACAAGCTGTTACCTAAATCCTTTCGACGCACACCAAGCATTTTTAATACAATGTCACTTCAAGCCACTGCAACACAAAGACATACCCAAAATGTCTGATTTCTATGGAAGCACAGGTATTGGAACACAAAGACATTCATGACAAAGCCTTAGGATTTTTTAAATTTGATTGGCTCTTCTAGCTGAACTGCTGGCCAGACGCAACGCATTCTGGCAGCACTGAATGAGTAAAAACAGAAGTTCCAGCCAGACCTGTTATTCCTATATTTTTTCCTTATTCCAAAACAACATAAACAGACATGCTCTAGCCAACTTTTATAAGCTTTGCATTATGATGCTTTATGTGGATTCACACACTGCTCAATGATGGTGAAAAAACAAATAGATTAATTTTGTGATGTGCTACCAAACAAATTTAGACTAGAAACTATGTCACTGAGTCAGCTCCATGAAAACTCTGAACCAAGTCCATTACAGAAAGAGTCACAAATATTATATCTGCAACCGTGAAAGGGATTAAAACAAAACATTGGGAAATTTCAGATAAACAACCTGCCCTCCCTAGCACCCCTATGCCCCACAACAAGAACTGAAAAAGGAAAACGTGTTTTTTTTAAATGGATAAAAACTTAATTTTAGTTGCTGAAAATGGAATAACCTATTGAAGTTCTGTTGTCTCAGATAAATTAGAGAAAGCAAGAGAGAGTGTTTTAAGGATCACTATTTATCCCTATGCACACTAGAAATGAATTAGCGAGTGGTAAATCCATTGCAATGGAGAGAGATTATTTTGGCAGCATGTTACTTAGGCCATTTACTTTAACAGCATGGTCTATTTCATGCATCTTGAATGTCATCATCAGCTGGCTAAGAGATCAGAAACCTTGTCTATACTTCTCTGTGACTTGTGGTATAAGAAAGGTTAAAAGGGGATATTATTTAAGTGTTATAAGTATCATGGAGCTGCAAAAAATAATTGTGCTGCAGGCAATAGAGATCAGATCTGATGCATTGAGACGGTATGGCCACAGGCATAGGTGGAGACCTTGCACTAGGACAGGGGTCAGCAACCTTTCAGAAGTGGTGTACCCAGTCTTCATTTATTCACTCTGGTTTAAGGTTTCGCCTGCCAGTAATACATTTTAACATTTTTAGAAAGTCTCTTTCTAAAGTCTATAATAGATAACTTAACTATTGTTGTATGTAAAGTAAATAAGGTTTACTTTAAATGTTTAAATGTTTAAGAAGCTTCATTTAAAAATTAAATTAAAAATGCAGAGCCCCCTGGACTGGTGGCCAGGATCCAGGCAGTGCGAATGCCACTGAAAATCAGCTTGCGTGCCACCTTCGGCACACGTGCCATAGGTTGCCTACCCCTGCACTAGGATATAATGGTTAGAAGCACGTCTCTCAGGTGGTGGATAGGGGTAGTTACTTTGGGGAAACCCAGAAGGGATGCACCAAATATTATGAAATAAGATATCATGAAGCAGCAGGATCTATGAGAAGGGAACATTGATTTCAAACTGAGGCAGACAAAGCTCACTTAGCTGCTTCAGGCAAGTCTATCTGGGGGAAGGAAAACTCTGATTTCAAATCCAAGCAGTCCAAGCTTGTTCACCTTGGAAGGCAAGCAGACTAGGGTGGAACTGCTGATACAAGTTCCTAGCAGGCAAACAGGCTGTGACACAGGATTCCCGTGAGTTGGATAGGGTAGATTGGCCTAACAAAACATTACATCTGAAACTCACTTGTTATAGAAACAGTACGGCAAAGCAAACAGATGTATGCAGATTGTAACCCAGGTCTTGGTTTTGATAAGTTAAACGGCAGCTCTGCGAAAGAAGCATACAAGATGACACTTGTAGGGCATTTCAGGCCACTAATTAGGTGACCATGGAGAAATCCCACTACAGACCAGATGGGAAATATTTAAGGATTCACTACAAAAATACAGCCGAGGAAGTTTTTGAAAGGCATAAGCAAACAAGGAAAAATTGGACAAGCAACAAAACAAGAATATTATAGGAAAAGTGTAAACAATCCAAGACTTCTGGAAAAGCAGAAGTAGTAAAAGCATTATACAAAGCGGTGAAGAAATTGCAAAGATTGGACAAGCAGAAGTTTTGGGAAAGATGAGGTTCAACTACTAGAGGAGGCATCAAGAAAACAATGTATTAAAAGCTTAAGATTTATGAAACATAAATAGGCCAGCGATGCAAATGGTAAAAATGGCTACCAGTGAACTGACAACAAATGCCAAATTGCTTCTGTAAGTATGGAAGGGGCATTTTGACAAAGGCCTGAACTCTGCATTTGCTTTGGATGCAAGTATTCTAGACATGTTAGGTGAATGAGCAGTTTGGAAGGCAGAATGGATATAAGCACTGAGCCACAATCAGGAGAAGAAATAGAAAGAGCAGGGAAGCAGTTAACCATGAAAGATGCAGAAATAGACAACAGCTGAGCTGCTAAAAGCTGTGGAACAAGTGCCAGCAAAGATTAGGGGGGGAAAATACAAGGTATGGGAGTAAGAGAAGGTACCAAATGACTTGCTTGTACCAATCTTGAAGAAAGGAGATCCTGCTGATCCAAATAATTATAGAAGTATGAGCTTACTGTCAGTACTGGGGAAAATGAGATGAAAATAAATAGTCAACAAATTAACACATTTTTAGACGAAACAGTAGGTAAAGAACAGTGCAGCTTCAGACCAGGCTGAAGTTGCACTGATCAGATATTCATGTTCCAACTGCTGATAAAGAACAGTGACAATAGGAATTAAAGAAGTTTGCTGTTTTCATTGACTTTTCAAAGGTATTTGATTTGGTTTGGAGGGAAGCATTATGGAAAAATCATATGGAGTTCCAGATAAGATAACTGTAATTATAATAGCTATGTATGAAGACTCCTGTAAGAACTGGTGAAAAATTAAGCATCTCATTCAATTCAAAGTTTGGTGTAAGACAAGAGGGCATGGAATCACCATCTCTTTTCATCATGTTCTTAAAATGGACATTAAGAATGTTAAATGAGTTGGAAGCTGTGACACTGGATGATCTAAAGTTAAGCTCCTTGGCTTATGCAGATGACATAGTACAATTTGCAGACATTTGAATTAAATGAATTGAATTCACTACTTTGGAAAATTGATGTAGCCAGCTTGGACTTACAATAAAAAGCAAGATGGTAACATGGTTGCATCTGGATAAAGGGCCAATAGATAAAGTGTTGAAATGCAGCAGTGCTGAAGTCACAGAACAAGTAGAATCTTACATCTAGGAAGCTTGAGCAGGACTGGCTGTTCCATTAAGGCCAAGGTTAAAAAGGGCACATGCCTTAGCTACAAGTGTTGCACAGAAACAGACAATATTATGGACTGATAAAACCATTACATTTGGTACCAAAATGAAAATGTATCAAACCAGTGCATTATTCTTCTAAAATTATTCTATGGTTTGGAAGCACCTGCATGAAATGAAATAGATATCAGAAGGCTGGAGGCAGTAGAGATGAGGGTTCTTTGAAAGATGGCAGGTGTTAAGACAAGAAGAGTAGGCAATCAGGGTCTACAACCAAGGTCAGTCTGTTCTAAAGACCAACCATCAACTAGATCAGTGTTTCTCAAACTGGGGTTGCTGCTTGTGTAGGGACTTACTGGCCGCCGCTTCCAGCAGCTCCCATTGGCCTGCAGTGGCGAACCACGGCCAGTGGGACCCGCAATCGCTGGACCTGCGGGGGACGGGCAGGTAAACAAACTGGGCCAGCCCGCCAGGGGCTTTCCCTACACAAGCGGCAACCGCAGTTTGAGAAACACTGAATTAGATTGTGGGACATCATGCAGAAGGACATGACCAGGCTGGGCTTAATGAAGGAACAAGCCATTGACAGGAATGAATTGCAATCCTGTACTGTTCCCTGCATCTGCAAACATGCTTTGGAATGAAATACATGAATAGACACCTCTTGAACAATAGGAGCTCTCTGTTGCTTTGTAGTAAGTCCCTTATCCTCTCCATGTCTTGGCAGCCATTCCTGGGCAACATGATCATTTACATAAAACCAATACATTGCATTATACTCCTTTCCTCCCACTAGCCAAAGTTTATCCCAAGCAACCAAAGTTCATAGAAGTTTAAATTCAGTAACACAGAATGAATCTAACAAATCTACATGTAACGAACAACACACATAGAAACCCAGATGTGAACCTGGACCTTTGGATACAGAGGCAGGTTTCTATCACTTAAAATAAAGGATATCTCACTTAGCTAGTAGTAGATCTTTGCACCCATGCAGAGTTCCACTGTCATTATCAGGCCCAAGGCCAGAACATTACATTACCATGCTGGTGCTTTATATTAATGCACTTTGCTTAACATTAAATAAGACATTGATTTTTGTAAAGAGCTAATTGTGGACTAAAATTGAAAAAGCTTCATTTTCATTATCCAGCTAGCTTCACAGTGAACTAAATTCTGTTTTGCTTGATATTCACCATGCACTGTCTAATCTTCATCACTTGTGCTTGCAGTGAACGTGTCACACAATATAAATGTTTCCAAGTCTTCTATTATGCACAAAACTACTGGTTAGCCCACACTCCCCCGTTTACCATGCCTTCACCTTCCCTCCATTCAAGACCCTCTTAAAAATCCACAGTGTGCTAATAATAAAAATAAAACTAAACAAAATAACTGTTATCCCTACCCCTAGGATTCCCAGAATGTCCCATTTTCTGTATGTCTACCTTTTGATTGTAATCCTTTCTGAACAGGAAAACTTTCTTGTATTGTACAACACCAAACGCATTGCCAATGCTAAACAAACAATTATTCAATAAGGAAAATAATTGTTCCCTGATTTATTGCCTTCAAAGCAAGGCTTAAGTCTGAGGTCTCCTCTTTATCCTAAAACTCAGTTAGAAACCATTTTTTAAAATTCTACACCCTTTTCTGGGTTGCTATGTGATGTATCCCCAAATAAGCCAAAGTATCCAAAAACCCATCATTTGTGAGTGGATTGAGAATGATCTTATTAAATCTGTTCACCCAGCACTATAATTTTTACTAGTCATATATGAAAATGTAGGGATTTTCTTTAACCCAGTATTGAGATGTACCTCTGCTAAGAAAAATGGGGTTGGTTTTGTGAATTGCACCACCTCCTGCAAGTGAAGTAGTGGTCAAAGAGGTACAGAGGAGGCCATAATCACCCTCTTTCTTTATGGAGTATTTCAGTATGATCAAAAAATATTTTCTGTTGTAACAAGGGGTATGGAAATGGCTGAAAATCCCCATTTTAGACTCAGAGTGGTAGCCATGTTAGTCTGTATCCACAAAACCAACAAGGAGTCTGGTGGCACCTTAAAGGCTACCAGATTTATTTGGGCATAAGCTTTCATGGGTAAAAAAAACCCACTTCTTCAGATGCATCTGAAGAAGGGGGGGAGTGGATTTACCCACGAAAGCTTATGTCCAAATAAATCTGGTAGTCTTTAAGGTGCCACCAGACTCCTTGTTGTTTTCATTTTAGACTGACAGAACCCTGACTCAGGTTCTCTTTATATTAAAACAAAACCAAAGAAACTTTGTTATGAACCTGATGTGGTTTTAAAATCCCCAGAGTTCTTCACAGCATGTCTTTCTCACTCTTTGATGACTACATTTCTGTGGTTCATAGTGCTTGTTGCTCCTAGGGCATGTGATAAATATGAAATCTAGCATTCCCTTCACTGACCCTTGTCTGCGAGCTCAGAGAACTAGTAACTCTAGCTCACCTCTCACAGCAGAAGAATCAACATAGTATTGTCATTGCTGTTGGAATTAATTTTTACTATGCATGTAGAGGGTTAAGAGCTATATTGCAGTGAATGCCATTGTTCAAGGTCAACAGAGTAAGATCCATTACTGAGAAGGCTGAGAATGATTTTTATTAGATCTATTCACCCAGCCCTAAAATTTGGTGACATATAGTAGATCTACTTCCTAATTTCCCATTGTAAATTTATCCTCACCAAGAAGCAAAAAGTTCATCAGGTTTGTTCAAAAGTACTCTTTAGTGAGTGTACTAATTGAGGAGATGTTAAACACAACAATGGTGAAATGTGTTATTTCTAAAGAAGGGATATTAATTAGTCTTCCTTTGTGTGTTTAATGTTACTAGATTCTTCTTAGCTAAAGGATTATGGTAAGAAATACGTAGCATCAATACATTATTAAATGTATTGGAAAGTTGGGCTTAATTATAATAAACTTCTCTAAGGTTTTTATTGGTAGTACCCTTCTTGTTAAAAAGTGCTCTCATTTGTGCCACTGACTGTATAGACACCAAATATAGAAAACTAACCAACTCTTCATCTTGCTTTAGGTCCTTATTCAGCAAGGTCCTTGTTATATCCATGGCATACACATAGAGAACTTAGAATAAATACTCTTGGTGGAAGGTTGCAATGTAACACTACTTAATTTCCTAGAATTCAGAACACCGACACAAGAACCCAACAACAGAGAGAGAGAAAAAACAGGCTACTCCATAAAGCAGAGCGGTACGACTCATCCCCACCTTGCTTTAAGCTGGCTTTTTCCAGACTAGCTGTCTACTGACTGCTGCTAGGCTCAGACCACACACTTCCCTAAAGAACTCCCTACCCTGTTAGCAGGGTGACGCTGGCAGAACAGGTACCAGCTCATGCCAAGGCCCCTCTGAACACTGGACAAATGCAAAGCTGGAAACCAGTCTGGCTCATCTTTGTGTTAGTGTTGTTAAAACAGGTATTAGATTTATAGAGATGTGTTTAGTGTTTGGATTTTATGAAATACTTGTGAGTTGCTGCATGTCTTAAGCTCACTTACAGTATCTATATCTATGTTATAAAGTAATCTTTAAGTGTTTTGCTCTGTAATTATAAAAGTGTTTGCTATGAAACCAGAAATTCCCTCAGTCAGGAGAGAAGCATTACCTAGTGGGAAAAACTAGGTTACGACAAGAAGTGTCATTTCCTGCCCAACAAAAAAAGGCTTATAGACACCAGACAGACCATTGTGGAACAAAAGACTTTGTTGATTACAAACGCTTGTCCCATCACAGCTCAAACTGTGGGGGAATGGAATAAAAATCCCTGTCAAGAAGAAATTGTTACCCCTGTGCTGCTTGGACTTCAGGGAGAGGGAAAGACTTGTAAGCATAAGCAAAGGATCCCCAGCTGTTTAGCTTGGGTTAGCCCTAAAAGTCTTAGAGCTTGCACATTACAGCAGGTTCTATTACTTTTGGGAATTGAAGTCATTAGTGTGGATGTGTTTACCTGCTTTAACCTTGTAAATAACTCATTTTTCCTAGTTAAATCTTTAGTTAATTATAGGATTGGCTACAAGCACTGTCTTGATTTGAGATCTGAGGTGCAATTGACCTGGGTTAACTGACTGGTCCTTTGGGACTGTGAGTAACCTGAATATTATTGTGATTTGTGGTGTTAGGGACAATTTATCACAAAGGCATGCTTGCATGGGTGGCAGGACAGGCCACAGTGCCAAGAGGACTGTCTGTGACTACATGGTAAGGCTGTTACAGTGCTTGAGAAGTTCACACTTGATACTTGATTGGTGAAACCTAATTAGAGAACACAACCAATTTCTTCCCATCACATTATTTTCAAGTTGATTTGTGTTCAGATATACAATATGTCAAACTTTAGATGCAAACTACAGCTATTCTAGTTTCCGCATAAGGTGTCAAAAAGAGGTAAATATAAAGGAAATGGGAAGATAGAACCATTTTTTTAATAGGATCTTTGCAACATTTCTGTTACCTACCTAAATATATACTCTGCAAATAGTGGAATATGTATGGGCAAAGAAATATGAAAAAAGATTTTCCCCACCCACCATAACTGTAGTGATGTTAGTGGTTAATAATCTCAGAGATTCACCTAAACCAGTGTTTCTCAAACTGGAGTTGCTGCTTTTGTAGGTAGGGTGACCAGACAGCAAGAGTGAAAAATTGAGACGGGGGGGGGGGGCGTAATAGGACCCTATATAAGAAAAAGACCCCAAAATCAGGACTGTCTCTATAAAATTGGGACATCTGGTCACCCTATATGTAGGGAAAGCCCCTGGCAGGCTGGGATGGTTTGTTTACCTGCTCTGTCCGCAGGTCTGGCCGATTGCGGCTCCCACTGGCTGCGGTTTGCTGCTCCAGGCCAATGGAGGCCGCTGGAAGCAGCAGCCAGTATGTCCCTCGGCCCGTGCCACTTCCCGCAGCCCCCACTGGCCCGGAGCAGCAAACCACAGCCAGTGGGAGCTGCGATCAGCCGCACCTGGATGAGGCAGGTAAACAAACCGGCCTGACCCGTCAGGGGCTTTCCCTGCATAAGTGGCGACCCCAGTTTGAGAAACACTGAGCTAAACAGACAGTACTAGCGGCTTAGCTGAATCTTGTGTGAATGAATCAGACCTTTTAGGTTTGTAAAATTAGGCTTGAAATCTCATGAAAAAATAGGCACCCTGACTCCACTCAAGGTGGAATGGAAGTTCTCAGCCAGATTCTGATGCCATGTAATAAGCAATACGGGTAAGTATTCTCACTGAATTGGTGATACTGCTCCAGGTGAGTAAGGGCAGCAGAATCTCACCTGTGGTCTTTTCTCCCTTCTAGGTGTGGTCCCAGTTGGAACCAGGATGTAGAGAAATACTGAAGAACATATCTGAATATTTTCTAAATTTATTTTGGGCAGAAGTTGGGTCATGTTTTAACCAAACCAGTATGTCCATATCTTAGTGATCTGAGCTAACGCTTGTATTTCCTCATAGCACACCACACCATCACATATTCTGTATTTATCGGTGATTAGATCTGCAAGTAACTAAAGCCTAATGAGCTTAAATCCACCCTTGGCTTGTTTGTCAACCTTTACAACTTTCACCTTTACCAAATACATGTATTACGCACAGCACCCAAGTACAGTGTTCTCCCATACTTCTGACAGTCCGGTGTTACAACTGCTAGTTCTAAAACATTGTAACAACTGTGACTGCTGAAGCTATAACACACAGAGCCAGATCCTGAACTGCACTGTAGCCACTTTGTGGAAGGATCACCCTAATCGAAGTGGATCTTCCATTGGCATTAAAGTTCCCTTGGCTACTAGTGTAGGGGGCATGGCTGGACAGTGGCCATGGTTGCCATATGCTTTGGCAATGTCTGGTTGCCCTTGGGGCTGCTGGCGTCTGCTGCAAGTTAATTCAGACCATCTGCCTAAGGTTGCTCTAACTTAGCCCAGGGCATTCAGACAGCTACAGATCAAGGGAGTGCCTGGGTGGCTTAATTCCTTCTTTTCTGTGCTCCTCAGCCACAGGTAAGGAACTGAGCCACTGGATCAAATTCCAAAGCAACATCAGTGGCGGTGTAAATTACTCATCAGTGAGTGGGTATAAGTGAATGTAGGTCAGTGGAATATGGATGCTGAAGAATGAGAAATGGGGAGAGGGGACAGTAGGAACGGTGTCTAGCAAGACGGCATAAGATCAGATGTGTTTGGGGAGAACACATGCTGCACCATTTCAAAGGGTATACCAGAAGCAGCATCCCAAGAGACATGGGGTAAATTCTGTTCTCAGGCACAATGACAGTCTACTTGCTGGAGTTATGCACAACTTGCACTGGTTTGAATGAGAGCAGAGCTTCTCCCTTTGTGCCAAAATCAGGCAAAATGCCTCAAGAAGCTCCTGCTGGGCCTACCTCAGCACTACTTCCTAGTCAAAGAGATGATTTTGTCTAGCCTAAAATTTTTTTTTTAATTTCTCTGAGTCAGGGAGTTCAAGGCACTTTTCCTTATTTTCACACCACTAAAGCACACCTCTCTGATGTTCAAAGGTACAAAATATTGTTGCGTTTCTGGGATGGAATGAAACTTCTGTAACGACGGGGCAGAAGAATAGGAAAATACTAGCCCAGCCATTTTCCTTTGTAGACCACCACAAGTAGAAAAATAAGATTCAAAATTAGATAGCCTGCTGAGTTTGAAAGGTAGGAAACCAAGATGCTTCACATTTGCAGGTTGTTCAACTTGGCTTTATAACAAGCTCACACGGCAGAATGAACACACACACTTTAAATCAAATGTTCTTTTGAAAATCTAATACCTTTTATCCTAGATGAAATAAGTGTAGGTCATTTATAGTCAAGGAACTGGTCTTTGTGAATATAATACAGTATATAGAACTAAAAGAAAAAATAATGCAGTGCTGAAGAACCAGCCCTATAGTGCTGTACTTTACATACTTTTCATTCTGAACATTCTTATAAGTGATGTATAAAATCAAAAAGGTGGAAACCTGTCCAAGAACAACTGTACAGGGTGAATATTCCACTAATTACTTTTGTTTGACCTACTGTTGCTGTTATTAGGATACCTGCTGGGTCTAGGGTATCTCCATGGAAAAGGGCAGCTGTTGGAATTAATCAGTAATGCATTAGGTGTGCTCTGCTTCCCACCCACCTCCTCAGAATCAACATCATTACCTGTTTCAAAATGTCACCAGTGGCCTCATTAAGTGTGGATGCCGCAGCACAGAGAATCTCTCTCCCTTTAGGAAGGTTTTAAGCTATTAAAAAATAAAAAAAAAGTAGTGATGTGTTAAGGTTGCCAGTCACAAAGTTCAAGCCAGAACAAAATGAGTCTAGAGAGGGACAGTCAAGAGACTGATCTGGTAGATGAAGCTGAGGGTTAATCCCCCAGATATCTTCATTGTTCCCTTTCTCTTGAAAGATCACCTGCTTCAGGCTAACTTGCTATTTCAACCAAAAAGGATTGCATGCAGCTCCTCTTATAATTTGTCATCACCATTCCTAAGTCAGCTAAAAGGAGATTTCCCAAAAGGGCCCACGCTTAAATCATTGGTCCAGCCCTGGTCTTCTTTATTAGCTGAACTTTCGTACCAAAATATCCAACCTAACATAGTGCAGGAAAATCATCATTTGTGATATTATTTTCCTGGAGAATTCATGCAGTCTCCCAAGGTACCCTCTGTTGTTGTTTTTACTGTTCAGAGTTCCCACTCTCTCAGCTTTTGAGGCCTTTTCAGTTTACCCTAATCTCTCCCTCTGCTAAACCATTTCCCTCTTTCTACTAGTGTTCCCTTCTCTCATGTAAACTCTGGACCAAATTCAAATTTGGCACATTGCCAGAAGTTATGGGCCTGATGCACCAACTACTTGGTGAAATTGTATGACCTGTGTTATACAGGAGGTCAAGCTAGATCATCATAATGGTTCCTGCTGGCCTTAAAGTCTAAGAATCCATGTAGCTATGAAAAAGCGATGTAAAGTAGACACACCACCTTACACTAGCTTAGACTTGCTTACATATCTAAGGACTATAAGATGGTATAGCAAAGTAGCAGCCATCCTACTTTAAATTACATTTTACAGTTCCTAGGTATGGAAGTTATGCCATTAGCTGCTCCCTTACATATCAGCTGAGTGGTATAAGAAGGCTTAAAGGAGTCCAAGTGTAAGGGAATCTAAATTACATCACCTTACACATTATCTCTGAATTTGATCCTCACTGTTCATCTAGCTATCACTTCTGAACATCCACTTCTCCTAGCAGGCTTCTCTCCTCTACAGGCCTCTTTTTATTGTTGAAGATCTTTTTTCTTGGAGTGTCTATTTCTCTGTTACTGTTGCAGAGATCTCATAAAGGAAAAAAAATGAGTTTCAAGGTCTAGGCTGAATCTCTTTAATTTCCAGTGCCATACCTTATTTCTCCAAAAGGTATTAATTAGTGCATTGTCAGCCTCATCTGTACCTTTCCTGTATTTGCATTTATTCAAACTTCAGCATGACCTTTGGTAGTTTAATATAGAAATATCTCAGTAGGAAAGGAAGCAGCTTTCCTGTGGAGATCCATATTGGGAGTTTGTGGAAATGCATATCATCTCTCTGTCTGCTCTCCAGTGATGTAGAGACAAGGGTATCTTCAGGGGCTCCAGTGATACGTTCAAGACCAAGTGGTGCAAGAGGAGATGGAGGACAGAAGATAGCAGTGGGGAAAAGTAAGTCGATCGGTAACCTGGTCAGTGTGTGTTGTGTGTGTCTCTTTCTCTCTCTCTTCCTCCCACCCCCCATGTTCACTCACAGAATATGGGTCTGTTAGAGCTCTCAGTTTGAGAGATTGGCTGTTTAGCTCAAACTATAGACATTCGTACTTTTCACTCTGAAGGTCCCTGGGGTTGGCCAAGATGGTGGGCATTGCATATGCAGTATATGTAACATCTTGTCTCTGTACTATATGTTGGGGTAGAATGTTGGTGTCTTCTGCTCCAGTTCTTGACTACATTCAGGCAAGTTGCCCTGCTATGAATAATTATGTCCTCGGTTATTTTATGGTATGGTGGTTGGGCATAAGTAAGAATAATTAATTCAGGAGTGGCCAACCTGTGGCTCCAGAGCCACATGCGGCTCTTCAGAAGTTAATATGCAGCTCCTTCTATAGGCACTGACTCCGGGGCTGGAGCTACAGCTGCCAACTTTCCAATATGCCAGGGGTGCTCACTGCTCAACCCCTGGCTCTGCCACAGGCCCTGCCCCCACTTCACCCCTTCTTGTCCCCTCCCTTGAGCCTGCTATGCCATCCCCCCCGTCCCCAGAGCTCCCTGCACATCACAAAACATCTGATCAGGAGGTTGTGGGGAGGGAGGAGGAGGCACTGATCGGTGGGACTGCTGGTGGGCGGGAGGCACTGGGAGCAGCGGGGAAGCTGATGGGGGGTGGGGAGACTGCTGACATATTACTGTGGCTCTTTGGCAATTTACATTGGTAAATTCTGGCTCATTCTCAGGCTCAGATTGGTCACCCCTGAATTAATTAATATTTATGTAAGCAGAGTCTGAATGAGCTCTTCCCTGACATCTAGTGATGAGCTGGGGGAAAATACTTCAGGAACAGACCATATTTGCATAAACATACCTACTCTGCCTAGGTATTCAGCTTCTTTGCCAAACTGATCAATTTTGGCTGGTGTTGGGTTACAAATCAGTTTAGCATTGAGGGCAGGGGTAATGAAATGTTGTTATCCTTATTGTATGAGTAAAGGGCATCAGAATTCTGCTTAGCCTGTCTTGACTGAGGGACTTCCCCATAAATTGAACCTCACTCATTAATCAGAGGGTAGGGATGCCAAATCCCAGTGAGAGAGTGGGGACAGGTATTCCTATTTGGTGATGTGGATGCTGCATAAGGAGTCCTAGACACCACTGGATCCTCCCCTCCCTACTGTTTAAAGACAGAGCTGATTGATTCAATAGAGAGTCCTTGTTTTGTTTAGTGACCCCTTAGAACTGAAATCACTGATAACCAGGTGCTGAGCCTTAGATTTGGTCAGGGGTAGTGTTACAGTGAAAAAGATTGCATGGCCTGCACTAGCAACGAG
This sequence comes from Mauremys mutica, assembly GCF_020497125.1. NCBI lineage: Eukaryota > Metazoa > Chordata > Testudines > Geoemydidae > Mauremys > Mauremys mutica. The sequence goes on from NC_059072.1 coordinate 300,360,688, forward strand.
GTTCCCCATTATCCAAGAGCTGAGTTAAGCGGTGGAACCTCTGAACGTGATGTTGCAGCCATGAGACAGGAGTAGCAGAGTGGGACAGCAGTGACAGCAACAGCCAATGGCAGCACAGTAGATGACAGCAGAGTGACCAACAGCGGCAGCAGCAGACAATGATGGCAGAGTGACCCTGGCTAATCTGAGCCCATTGAAGTAGTGACCCAGCAGTAGAGGCATTGCTTGATGTGCACGGCCCCTAAGGAGGGGAGATGAATTCACAGGACTGCACTTCTGAACTCTAGGTCTTCATTGACCAAGGACAGCAACTTGGAGTGGAGTGTAGCAGAGGGAGATGGGAATGGTGTGTTAAGGAACATTTGTTGTCAATTTCACACCATAAGGTGAGAACCTGAATTAAAGGACACTGCCCAACATACTCTGTACATGGTCATATGCTTTTGGTTGTGGTGTTTTCCCAAGTTAATGCTAGGTTCCTTTTCTCTTTTCTATACACGGGCTCTGTGCTTGCAGGTGGGGAAGTATTGCCTCTAAGGGCTGGTCCACACTAAGAAGGGGGGTCGAACTAGGGTACGCAAATTCAGCTACATGAATAGCGTAGCTGAATTCGAAGTACCCTAGTTCGAACTACTCACCCGTCCAGACGCCGCGGAATCGAAGTCCGCGGCTCCAAGGTCGACTCCGCCACCGCCTTTTGCAGTGGTGGAGTACCGGAGTCGACCGCGGCGCTTCCGGAGTTCGAACTATCGTGTCCAGATTAGACGCGATAGTTCGAACTCCGAGAAGTCGAACTCACCGCGTCGACCCGGCTGGTAAGTGTAGACCCCTTAGAGGCACCCAGGGGTGGTGTGTAATTTTCCCACATTACTGGGTGAGGACTCAAGCTGGTTCTGTTTTGAATTGTTAAGAGGAACTCTTAGATACTGAACCTGGCCCTCATTGCTGCCGACTCCATCTGGCAGGAGGGTTACATTTAAATCTGCAACAGACAGATGCAATTTAAATCTGCAACAGACAGATGCAATGGTGAAGGCAGGTGTGAGATCAGCCATATGTTGTTTTAAAGATGCCACCCTTTCAAAAGTGGAGGGAAATCAAAATATGTCACTGTATGTATGAAGCACAGTACAGTTTTATTCTGCTATGAGCATAATAAAGACAGCATATTGAAACTGGGGGAAAGATTCAAAATACCTACCTATCACATTTAAGCTTGGCTTCCTTAAAAAAAAAAGTTTTGTAACATGCTAGTGTCTCAAGTCCACAGTCAGAGATCCATTATGCAGGATACTTCCCCTACCCTGAAAAGGAACAGTTTCTCCTACATGAGACTGTAAAACAAGGGGGCCTTTAGCAAGCATCCCAAGGCTTGAAGAAAAGTCGTCAAGACTCTGAAAATTCTCCTAAATAATCCTCAACCAAAACACTGTTCAACTTGACCTTCCCCAGTTTCTCTTGTCCCATTATACTTCTCTTCACTAGGGTGCCCAGATGTTAAGGGGAAAAATATTGGGACTGCTGCACAGGGTTTTTTTTGTTTTTTTATAACCACACACACACCACCCATCCAGGAGCTTGGCCACAATTCGGCAGAGAGCCCTTCAGTCGCAGACAGTCTTTGGTGGTATTTCGGCGGGAGGTAATAAACCTTGCCGCCAAAGGCAGAAGCACCCACAGCCGAAATACCATCGAAGACCGTCTGCGACTGAAGGACTCTCCGCCAAATTGCCGCCGAAGACCAGGAAACAAAATATCGGGACAAATGGCGTCCCGACCGTACTCTGGTTGGGACATGGGACAAACTCCTCAAAATCGGGACAGTCCTGATTTTATCAGGACATCTGACCACCCTACTCCTCACCACCCACCTCCTTGGTGACTTCTCTAATTTCTCCATGCTCCTGCCTGTGCTAGAATCCTTCTACAACACACCCAGGTCTGATGCCCCACACCCTTCTCTGCTTTCCATGCTCCCCCGCTCCCCCCACAATTCTTCTGAGGACTTCCTGAGGTCTGCAAGAAATGAGCACTTAGGAGGTTCACAGAAGGGGAGGTTATTGAGGCTACCAGGTAGACTGGTGGGAGAGATGAGAGCATTCCACCCTCAACTATGAGAATCAAATTAACTTAGGGATTTTCTACATGGTGCAGCAATACACACCTCCAGAGTGTGAATCACTCTAAAGGGTTGCATTCCAACTCTTCTGTGTGGACTCCCCTGGTGCGCTTTAAAAGGTACCTAGTGTATACTGACATAGTGCTGTTTCAACTGGGACTATGTCAACATGCAGCAGGTATTTTTAGACTCTAGAGCATGTCAGAAGGGACCACAGAGAGCAGTCAGAGCACACCCTTTAGCGCACTCTACTTTACATCCCTCTGATGTGCATTGCCTCACGGTGCAGACAATTCCTTTGCTTTCTCCCACTTACCATTCTCTAACCGGGATCCAGCAAAAGAGAAAGAAGAATTTGTTAATTGTAGCAAGCACCACATTTTCAAATAAACTCATTTAATTAGTTTCAAGTTTAACTCTAGTAGACACGTCTAGTTTTAAAGGAATGTAATTCAAGAACACCTCCTAGTCAAACTTGTAAAATTTGATTTAAAAAAATATCCACTTTAGCATCAAATCTGCCTACCAATTTTGAGGCAAGTACTCCTTTGTTTATATAGATTTTAATCAGATTTATGATGGAAACTATTTTAATCTTAATTTTGAAATGGCTACCTTACTTGTATTTACTCAACTGTAAGATAACAATAATCCACTGAGAGAATGTTGCCAGTAAAATAAACTTACCCATTGGATCACTTCATAAAACTCATGAGGGATATCAGTATGCTAAACAGTGATGTAACATCACTTGGTGAATTTCACTGCAACATATTTTCAGAAATTTCAGGCTCTGAACTACAAGCAGAAGTTTCTGTAGATAAATTGAGTAACAAGATTTTAACATGCATCAGATTTACTAAAACAGTCTATTCTTACCAAGGCTTGTCATCCTTTGTAAGCCATCCTGTAGGGGGTCCAGTGCTAAAATTAAATTATACCTGCCTCCCATCCTCAATCTAATCAGGCTGCAACTTGAAAAATAAAACAATTAAAATTAGAGACAGGCCAGCCTCCCACTGTTTATGATATCATTCTATTTGATATGAGTAGGTGGAAATTCACCCATTGTGAACATTTGGTTGATGTCAGTTTTTCTTGTTATTGCAGCTGGGGCTTATTTTGTGAACTGTTTGCAGTCTTCCCAGCTAAAAATAGGTGGATACCAATTTAAACATCTTGGCAGTATTTCAAGTCAAAGTATCATTAGTAAATAGTTAGGCTGTATTTTATTGTAAGAGATCCTGCCATGATGCCAATCTATACACATATAAATAAAGGCAGTTATTTAGAATTATCCTAAACATAACTATATTTGAGGTTATTCACATTTTGTTCAGCAATGTGTGAAGCTATTTACAAGAAAAAGCATTAGTTAGAGGAATTGGTAAGCCTCCTGTGATAATGGGACTCCTTACAACTCAATACCAGGCTGAATTGCTTTACCTATGGATAGATTATGCCTTTAGGGACAGCCCTATGAAAGAGAAATGCATAATTGTGCTACCAACTTTGAAGCCCAGGGAGACTGGGTCAGTGAGGTTCCTCTGCTCCCCATTGCTTCAGGTGGCTATGATTTGTACAGGCTTTTACCATTTGCAGCATCTTTCCTCTCTCACTTCAGATCAGCAATGCTTGCAAGTGCATTGAGGTAACAGTCAAATTTCCACCCACAGCCCATTGCCTAGCACTTCCTCCACACACACTTGCTTACAGAAGCAGCCAAATAGATCCTGATCTCCCTCCCCCATCTGGAGACAAGATGTGAGAAGGCCTCATAAATTAGTAGGGGTGTGGCATTATTTCCCTTACTCCCCTGTGAGGTCATGATCATGCACCACATCATGGCTGGTTCTAAGAATAAGAACTCCAATCCTGCTACTGCTGAAGCTAATGGGCAACCTTTCTCCCCTCTTCCCCACATTAATTCCAATGGGAGCTGGAACAGACCCTCAGTGAAATCATAGCATTTTACAAGAAGTCACCACTCAATCTCTGCTTCTAGACTCTCCCATTAAAATTGTCACAACTATTTATGAAAATGCAAATATTCAACTTAGTTTTCTAGTTCCCACTCTTAAAAAAGTCTTCCATTACTTTCCTACTTCAGGTCAGATATGCACTGGACTGCCAGTATCTGCTACTTACATCAATAGTAGAAGATCTAACACATAAGTTAACTTCAGTAATGGAGCAAGGGGGAAGTTTCAAAAGTAGCAAAGTGACTTAGGAGCATACGTTCCATTTCCAGAATGGATTTAGGAATTTAGGAAGCTAAGTTATATTGAGTTTCAGTGAGATTTAGCCCCCTAAGTGCCTCGAGGCCAGACTTTTCAATGTTATTTAGGTGCCTAAAGATGCAAATAGGTCCCAAGTGGGATTTTTCAAAAGCATCTAAGCAAGTTATATGCCTCACACTTATTGAAATCAATTGTACTGCCAAGCTCTGGTGTGTTAATGTAACGCTTCTGGCAGGTGATCAAAAAGGGCCACATACAATATATCTGTGGTTCCTCCCAACATATAAGATTAGCTGAAGCCCCTATTGAGTCAACTGCCCTAGGTGCCCTTAACATGCCCCACTCACAAGCACTCCAAGACTATGTGCAAACCAGAGAATTAAGGGAAAGGGAACAAAGTCAAACTCGAGACACAGCACAGAACATATATGCAAATAAAAAGCAAAATAACCCCCTTCCAGTAAATTTGGTAGCAGTTAATGTAACCACATTCCCACCCACTGTTGAAAACATCCTTCAGATAGTCCATTGGCTGTACCACCTCACCCATTCACCAAACACCACGCAATAGTCCAAGTCTCTAGTCCCAAAAGATCTACCGGCTTTCCTGGAGGTGCCACCAACTGACCACCTTAAAGCTGAATCCTTAAAGTGGATGGGAGGTGGAGCCTCCCCAGAATCCATTTAGCTCTGCTGCTATCCTCGCCAGAGTCTCACAACAAAGTCCCCATGGATAGGAAACCAAAAGCATTTAGGGCCCTTGGGCAGAGTCCTGCTGCTTGAAAATGAGTACATGCCTCTCTGGGAGCTCACTACCTCCAAAATCCAAGTTCATGTATTGTTATGGTGATTTCGCATATGTCACCGGAGGAAATCTGGGTAGGCAGTCTATGGCACTGAAGCTGTTTATTGCAGAACTTTTCCTTTTTCACAAAGAGAGGAAGTAGAGAGCTCTTTCACCTCTGGCTATATGGTTGACTCAGTCTACTAGTTTGGTCCATTATAGAAATAGGCAGGAGCTGTGAAATTCAGGTCTGGATCTGGATCCAAACTTCCCCAAAGTTCAGGAAAAGAGCTTGCTTGGAGAATGTCATCACTAGAACTAACTGAGATATGAATAAGATGCATTTTCAGTCAGTGTTTTTGAACATGCTAAACAACCATTCCCAGTAGACACCACCTAGTTTCATTGAAGAGTTTATAGAAATCTAAACCATCAAAGCTCAGTCAGTTTAGCTTACTTGAGTGTCTGCTGTTTTATTATTGCTGAACAGCAAGATCCATAGTTTAGAGTGTCAGAGTTCCTTGGATACAGAAGTCATTGTAACTTTTATAAATCATCATTGCATAAGCTAGTAAGTAAAAGATCCATAGGACATGGAGGCAGATCCACACGTGAATAGAGAAGTTTGATTTGGTACCCTTTTTATGTGCACTTTGCCTGGGTACAAATGACTATGCAAGGCAGCAGCAAATCATGTTCCTATTTATATTCTTAATATGCTTTAGTTATGGTCTATAAAATGCTTTGAAGTTCAGAAGCTCTATGTAAGTGCTAGATATTATTTCTAGATGCAGAGTGTCTATTGAAAATTTATTTGTGAAAATGTTAAAAAGATAATATATTAAAGAAAGGAGGATGCTCAGCAACTTCCATGAACATACTTTAAATAAATAAATAAATATTGTCTGCTAGGAGGCAAAAAAAGAACAGTAGCCATATTTGGAGAGATCTAACTTTTTTTCCATTACACCCTGGTGCTTCTTAAAATCCTTAGTTAGCCACCAGATTTGGAATGGCTACAGAGCTTCCATCATAGAGATGTGTTTTCTGAGATCCTTTAATGCGCTGCTGACTATAGCAGTTATCCTCTAAGGCAGGGGTTCCCAAACTTGGTTTGCGGTTTGTTGAGGGTAAGCCCTTGGCAGGACGCGAGATGCTTTGTTTACCTGAGCGTCTGCAGCTACGGCCGCTTGCAGCTCCCAGTGGCCACGATTCGCCCTTCCCAGACAATGGGAGTTGTGGGAAGCAGTGGCCCAGCCTGTGACGCTTCCCACAGCTCCTATTGGCTGGGAACAGCAAACTGCAGCCACTGGGAGCTGCAAGCGGCCGTACCTGTGGACGCTCAGGTAAACAAAGCATCTTGATGCCTGCCAAGGGCTTACCCTCAACAAGCCACAAACCAAGTTTGGGAACCCTGCTCCAAGGTAAGGTATGTTGCACACAACATCACCTAGTGGCTGAACATAACAGTTTTAGTATTCCATTCCATCTCCCCCTTCCAGTTTGTTTTCCTACCATTTATTATATTTACCCCACCACACTATCATTGAAGTTCAGTACGTATCAGTCTGTTAAGTGTCTCTGAATCATACTGGTTTTCTAATTAGTTGACTAGAATGAGTGACAACTTGATCAATTAGTTGTCCAAAACAGTTGCAACAACTGTTTCTGGTTTGTTTGGAATCAAAGTCTTTCTTCATCTGCCATCCATAGAGCTTGCTTCATTGACTGTTCTTTCTGAGACTTTTTCTGCACTACTGTGGTAAGTTGACCTAAGTTATGCTACTCCAGTTATGACTTACCATGGTAACTACACTGCGCTATGTCGATTACCTTGCTCTTCTCGTTCTGGTGGAATACTGGAGTTGACCGGAGAGCCCACTTCTGTCAATTTAGCGGGTCTTCAACTACACCCGCTAAATCGACACCCGCTGCATCGATTGCAGCACTGCTCATCTACTGGTCGTGTAGACAAAGCCAGAGAAACAAACTGAAGAGGTCAATGGTTTCTGCTGCCACTGTTAGGCCAGATGGACCATTGGTTAGAGGCAGTATGGCCATTCTTATGATCTTATTCTTTATAGTAATCAGCTCCCTAATTGCCTGGGAACTGCGGTTTGCCACATCCCTCGGCCTGTGCTGCTTCCCACAGTCCCCATTGGCCTGGAGTGGGAAACTGTGGCCAGTGGGAGACACGATCATCCAAACCTGCAGATGTGGCAGGTAAACAAACTGGCCCGGCCCGCCAGGGTGCTTACCCTGGCGAGCCGTGTGTCAGTGGTTGCCGACCCCTGGCTTAAGGCAAGGTAGGTTACACACAGCATCAGGGCCGCCCAGAGGATTCCGGGGGCCCGGGGTCTTCGGCGGCAGGGGGGCCCTTCCGTTCCGGGACCCGCCGCCGAAGTGCCCCGAAGACCCGCGGCGGGAGCCCCCCGCCGCCAAATTGCCGCCGAAGCGGGACCCGCCGCCGAAGTGCAGCCCGGTCTTCAGCGGTAATTCGGCGGGGGGGGGAGGTCCCCGCCGCGGGTCTTCGGGGCACTTCGGCGGGGGGTCCCGGAACGGAAGGGGCCCCCCGCCGCCGAAGACCGGGCTGCGCTTCGGCGGCGGGTCCCGCTTCCCCCCCGCCCCGGCCCCAGCCTCTTACCCCCGGCTCCCTCCTCACCCGGAGTCTCAGCGCCTCGCCGGAACAGCCGCAGCGTGTGGCCGGCGGGGCCTGAGCTCCGTCCCGCTCAGAGCCGCGTGGTGAGGGGGCGGGGCTGGGAGCTCCACGCCGAGCGGAGGGAGCAGAGCTCAGCCCGGAGCTCCCAGCCCCGCCCCCTCCCCACGCGGTTCGGAGCGGGGCGGGGCTCAGGGGCCCCGCCGGAGACACGGCGCTTGATGCGCTAGTGCTCCAGGAGAGGGGCGGAGGCGGGAGCCTCCGCTGTTCTCTTGGGGGCCCCTGCGGAGCCCGGGGCCCGGGGCAAATTGCCCCCTTTGCCCCCCCCTCTGGGCGGCCCTGCACAGCATCACCTAGTGGCTGAACATCATCATACAGTTTTAGCATTCCATTACAGATCTCACCCAGAGAGAGTGTAAAGAGAGAAGGGAGGGGTCTAGGGATGGATCCCTGGCAGACTCCTATGAATAGTGGAAGAGTTAAGGAGGGTCTATCAAATGAGACACTGAAAGATCTGCTATGGAGGAGAACCAAGAATGGACAATCACAAAACTCTATGGAAGGAAGTATGTTAAGGAGGATATGCTCTATGTTATAAAGCAGTAGAGAAATTGAGAGAAATGAGTTTAGTGTTAAGGCCCTGAGATGAGAGCAATAAAAAGGAGAAAGGCTGGAAGTGAGGAAGGTTTTAGGACAAAGTCAAAGGTAGCAATTGCAGTAGGAACAAAAACAGTGAATGCAATTTGGTCCCTTACAATGGTCTGGTTGCTGGGAATAGCAAGATAATTGAGGTCATTTTCAGAGACCAGTGACTATTAAAATACATGGCTTGATTAACTGAAAATGCAGTGTTGGATGACTTTGCTCAAGATGTGAGTTGGTGTATCTAAGTACCTGAAATTAAAGGAAGCATTTAAAAACGTAAAATTTTCTCCTTGCTACCACAGAATGTCATTTGAACTTTTACTTTCCTTAAAATACTTAGGCGATTTATCCACATTTGTCAGAAGTGTTCACAAAAATATTCTGCTTTTTTGAACTTCAGTACATTGCAGGTACTTTGGATCTTATGGCCCTGAATTACCACTACCTTGCCATAGAGTAACTATTTAAACCTGTGCAAAGTGTAAAAAGCTACCAAATTCCGATAGTTCACTCACTTACTGTGATACGTGAAAATGACTGTGCAATGTGCCAGGCAATGGAGAAATCATGTCATTTGTGTGGAGGAGTGAGATACCAGAAAACAGAAGAGGATTTGTTTTGTTTTGAGAGTGGAACTAGCCAAAGGAATTATGTAAACATATTTTCCTCTTGCAAATGGCTGGCAGAAGCCACACACACAAAAATCTGTTCTACAAGTTAAAGCTGCCTCTGGGCATGTTAATATAAATAATTCTCACTTATACCAGATGTTGCTGGGAGGAATTCCTTATTTATTAAACGTCATCCCAATTATCTCAACTTCAATCAGATTCCAACTGTCACATGTGAAGATGTGACAATTTTATACATTCAATATTTATTACCCTTCATCCGCATAATCTCTTGAAGTCTGATATTTAGTTGTTGGCCTGGTCCAGCAGAGTGCTAAAAAAAGTACACTGTCAACCAGCTAATTTCACTCTGATATGCAATTTTTACACTGCAACTCATGCACACTTCCAAGTCTTGGCCTTGTAGCAGATTGATGGATGAGTCCTCCAAATCAGTGCTCCCTATGACTCAGCTATGTCAAAGTGAAGTCTCAGAGGTTGTTACTGTTTTTTGCTGTGTTGATTGTGGATCGTGGTCAAGGGTGGCTCTAGGCATTTTGCCGCCCTAAGCATGGCAGGCAGGGTGCCTTCGGTGGCTTGCCTGCGGAGGGGCTGCTGGAGCCGCAGCTTCGGCGGACCCTCCGCAGTCATGCCTGCGGGAGGTCTGCCGAAGCCATGGGACCAGCGGACCCTCTGCAGGCAAGCCACCGAAGGCACCCTGCCTGCCGCCCTCGCGGCACCCCCCGCAGCTTGCTGCCCCAAGCATGCGCTGGGGCCTGGAGCCGTCCCTGATCATGGTTTGTTTGGGGGGGGTTATTGGTTTGTATTTTTGCTGTATGTGCATGTCTTTGCCAACATTTTCAATTGATGTCTCTGGTAGAAGTTACTCTTAAAGGATTACAAGCCAGCATTTAGCTATGTTGCAGTTATAAGTTGTGTTTATGTTGCAGTTAAAGGGAAAAAATGCTGCCAAATGAATGTAACTGCTGCTGGTTGTTAAAACTTCTTTAATATGCCCCTCTTTTCCTGCACTGGTTTAAGGTGAAACGTGACCAAATCTCTCCCAGACAAAAGGCTGTCATCAGTGGACTGTTTCCCTGAGATAAGAATAAAGGGAAAATAAGTCTTGTAGCCTTGCCTACATCTAGCACAAGGTAAACAATCTGTGCTAAACGCATACATTTTGGGAAAGTTATATTTCGCTTGACATGACAGAAAAGGATATTAAATCTTTTTAAAAAGCTATATAAAAGATCAGAATTAACTAGTTCCATTAAATCCTATTTCAAATATATTAGCCTGTTTGCTTTTTTTTTTACTTGCATTTTTCAATCTCTTGATCTCAGTAACAGATCACCACAATTACACTAATTTCTTTTCACCGACTCAGCAAAACATCCATTCACTTTGTTGGGACCAGAGTTTAACCTACACTATCTGGGCATGGAAAATGGGCACTCCTCCATGTCACCTCTGCTATCCAAAGGTGACATGGTCGCCTTTGTAGGGACCAAAGCTTGCTAACATTCTATTGGGTAACTACTTGACATCTCAGCTTTTATTAAGCAACAATGTACAGTGCTAAGCATAACACATGAAACAAAGGCAATCTCCTACCTCAAAGGGGCCTAAAGTTCTTAGACACCCAACTCCCACTGAAAGTCAGGCCCCTTAGAAAATCCCAGCCTTCAGGTTGAAGACTCAAACTACATGCAAAAATTTGCACATGTATTTAACCACATGAGTAATCCTGTTGGCTTTAATGGCACTAGTCACATGCTAAAGTATGCGTGTAAGGGTTTGCAGGATCAGACCTAAGAAAGTAAATGGAGAAGAATATGGCAACCCCAATCAAGAATGATCAGTTTTAAATATTTATATTACATAAAAAGCTACATGAAACAAATGTTAATTTTTGAGTGCCTGACTTCAGAACCTTAAGTGTCAGAATTAAGATTGCCTAATATAGGTTTTTTTCCCTTTTGTCCATACAAGAGGATAAAGTAAGTTTTGCAAGGCACTAAGATTCTATGCATGGGCTACTTTACAATCTGATTTTCTATTCTGGAGCCATATCCGAAGTCCATATTCGGCTAGTCAAAACTTTCATTGAGAGCTGTGCCTGAATAAGGGCTTCAGGATTTGGCCTATGGTAATTATGTTTACCATCTTGTTAGAGCAGCTTTATGCTGGGTTTGACTCCACAGCATTCTAAAGTGATAAAATGTATGATATAAAAGTAATCTTTTAAATGAACTAAATGTAGTATGTGGTAGTTTGCCTTAAAATATTTTAGCATCATTCAGCATGAAATGGAGGCAGTCAGTCACTTAGATTTCACCTAAATCCAAGCCTATGACTAGAAAAATGAATGAGAACGTTCTCCATATCTCTTTCCCATAAAGTGATATGTGCATTTGTATAGTATATAATTTTCTTCAGCAGGTTGTAGGACAAAAGAGCCTGTCTATAATAAATATTTGTTCTCTATGCAAGAGGATGGCTAATGATAGAAAAGGCTTCTGTGTATATAGAATACTGGCTTATCAACCAACCATCTGGTGTTTGGTGGGACTGTTCTGAGCAGCTCTCTCAGCTGGAATGTTTGGAAAATGAACATACTGTTGCTAAAATACAGATTCTTGGCCATGATGTTTGTGATAATGCTGTTGATTTACCAGATGTCCTACAAATTCCTTGGGTGGTGATGTGTCCCATTCCTACAGAGGTCTTCCTTATGTGATAGGGTTATGGTTGCAGTCAATTCTCAGAGTAAAAGGAATTTGGGGATATATCCAGGCACAACATGAATCCTTCATCCACACTCCATTCATTTTGGAAAGTGAAAAAAGTGCATCAATGTGTTTTGGGTTTTTTTGAGCTCTAAAATCTTCAAGCAACTAGATGCAAGCATTTGACTAATACCCCTAACATTTGCCATTTTTCTAAATACAATATCCAATATAAACGCACATCTGTCTTTGTATAATCATTCCCGTCCCTTGTACTAGACTCCAGCTGGCTGACAGGAATACAAATGGTACAGCTAAACGCTTTGCTCACTCATTATGCCCAAGGAGTACATCTGAGGTCTAAATAAGTATGCCTCATCACTCTATTAATCTACTTTAACAAAAGGAACAACCAAGATGTACAACCAAGTACCTAAGCTTTGACTTAAGTAACAAACTCATCACCTTTATTTTCAAAATGAATGAGCACATATGAGGCTCTTCCCCCCCCCCCTTCGTATTAGAAATTCATAGATGACCCAAATATGTATCCTTAAAGCTCAGGAATGAGAAAAACCAAAATACAAACACAGAGATAAGTATATTTCAGAAAATTGGCAAAGGTGACAGTTCATTTTCATATTGTATCTCCTGGAATGCTCACCACATTTGTATTCATAGTTGAAATTTACTAGAGACAATTGGGAATTTACATCAAAAAACACAGACTAGTTGAAACAGATGTCACAGAAATATTGGTTTTGATGAAAGTTTTGTTGGAAGTTTTCAGATCTAAGATGGATTTTCTGGTGGGGGTGAAAGGAGAGATCCAGACCAGCCAATAGCCCAGTGAGACCCAAGTTCAACTTTCTGCTGACTCAGTCAGAGCAGTCAGAATATGTGTCTTCCATAGTCCTGCTGAGTACCCTAGCCATCAGGCTGTTGGCTATTCTGGGGTAGATTCGTGTCTCTGGAATGAATAATAACAAAAACCTAAATTTTTCACAAAACAGAATTCATGTTTTCCATCCAGCCCTAATATTTACATATCCTACTCAAGCCAGTTTTTATAGCCACATTTTAAACATTATCCACCACAGTAACACAGGTTACAGGCTGAACAGTGGTTCTCAAACTTTTGTACTTTCACATAGCAAGCCTGAGTGTGACCCCCCCCTTACACATTAAAAACACATTTTATATATTTAACACCATTATAAATGCTGCAGGCAAAGCAGGGTTTGGATTGGAGGTTGACAGCTCGCGACCTGCCATGTAATAACCTCACGCTCCCCTGAGGGGTCTCAACCTGCAGTTTGAGAACCCCTGTCATTGACAAAATAAAATCAGTAGAATGCACAAAACTTGTAAGTGCAAAACTTTAGTTGGCCTTGGAACAAAATTAGGTTAAATGAAGAATGTAAACAAAATGTAGAAACATAATTTGTATATTCAACATAAACATTTTGGATCAATTCAATTCTCAATTTAGCCTGCTTATGAATCTTTACAAGGTAAGTCACTAATTTTAAAGAAAAAAAGTTATGATTGAGTTCTAACAACCTGGTAGATCCAACATGTGCATTTTTTAAATTAACCTTTTTTGTCATGTAAACCTCGGGATCCGCAACAAGATCTGGTAGATCAGTGAGTGGCCCTCCATGTGGACACAGTCACTAGTCACTCTGCCAAAGAAAGGCAACCTGCAATTGTGTCAAAATTACTGGACCATACGCTTAATTAGCCATCCCAGCAAAGTGATGTTGAAAGTCATATTGAACAGATTGAAGCCACAAGCAGAGATCATCATCACTGAAGAACAGGCTGGCTTTCATCCTGAAAGTAACACCACAGACAGATTTTCAATCTTAGTGTCCTATGTGAGAAGTATTTGCAACACCAGCAGGACATCTACCATGTCTTTGTTGACTTCAAGAAGGCCTTTGACAGAGCATGGCACAAAGCTCTCTGGGCAACCATTAAGAAGTACAGTGTTGGTTGTAAGCTTATTCTTACCATTAAACAACTGTATGCCAAGGCCAGCAGTGCAGTTGTCGTCAATGGCACAATAAGAGAGTGGTTTTGCACCACTGTTGGAGTCCAGCAAGACTGCCTTCTTTCGCCCACACTGTTCAACATCTACTTGGAGCACAATGACTGATGTCCTAGAAGATCACATATGCACAGTCAGCACGGGGGGGAGTGAACAATCTCAAATCTTCAGTTTGCTGATGACATTGACAACCTGGCAGGTGGCGAAGATGAACTTGCCAACCTTGTGAAATGATTGGATGAAACCTCTGCAAAATATGGTATGGAAATCAGTGCAGAGAAAACCAAACTGGTGACAAAAACATGATGGGATCAGCTCACATCACTGTCAGTGGACAAGAGCTGGACAAGTATTTGTGGGCAATCACTGATTAAGGATCAAAGGCAGAAATTCTGGCAAGAACTGCAACAGTGATAAAGCTAAAGCCAATTTGGAGGAACAAGAATATCTCCCTGGAATTCAAATTGAAACTGCTGCATGCACTGGTCATCTTCATTTTTCTATATGTGTGCAAGACATGGACCCTTATGGCAGCACTTGAATGGAAAATACAGGTAGTAGTGATGAGAAAATCCTGGGCATCTCCTACTTTAACCACATCGCTAATGAAGAGGTCCACAACATCACCCAATGCGCTGGGTCATGTGAAGACCTCCTGATGACTTGGAAAAAAAAACCCTACAAGTTGAAGTGGTACAGCCATGTAACAAGATCATCTGGCCTATCCAAGATCATCCTCCAAGGGATAGTACAGGGGCAGAGAAGAAAAGGTAGACAGAAGAAATGGACTGACAACATAAAACTGTGGACAGGAATGGACTTCATGGAGACTCAAGCAGTGACACAGTCATCAGGAGTGGAGACAAATGGTTATTGTCATCAGTAATGGTGCTCCAATGACCACTGTGGTTATGGGAATGAGCATGATGATGAAATCTCAGGATACATAACACAGTATGGATGATTCAATGCAACTGCTAATGTTTTGTGGATTAAATTCACCCCAGAGTGAAAGGTACAAACAAGGCTCTCTGCACTACTTAAATCCCACTTTGGAGCTGCAAAAAAAAAAAAAGAGAGAGAGATGAAGGTGGAGTGCTTGTATAGAGCATGTCTGTATCTCCTGTGCACCATGAAAGGGAGTTCCACACCAGCTAAAGATAGGCCAGCTTTGAGTGGGAATTTGAGGACAGGCATGGGGAAGGACCACAGGATATTCTAACTACATGGATCAGTGGCTTTGACCCCAATGTAGGAGGTATAAAAGAGCATTAGCCATTATTCCAGCCTATGAGATAGAATAGTGGCCACAGCCAACCTGCATTTGCCTATCAGTGAGGAAGTGAATTCTATCCCCCATCCTAACAAACTCCATGGAATTCTCTGCTCAGAGTTAGATTATTCATGCTTTGTGCAGGGAGGTGTATTCTCTTTTATATGCATATGGGTTAGTCCATATGTGCAGAGATTTTAATAAAGCCCAAAAGTAGGTAATTATTTTGATGGTTTAACATGAAAATATTCTATGCTTTGGTTCAGAAAAATATCCAGAAACAGGGAAGTTGTTCTGAGATGTAGCCAAATCTCTTATGTAGAAAAATCTTGAAAGCACAGGTTCTTTTGAGAGTTTCAGAGAGTTCACATCAAGGTCTTAAATGTTAGTGGTACACATGCAACAATACCACCATATATATCAGGCGTCGGCAACCTCTGGCACGCAGCTCACCAGGGTAAGCACCCTGGCGGGCCAGGCCAGTTTGTTTACTTGCACTGTTGGCAGGTTCTGCCGATCGCGGCTCCCACTGGCCGCAGTTCATCATCCCAGGCCAATGGGGGCAGTGGGAAGCCACTGGGAGCCGCGATCGGCCGAACCTGCCGACGCGACAGATAAACAAACTGCTAAGGGTAGCCAGGGTACTTACCCTGGCGAGCCACGTGCCAGAGGCTGCTGACTCCTGATATATATATGTTTACATAAGTGGGAGAGAGAACCAAAAGAATGACCCATATGATAAAATATTCAGATACCTTAGTAATAAACTTGTTTAATCTCAAAAAAGTTTTGGCTCAATTTGGCATAGATTTCAGATCAGAGTGGGCCCAAACCAAAATTCTGGACCCAAATAATCCCTATAATCTCTCTCAGTTTTGGGAAAATTGGCCTCTGACTTTGTCCCATCTGCGGTTTCAGGTCATTGTGTTTTATCTGAATTGTTTTTCCCATGCTGAATATTTTGTTCAAAAGAATTTCATGCTTATTTCCCAAAGGAAATATTTTTCCAGAAGCTGTACATATAGCAAATAGACCATAAATTATAATACATTTACGAATTGTGTCCTAAGCAGGACTTGAGGTGGTAAAGCATTTAAAAAAATGCTTTAAGTTTAATCATTATGTGTAATTGTAGGTTGTATCTTGCTCATTGAGACCCTGGAATTTTAGATAAATCATACATTTTTGGATATCTCAGCTGGTTGTTTTCTTCTCCATCACTGGATGCTGCACTTTGTAAATGGCTAATGTTCTCTCACCTGCTCCACATGACTACTGAACTGAGGTATGTTGTGACAGTCTGCCTGCTCTTCCCTGTTCAGATTAATGAATACAGCTTTAACTGTTAATTCAAAGCCAGTCAAGCTTACATCCAACAATTAGAGTACAACTTCCATATTCAGATAGTGTGTGTGTAATTTGGCATGGCCTTTCTATCAGTTTGGGGTTAAAGTGTGGTATTACTCTAAAAGTGACTATAAAAATTGCATCACAATGCAGCAGGTTCCATGTTAATTGTCCCTCAGAGAGACTTGAGTGGAAATTTGCTCATTTTACTCATAAAATGAGATGGGGCTTTTTTTGTTGATTGCCAGTCTTCTAATTCAACCTGGGATCAGAAAGCCAAACTGTATTCTTTCCAGCTTGTGCATCATTACCAGTAATAAATACACCTCTACCCCGATACAATGCCGTCCTCGGAAGCCAAAATCCCTACTGCATTATAGGTGAAACCCCATTATATCATAGTATCAGCGGCAAGGCTCCAGCAGTGATTAAGAGCCCAGAGCTCCAGCCATGGGGATTCCTGGGCCCTTTAAATCGCCACTCGATCCCCACTGCTGGAGCCCACGGGTAGCAGTGTCAGGGCTCCAGTGGTGATTTAAAGGGCCCGGGGCTCCCTGCAGCAGCTGGAGCCCCGGGCCCTTTAAATTGCCGGCCGAGCCCCACTGCCGCAGCCCCAGGGTAGCAGCGGCAGGGCTCCAGCGGTGATTTAAAGAGCCCCGGGCTCCAGCTGCTGCGGGGAGCCTGTGCCCTTTAAATCGCTGCCCCATCTCCGCTGCCGGAGCTCCGGTGTTACCGTGCTATATGCGAATTCGTGTTATATCAGGTCACATTATATCAGGGTAGAGGTGTATGCTACAGCACAAATTCTGCTCTTGGTTACACCTGGGGGAACACCATGGCAGGTGGGAGAAGTCACACCATCTCGGTAAGTCACAAATCTCAAGGTACAGAGAGTGCTCCATGCTGTGGTAGACTGAAATCTTAGCCAGCTGCTGTGCTAGCTGGGATGAAGCTCTTCCAAGCTTCCTCTCCCCATCCCAAATGGACCCACCACCCTTTTTGAGCAATACAACATTATAGAAATCTATTACCAAATATTTGCATGAATGGTGAGCAGTCATCAGAGCTTTAGTGATGGTAATAGCACAAAATCTATTCCAGATAGGATTGAAACACAGTGTCTAGGTACACTGGAAAGTGTCAGAGTTAAGAAGCGTTAATTAATCTGAAAACTCTCTCCCAACCCCTAACAGCTGAATCAGACTGAAATATTGGCCTCGTTAAGGTTTGCCTGTTATCTGGAATCTAGCAGAGGAGCAGCAGTGAATTTCCAAGTATGGTCAGAGGTATACCTTCTTACTAGTAGTGCGGAACTCTGGTCCTGGACTCAGAAGATCTGGATTCAGTTCCTAGATCTGCCAGAGACTTCCTTGGACAAGTCATTTAACCTTAAAATGGCAACAATACTGTCTTCCCATCTCATCCATTTAGATAATAAGTTCTTTGGGACAAAGACTGTCTGACTCCATTTATGTACATCACCTAGCATAATCAGGCCCTAATCTCACTGGGGATTTCCAGGTGGTACTGTAAATATTACCAAAAATAGGAAATAATTTGTGACAGCCCTAGATTAAATACCCAGGCCCCCTTGGATTACTCCAATGTGCATAATTACTTCCCCTGGAGCAGACAGTCTCCTGGGACTTAATTAGGTTCAGATGAGTGAATAAGAGTCTGTTTAAACAACAAAGGCCCTCATATAAGAACAATTAGTATTTAACAAAGATAAAGAGGCCATTGCCAATATAAGCAAACTTCAAACATTTGTTAAAATGCTTGTCAGTACTTGGTGCATATTGGCATTGCAAGAAAAGTCAAACTAGAGCAGCTCATCATGAGTTCCAGTTCAGGAGACCCAAATCCACCTTGGGACAACCTGTGCTTTGCAATCCTGTCCACCAGAAAAGCAGAATAAAGGAGAATCCCAGTAGTTTACCCCAGTGACAGACCTTCTCCTACCACCTGGAAAGCAGGCTTTCCTGGGCAAGCAAGAGGATAGGAGGATATTCATCTCAGTGTTGTTATCACTTATATATCCCTGTAACAGGTTCAGGCACCACTGAACTAAGCCTTGAATCTGTGAGTTTGTTCACCCCTGTAACACAACATTTAGGATGTTTTTGATTTGACCATTTAGTGACCTCTGTCACAGAGTTGTTAAAGCTTCAGCCAATGCTATGTACCAAATAAGAAATGGAAGAGGAAGCCATTTGAAGGGCAAATACTAACTTTTCTTTTTATCAGACTGTTGAAGTTTGACACTATTAACATCCAAAATCAGTAAACATTAAACAATTAAATACAAACCAGTAACAGTCACACTTTAAAGTCCTCTTTTTTGTGACTTTTGCCAGGATAGAGAAACTTTGGCAGACCAGTGCAAAAGCTTTCAGCAACAGTTAACTTTTGCTAAACACTGATCCTGGTAGCAAAGCCACCACCTATGAGCCCAAGGAATTAAAACACCAGGCTCATCCAGTTTTATAAGGGATCTTGTTGGCCTAGTTTGGGTGAAGTAGGAGGAGTCAGCTCACCAGTGGGCTCTTTGGGCTTTGATTTCCTTTGCTAAGCCTCACCTTGGAAGGTCAGGAAGAGCGAATTACCAGGAGTTTTTGTCTACAGAAGCATTCTTCAGAAATATTTATCTTTCAGGGGTCCAGTTAGAGAGGCTTCCACTCTATCCAGCACTCCCCTTCATGCACACACACCGCCACAGAGTGTACAGGGACTTCTTTATTGTAAAATGTGTGAGGAGTTTAAAAGATTGTCACACTTTATGCAAAAAGACTCTTTTTTGACACATTAACACTTAATCACAGAAAGTCTATAACCTGTAGTTTTGGGGCTTCCTAATTTACCACATCCCATAGTCCCAAACTGAGGAGCAGAAAGTAAAATTCTGATCTCCAGGTCCTAATGCCAGCGCCATATCCACACCATAAGTACCACCACCACGCACTTGCTGTGGCTACCGTTCCTGCCCTCTCCCAACCTCTTTCCATTACCACTATTCACTAGCATCCAGGATTTAAAATAGGTGTTTGCCTGCATGAGAGAAGCCTTGTATTATACAGTCCAGAGGCAGGAGGATGGCATTTGCCTGATCTAGAAGGAGGCCTGTGCTTGTAGCATAACATCCTGACCTGAGACCTAGCCAATCTGCTCCTGCTCACTCTCTCTCTGGCAGTAGCAGTTTAATGCCATCTCTCTGTAGCTTTTCAGAAGAAGAGAGGGTTCCATTAGAAGTTAATAGTCCACTTTTGCAGCTACACTGCCACTAAATGTAATCTTTCTCCTCCTGTGTGACAGTCTTTTTGTGCCTTAGATTGGAATAGACTGTTCCTGCCACTGTCCAACATCATGCTGACTGAATGACTTTGTAAACACAGCCCAAGATATTAACAGCACTCAAGCATTCTTGTGAATGAGGGCAGCACTTAGATGTGCATTGTTCATACAAGGGCACTGTCAAGGTTTAATCAGGTCAGGTCACACTGCATTTCATCCTTGAACTGCTGCAATAGATCTGAGTTAGGCAGCTGGGCATTCACTATGGGGATAGCTCCCAAATAGTTTATTATACACCTTCTGAGGAACCTCTGACAAATCTTGCCTTTTTCACCTGAAACAGCTGTGCCTCTACCACTCTATCTGCTCCAACTCTGTCTTTAATAAGCTCTTTTGAGCCTGTCACTTTGATCCTGGATTGAAAGAATAACCTCAGAGAACTCTGCTGTGACTTAGAGCAAAATGCTTTTGTTACCCAGGCTCCATCT
This sequence comes from Mauremys mutica, assembly GCF_020497125.1. NCBI lineage: Eukaryota > Metazoa > Chordata > Testudines > Geoemydidae > Mauremys > Mauremys mutica. The sequence continues at coordinate 300,380,927 of NC_059072.1, forward strand.
CTGCTGAAAGTGGAGTGCTTGTTTAAAAAAAGAAAAGAAAAAGACACATACTTTAAATATGACCGTTTCCAATAATTTTTGCACTATTGCATTAGGCCTGGTTTACAGCACACTGGTAACATGTTACCAGAAAGATTCTTTTCAGGTTGTTGGTTCTCCCCTGCACACACACCACTTTTATTTTACCTTTAGTCCTTTCAAAGAAGAATAGCAATACTTGGAAGGAGAAGAATAGTGAGAAAAAGCTTGAAAAATGCTCCCCCTCACCAGATGTGTAAAGCATAAGAACAAGCAGAAAATAAAGTTCACATTAGATAGTTGATGAAGTCTTAAAAATAATGTGAATTGCAATGCAATGAAAAACTCATACATCCAGTTCATGGAAAATAAGTGAATGTCATTTAATTGTTTAGTTTACTTGTAGAGAGGGGAATTTAGATAAATTGAAGAACTATGCTGGTCTGTTATAAACCTTGGGCCTTTTAAAAGGGGTAATATGCACTCCTTTGTGCTTCCAGCAAAACTCTAGCAGATGCAGAGATGACCACTCTTCCCACCAAGCTGGACTTGCCGCTTCTGGGACATAGACCTTTATTAATTTCTCTGGATGCCCTGCATTGCACTCAGCCCTCTAAAGGATCCACTAAAATGAATGACAAAGCTCCCACTGACGTCAGTGAAAGCAGGATTTTATCCGAGGAGTGCTAAAAGTCATATTCTGACTGAGCCTTTTGTAGGTTTTGGGGATTTCTTTTTGTAGGCTTCCTTTGACCTCTTTTCCCACCATTAGAAAACCCACGTAAGAGCATCAAGTCATCTCCATTACTAGCACCCAGCTAGGCTATAAAAGACTTACAACATTGCTATCTTACGAAAATGTGACTGGCCTGGCAAGGAGACTGGGAACCCAGGGGAAGACTGGGATTATCTGGGCAGGGAGATTGGGACTGGAAGCCAATGGGTGGGCAGGAGAATAAAATCAGATTAAGAGTCCTGGGGGACTGTGGCTGGCTGGGCAAGGAGACTGGGATGAGAAGTCAGATGAGTGAAGACAGGATAGGAACAGATTGGAAGGGAGGAGGCAAAAGAGGACAGGTTTACATGGGCATTAGACTCTGTGTCCACTTAAGCACATTTCCCTCCAGAGAATAAAATGAAACCCAGGTTTACCAATCCTCTTTGGTCAGCAGATATATGTGAAACTTATCAGCTGATTCTTTCACTAATGGCATTGAAGATTTAGTATTAGTTGCAAAGAATCCTGTGGCACCTTATAGACTAACAGACGTTTTGCAGCATGAGCTTTCGTGGGTGAATACCCACTTCTTCAGATGCAAGACTGAAGAAGTGGGTATTCACCCACGAAAGCTCATGCTGCAAAACGTCTGTTAGTCTATAAGGTGCCACAGGATTCTTTGCTGCTTCTACAGAACCAGACTAACACGGCTACCCCTCTGATACTTAGTATTAGTTATTATTTAAAAAAAATATAACACTCTGGGTGACTTTATTGGCAGTAGTCTGACTTCAGAGCATTTACATTGCCTCTTTACTAAAAGTAAAACCAATTAATTGTAGTGGTGCATTCATTTGCTGCAAGTATGGGGGCAAAGCAACTCATTAAGCAGCCTTAGTGGTATCTGCTGGAAACACTTCCATTTGATTATTAATTATTATTAAAAATCTAAAATGCCATGTAACTTGTTTCCCTTGTCATAGCCGTGAACGTAAGAAAAGACCTAGTAGGTCTATTTATCACATTAGCAGCACTTAAATAACTAATAAATAATAGTCCATCACTCTGCCAGTGTAAGAGTTTTCCCTGTGGTACATTTACTAGGTCTGTTCCGTCTTATTTGAATACCCTATGAGTAATACACAGTGGAGCCAGAAGTCAATTGAGTTACACCGGGGTGAATTTGCCCCAATACATGTAAAATAGATAATCATCAGTTACCTTACTATCTATGATGGAGGGGGGGTATATCAATGAATTAACTTTATATCATATACATGCTTTTGGTTTTTATTTCTACAAAAGCAAAATTGAAAATCTGAATGCTCTGAGCCACCAGAGACACATTTTAGCCTATAAGTAACAGCAATGCAGAGTTTTGTAATAGCAGACTGTAAGCTGGCATGGCCATCCCTCTGCTTCTGAGGGAGGCCATGCCTCCTTGCAGTTTGGTCTGTTAGAAGTCTTTTCCAAGCAAAGAAAAAAAAAGGGGGGGAGGGATTTAGTGTTTCTCAACAGGCCCCAGACTTCAAGTGAGGCAGAGCCCTAAACAGTATGGGCTCTGGCCTGCAACTAGGCAGAGTGATATCAGTCTATTTGGCCAGCTGTTAAGCAAGGTGGGGCAGCAGACAGCCCAGGATCTGGCCTGCCATCAGGCAGAGCTGTTGCAGTCTGTTCACCCCACCTTTAAGCAGGGCTCTGGCACACGTGAGCACCAAGCGCAGTCTATGGGGCTCAGGTAGGGACACCCAAGGAGCACAGGCCTCCTTGCCTAAGGAAGGGGAGTACTGTCACCCCAGGGGTAGCATGGCAGGGGGTAGGTGGGCCCACCCAACTCCACCACATCCTTGCCCAGTGCCCTAGCAGCAGCAGAGTGCTCTGCCACTGGGTCCACAGGGATCCACTCACAACACACTGACCTTGTTTCAGGTCAGCTCCCAACCAGACTGTTGCCCAGTTCCCCTGGGCTGTATCCTACTCTCCCCTTCAGGTGTATCTGCATCCAGGAATTGTCCTCAGTCTCCCTGGGATACACTGCCAAGAGTAGCAGTAGCAGGTCCTCAGCATTGGGTGTTGCAGGGCTCTCTAGAAGCTCAGGCTGGTCCCTGGGGTGGCAGCAGTTCTCCTTGGCATCCCACTCCAGCAGCAGGGAAGAAGCATCAGTTTCCTTCAGCAGCTCCCTCCCAACAGAGCTGTTGGGCCAGCCTTTTATACTTCCACTTCCTGTCCCACCCCTCTGCCTCTGGCACGCAGGGTGTGGTCCTCCTGGCTCAAGTGGCTTGCGGCGTTCCCTCCGCTTCCACCTCTGAGAGAGGCATGCCTCCTCGCTACACAGACATAGATATGACATGAATTTATTTTAGAAAAATCTAAACTTTTTGCTGATGTGAACATGTCTTGTATCTCCTTATTTTCACTGAAACCTCTTTGGAAAGTGAGATTATGTATATAGACTCATCTACACAAGATATAGTGAAATAGGAATAAAAAGAAATATATGATTCTAGAAGTGGGCTTTTCCACAAACTCACTCTCCCAGCTGTCATCATTAACTGCAATTCGAGAAATATTTTGTTGTTCTGTTGCTTTGGAAAAATGAATATTGTGATTAGGATAGATTTTATCTGTGTGCACAGAAAACACTTCCTTGACAGGTATAGACTGCTTTCAGGATGTTTCTTCAACATGTGTTTGTCATTATTATCAATCTAGTTGGTACTACTGAAACCTGGTGGGATGATTCGCATGACTGGAATGCTAAAATCAATGGTTAAAAACTATTTAGGAAGGATTGAGTGGGAAAATGGGGAGAGGGAGTGGTACTCTATGTAAAAATGGCATTACCTGTTTCCAAGTCACTGATAACTCAGAAGAAAATAATCTTGAATGCTTCTGGATCAATGTCCTAACAGATAAAGCCCCAAATGGGGTATTTCTTTGTGTATGCTACAGACCACCAAAGCACAGTGGAAAACAGGATAACCAGCTCCTTAAGCACCTGATTATTATGTTTAGGGGAAAAAATGCTGTGTAATCATGGGGGACTTCAATCTGAGTGACATATGCAGGAGGTCTCATTCTGCCAGTACTAAAACATCCTCATAATCTCCAGATATTATAGGTGACAATTTCCTAACTCAAAGAGTGTTGCATCCAAGATGGGGGAATTTTATATTAGACCTCGTCTTGACAGATAAAAAGGAATTGATCACAGAATTAAAAATTACTGGTAGTTTAGGTATAAGTGATCATGACTTTGTGCAAACAAGTCCAAGCCAGTAATTTCTATACACTTGGTTCTTTAAACAGGCCAGTGGAACAAAGCTGAAGACAATTGTAAGTCAAATCAGCTGGGAGAAAGAATGTAATCATAAAAATGTGAAGAAAAAATGGGAATAGAAAATTTATAAGTGAAGCAAAGAGACACAAGGAGAAATGTCCTTAGCTCTGTTGGCCAGAAAATAAGAAGGACTTTTAAAAGTATATTAGGAACAAAAAGAGTCCTAATAATGATATTGGTCCACTTCTAGATGGAAATGGTAGAATTATGAATAATAATGCAGGAAAGGCAGAAGTGTTCAGTAAATATTTCTCATTCTGTACTGGGAGAAAAACAGATGCTGTAGTCATACCTCATGATGATTGTAACACTCTTTGCATTCCACTAGTATCTTAGGAGGACATTACACACAGCTACTAAAGTTAGACATTTTTAAATCAACAGGTCCAGATAACTTGCATCCAAGAGTTTTAAAAGAACAGGCTGAGGAGCTTGCTGGACCATTAATGTTGATTTTTAATAAGACTTGCAACATTGGAGAAGTTCCAAAAGACTGGAAGATATTTAAAAATGGTAAATGGGATAACCCAAATAATAATAGGCCTATCAGTCTGACATCAATCCTAGGCAAGTTAATGGAATAGCTGATTTGAGTCTTGATTAATAATTAGAGGAGAGAAATGAAGTTAATGAAAATCAACATAGCTTTGTGTAAAATAGATCCAGTCAAACTAACTGGATATCTTCTTTATGAGATTACAAATATCTCTTTTTATCACACTACAAGTAGTGTTGATGTAATATACTTAGACTTCTGTAAGGCGTTTGACTTGGTACTGCAACTTTTTGATTAAAAAAACTAGAATGTTATAATGGCACACATTAAATGGATTAAAAGCCAGCCGATAAGTCTCAAAATGTAATTATAGACAGGGAATCAACATCAAGTCGGTGTGTTTCTAGTGGGGTCCTACAGAGATCAGTTCTTGGATCTATGCTATTTAATATTTCTATCAAGGACCTGGAAGAAAACATAAAATCATCACTGATAAAGTTTGCAGATGACACAAATATTGGGGGTAGTGGTAAATAAGAAAGAATACAAGTCACTGCGTACCTAGCTATAGGAACATCTTGGGGCACTGTCTCTGGAAATGCCCAAATTGGCCACAGGCATAACAAGACCCTACTTCAGAGGGGCCTTATTGGGCCTCCTTGTGGCATTGGGGCTTGAGGAGTTCTTGCCTCGGGTTCTGTCGTCCACTCCCCAAACCCCTGACTGCGAGGTGGCCTGGAAATTCTTGGGGTGGATCCAAGAAGAGACTTGTGTTTCTGGCCCTCCTTGCTGGGTAGAGTCTGTCCAGAGGCTCGATGGTCACATGGCACAGCCGGGACTTGAACCACTGGGGTCACTACAGGGGTCACTGAGTTCTCTGCTGCCATGAAGTCCTCCATCAACTGCACAGTGGCACTCAAATTGGTAGGGTGATGCCTCATCACCCACGTTCAGCCTTGGGATGGGAGAATGTGCAGGAACTGTTTGACCACTATCTGATCCATGACTTCAGCAGCGGAGTGTCGATCCGGCTGTAACCAGCACCAACAGGCATCTTTCAGTTCCTGTGTAACCACTCAGGGTCAGGCGCCTTGTGGATACGTTTTCCCCCAAAAATGCCATCAAAATGTCTTGGGGTAATATCCAATGCATCCAGAATGGCGGTCTTCACCATCCAGTAGTCGCAGGCCCCTTCATCTAGGGGGGCATGGTAGGCTGCCTGGGTGGCCCCCGTCAAGTGGAGAGCCAAGAGATTGGCCCATTGTGCCAGGTTCCACCTGGCCACAGAGGCAACACATTCAAAAGTAATCAGGAATACTTTGGGGTCATCCCTCGACCACATCTTGGTGAGTCGGAGCAGCAGACTGGGAGCCAGTGCCGGTATCACGCCTGAGCATACTGCCACTATTGCTCCTGTAATTGGACCCCCCCAACTCCAGAATGAGTTGTTGTTGTTGGGTCCCTAGCTACTACAGCAGTTGTTGCTGTTGCTGGAGTTGTGAAGCCTGCTGCTGTTGCTAGCTGTTGGCCCACAACTTGACCAGCTTATCCCATTCCATGGTCCCCCTTCTGTGTGGCAGATTAGAAGAGGAGGTAGAGAGAGATGGACCTGGCTGCCTGAAAGAACAAAGAGTACCTTGGATGGTGCAGTGCTGAGGAAGGGCAGGAGGAGCTGGAGGAGCTCCAGCCTGGAAAACCCCCAGGCAGAGGCCTTGCTGTCAGGGTCAGAAGAGGTATTAGGGCTGTGGGGAGACAGCCAAGGAAGGAAGAGGCAGCAGGTCCAATTCCCTGGCCAATGATGAGTGTTCACTTCAGACTACAGTTCGCCCCTTAGGGAAGGAGCTAGATGAAGACTGGCAGTGGGACACTGAGGTGAGGTGGGCTTAGGGTATTGGGGTTCCCTGGAGAAGGGAGGACTGGGACCCCGAATGTGAGGGTACTGCAGTGGGGCAGTACCCAAAAGAAGGGGCACCATGGGCCGGTGAGGGACACAGGGCCTGAAGCACAGTGGTGGAGATTGACTAGGAAACAGGTACCCGTAGGGAGACACTGGCCAGCAGGAAGCACTCCGAGGCTGGGATGAGCTAATTCCTGAGGTAACCAGCAGGAGATGCCATGGCGGTGAGTGACCGCTGTGTTACATAACCATAATGGGCTCTTCACTCTAGCGGAGAAAGGTAGAACACTGTCTAATACAGGGGTTGGCAACCTGTGGCACGCGGCTCACCAGGGTAAGCACCCTTGTGGGCCAGGCCGGTTTGTTTACCTGCCGCGTCGGCAGGTTCGGCCAATCGCGGCTCCCACTGGCCGCAGTTCGCCATCCCAGTCCAATGGGGGCTGCAGGAAGTGGCCTGGGCAAGGGATGTCCCTTCTGGCCTAGGAGCCTACAAATTATAAAGACTGAATTTGGGAAATTAAACATCTCTTGGGTGGGAGGCAGCTAAAGTCTATACATTATTTTCTCAGGGTAATTAGAATGAAAGTAAAAACTGGGAGCCTGCCGGATCCAGAGCTTTTCATACCTTGATGAAAAAAAGATCATTATCTGTGCACCTTTTATCAGTAAGAGAAATATAGAAAGAGATATAGTGTTCCAGTCTAAGTGAGCTGCTAATGGGTTGTACTGCATCTTGTCTGATGCCCCTAAAAACAAAAAAGCAAAAACAGAGTTGTCTGGCAATAGATATAGTAAAAATTAAGAAGATATTGTTGGTACTGAAGGATACTAATCTTCTGTAGGATGACTGAAGTAACTGTGTCAACTGACAGCCAACTTTGTACTGAATTGCTTGATGTATAAAAGGCAATGATTCAGAAGTTGTCACATAAAGTGCATCTGTTCTGAATGAACATTAGCATTCATCCACTTTATAACAGGGATCCTGTTGTTAATAATATAAACATGTGCCAGATGAAGCAAGTCAGAAGTGAGCATGTCAGTCAGAAGGATAAATCTGTTGATTTACTGAGCGCTATTGATTTTTTCCCCCTAAGTGCAAGATAAAAAAAAACATATGAGAAGGATGTTCCCATACCAGGTAACAAGAATTAAGATAAGTATAAAATCTGCAAAGAATGATCTCCAGCTGAGATAAGCTTAGTGCTGCTCCTACTACTCAGCCAGAGTGTGGTATCTTTCTGGATCTGCTGGTAAAGCTGGGCTGCCTTTGAACCAAATGTATTCCATATTAAGTTCTGGCTGCCACTGCATGAAGGCCAAAATCATAGAACAAATCCAGGCATTGGATAGGGATAGCAGAATAAGGATTGGCAGCTGACATCTAGAATGGATTGTTAGAGTGGAAATATAATGTTTTAAATATATAGAAATTGGATGGAACCAATTTTTCAAATATACTGTAAAACTGGAAAAAAGAGTAAGATTAAAAATAATGAGTTGATGTGAACTGTGTCCAGAGTGTTTCTTCCCTTATATATAAACATGAAAAGTGGGGGAAATTAATAGAAGATTGGGAATAATTTCTAATGCTGATGCCAAAAGTTGTCAGTAAAATACAAGGAGACCTGACTGAGTAATGGATCCCATATCTGTATAACGTATTTCTCTTAACTGTTAGTGAATTTGCATAATATAAGTCTGTATAAGAAAGCATCAGAGTTGAGGTCATCAATCTGAACTTCTGTTTGTTTGGTGATTTTGTTTGAAATGAAATGCATAGAAATCTCTCAACTTTCCAATCCTGCAGCTCTTCAGGCTAGAAACAGCTGCATACCTCTGAGAAGAAGGGATTCCCAGCTTCCCAAATGGAACATGCACTTGATTCAAGGCCTGGAAGGGACCAAGATAAAGTACTTTAATTTGTAACATTTTTATGTAATAGAGCTATTTGGCTGAGTGACTCAAGGATTTATTTTCCCAATGAAAACTGTTTTCCAAAAAGACAAAATTTTCATTTTCATAGAAATGTTTCTACAAAAAAACTTTGGATTTTAATTGAAAAAAACAAATTGGAAAAAATGTTGAAGACAAACATTTCCCATGGATGAAAAATTTTGACCAGTTCTATAGTTCATTTTCAGGAGGCGCTGTACATTTTTTAGTTTTAATTTCTCTATCGCAGCCCTGTAGAGTGGGACCTGTGGTAACTAAGGCACCTGGCTTTATAGTTATTATTGTAGCATACAATATTCTACTTGGAGAATACTAAATACTCCTCTGCTCCCCAAAACTCCCAGGCCTTAGTTTTTCTGCAAGGTAAGTGGCGTATACATAATGCACAAAGACATGGTGTGTTATAAAAGTTTTAACAGCACTCATTTAGGTTGACCTATGTATTTCACTTGTGGCTCTGTGAGTAATGTTACCAATCCACCTCCTGCCATTAAAACTTGTATGATACTCTACAATTATCCTAAATTTCCTATATCTAAAATCACCATATAAAATTGTACTCACTCAACCATGCTTAAGACAAGTACATTTTTGACTGAGTAGAATATTGTACGATTATTCTTCTTATCTTTGATGATAAAATCATCATCACTCCCACAAGAAGCATAAATGGAGAGTGTTTGGATTGTTTGTGGAGGGGTATGATTTCATTTAAATTTTGCAATGAAAGTGGGTGAGTGCGTACACATTTTTTCTACTTCTCTTCTTTATATTTACTCTGTGAAAATCTAATAAAGTTTAAAGAAAGAAATAGTCCCTCTACAATGTATATATTTCTTGAGGAATTTGTGCAGATTTTGAGTATCTATTTTAGAGGACTAAATTACTGGCTTTTATCTAGAAGCAGAGCAGGAGGGAAACGGCAGAAAGGAAGTGTAAGAGAACAATAACATGGGCTGGGCTGTCATTCATGGGAGCTTCTTTGTAGTGATCGATGTGTGAAGCCCACTGAAGAACGCTTTCAGATTTGCCTTTGAAACAGGGATCAAGCTGGGTCAATGACTCAATCCTTTTGTGTTAAACATTCCTTTTTTCTGTCGGCTAAGGACAACTTGTCAGCTGAGTCTTCTGCCGTAACTACAGCAATGTATGCTTTCAAATGATGGTTGCACTTAAGCAGTAATTACTTTATGCCGTTATTTGTTGCGCTTCTCCATCACTCAGGATTCAGCAACGTAACAAGAGCAAACTATTATAAAGCATTTAATCCTGGTTGCTCTTACCTCATGCAACTAGTCCACACTGTTTTACACAATTTACACACTGAAGTATTGTGTGAGTAAAATTTGGCAGGATCAGGTGTGATAGCTGGTGTAGCACAAAAACGATGAGGTCAGCCAGTCAAATCCCTTTTTCCAGGTAGAACTTTATCTTTTGGTCACAGCAAAACAACTGGCAAACATTAGAATGTAACTCAACATTATTCCTCAGATTAGGATTTTTTACTCAGCCCCACCGCCAGACATTCAAGGCCATTTCTTTGCAAGGACAAGAACTTACTGCATAAAAAGCATTGTTTCTGCCACATTCCTTTATCTTGTGGGTCCCATATTTCAGCTAAAAGACCTGGATAGCGCTGACAGAGAGATAAAGTGGGTGAGGTAATATCTCTCTCTAATATCCTGGGACTAAAATGGCTACAATAACACTGCGTACAACACTGGATAGTGCTTGTAATGCCAGTGACTAGGGTTTTACAGTACAGTTTTGACAACAGCTACACCCTTAAAAAAAATTCCTGAGACAATTGACACAGCTCCCATTTTTTCTTCAAATAACAATCATGTTTACTATGGTATATCCAAAGAGTCCGTCTGAACATTGGGCCACCTGAGGAGGCATTGTACCAGCATAGGTTTTGTTGGTTTTTCTTTTCCTAAATTGCAGCTTGGCCCATGATTTTCACAAATTATTGGCAGGTAGCTGGGTACCTCTGACCAACACACCGAAGCCTATATTCTCCTCTCATTTATGCTGGTGGTACAGCAGAGGAAAACGAGGGTGAGATCACAATCTGTCATCCAACTGAAGTCTGGGTGCAAAAACCTTTCCAAAAGGGTCACTGAAATATCAGCACACATTTAGAATCTCCCTCCATTTTTAAATTAAATAATTGAGTAGTATTTCAATGTCTCTCCTCCCCCCTCCATTAACCCCTGTTAGTAGCATAGACTACTGTAGCGGATTTTTTTTTAAATGACTGATTTTGCAGAGTAAATTACAAACCACTCACCAGAACCTGTGGGTATCCTCTAAAATACCCTTACACTTGTAAGTCAGCTTTCCATCATCATTTTTGGAGACACTACAGCGATGTTCATTGTATATTTTCATGCAGTGTCTATTGACAGTATCTGCTGGAGGCAGAAAGCTACTCTTCTCGTAAAGCTAATACTATAGCCCCTCACAAACTGTCATAAGTGTAATAAAACAAACAATAAAACTAACATTTCGAAACAAACTGGTGTGCTGCGTAATCTTGTAGCTTGGGAAGCCCGAGGGACTTGTATCTTCAAGGACGCTCTAGAATGTTGAGATTCTCTGGAAGAAATTCAGATTACAAAATCATCAGATGAGTGTGAAAGGCAACACTCCAGGAGATGTAGGTTAAGACAGTTTTCTAGGATTTATCCAAGCCCATACAAAGAAGAGTTGACTTAATTTTTCTTTTGTAACTGAAGTATAATTAGGATCTCAGTTAGAGGATAACTATTCTCATCATTCAGTATATAATCAGCGCCAACGGCATGTTTGGCACTGTACTAACATTTAACAACTTAATGCCCTTGCCTGTAGGCTTATGGGATCTAGCTCAAACAGAGAAACAGTTCAGACACACAATACTTTGGAAGATGGTGCAATCTGAAGGTGATGGAGACATACTGCAGGGGCCATTGTTGAAATATTTCATGAAAAAGATGTGTTTTAATAAAGGATTTGAAGAAGGGATTGCCTGATTATTGAGAAACAGTAAAGAGCTAGATTCTCTTCCAGACTGGGCTAAATTTTCCTCTGCTAATTACAGAACAAAGGGAGGGATGGAGGGACTTCAGGGGACCATTGAAATCCCCCAGAATCTCAGAGCAGGCTCAAACCCCAACAGCTGCTGGGCTGTTCTAATTTATGCTACTAGCATTGGGACCATAATGTTCCCTACACCGGTGGAATATAGGCATAGTGGAACTCCAACATGAACTGTCTATAATCCTTCACACTCTCTGTCTCAGGTATGTATGTGCCCCCACTCTCATTCTGTAGTAGCTGAGCAGCTCACAGTCTTCAATGTATTAATCCTCACAACACTCCTGTGAGATAGGGTAGAGCTATTATCCCCATTGCAGAGACTAAATGACTTGCCAAAGGTCAGCCAGGAAGCTTGTGCCAGAACAGGGAATCAGGAGTCTCTGTCATCGTAAGCTAGCACCCTCACCACGAGACCATCCTTCTCTATATCATGCAGCTCCCCACCTTCCCCACCCCAGATACACCAATGAGTATGATCCATTTGCACAACCAGAGTAGCACAAAGGTCCTATAATCATGTAGAGAACCTGGCCCAAAGAGTTTTAAGCAAACTATTTAAGTGCTTTTATTTAATGTTTATGGTGACTTTCTCTAATTTGATTCTGTAGGTGTTATATGATCTACAGTCTAGCTAAAATAAAAGAATACTTGATTGCTGTTTGCGTTTCATAGCATGGGGCTGACTGCTGCAAGCTTCCTCACAAAAGTAGTTGAATATCTTACCTATATAGTGCTTTCCATACCTCAATCTCATTATCATCCCCATTTTAGGGATAAGAAAATAGGCATAGAGAGTAGCAGTGACTTGTCCCAGGTCACCTGGCATGCAGGTAGCAGATGCAAGACGAGACCTCATGTCTTCTGAGTCACAAGCCAGCAGCCCTATTCCCTCCGCCGCATTGTCCCTCATGTAAGTTTGCAGGTTCAAGACTATTGTAGGATTGGCTGCCATCTGCATTCCCCCTCATGGCCAAGGTGGCCCTGTGGCACCCTGCCTCACTTTGTCTTCTTTCTTGGCTCCTTAATAAACTCCACACAGCTTCTCTCTGAACAAATACCCTTCCTTAGGGACTGGATTGACTAGCAATGTTGCAAACAAAACTCCAAGTCCCAAAATAAACTCCACAAAGTCCAGTTCATTGCCCTGTTTTTACCAGGGCACATCCAGCCCTCCCTGGCTGGAGTCTAATTCCTCCTTGTCTCCCAAACTCTCTTGCAGTCATCTGGTCTCTGCAATCTGCAGGAGCCTTCTAACTCTCTGCAGCTCTTTAGAGAGGAATCACCTGCTCGCTGCTCAGGTGTTCCAGTTAGTAACTAGCTTTCGCTAGCCTCACGCCTCCAGCCCTTAGAAGGGCTAGCCACTCTGTTACAAAGCCCATAATTTTGATAAGCACAGTCTGAAAGAAGCATCACACTGATGTTCAGGACCATACGCAACATACAAAGCCAAAGTCAGTGGAGGTGTACTGAAGTATTCTGAGAGCAAAGATTGGCCCAGAGTGTTCTCCAGCCCGTGGAAGAACTTTTTGCTCCGGCCCTTCAATAAAATCAGTCTTTACTTTTATATAGGTCCTGATCCAACAAAGAATTTAAGCACATATTTAAGGCTTTGCTGAATCAGGAACCAAATACAAGTAAACCCAGTATATGAATCCACATTTAGGTACCTAGATAAGACACCTGTTCTTCAAACATGCCTAACTTTAACATGTTAGCTTGCCAGTTTTCCTTCATCACTTAACTGCATTTCAGATATATTGTACACATCAACCATAGAGCATAGCTAGAGTCAGCAATTAGGGGCCACTAACATGAAATTTTTTTAAAAGAAAAAATTGTAAACAAACATTTCTGTGATTTTTAGTATCTGTTGTGGTTCTGAAAACTGAAAGGGTATGTCTACACAGCTTGGTGCAGTGCCCTTCCGAACCTAGGTCAACAGACTCAGGCTTGCACTACTGTACAAAAAATAGCTGTGTAGGTGCTATAGCTTGGATTGGAGTTTGAGCTCTGAAGCCTAGAGAAGGGGGTGGGCTTCAGAGCCCGAGCTGCAACTTTAGAACACGGTCTACACAGCTATTTTTAATGCAGTAGCGCAAACCCGAGTCCATCAACTCAGGCTTGGAGGCTCACTGACAATGCATATGTAGACATACCATTATTGACAAGCTTTCGAGCTTACAAAGTGTAAAACTTGTCTCTCTTACCAATAGAAGTTGGTCCAATAAAATATATTACCTTACCCACCTTGTCTCTCTACTGCTAAAATATGAAACTTCTGTTAATTATGTTTTAGTTCCTGAAATGATTTACTTGTAACATCATTCTTGGATAAGATGGGGGCTTTGGTCAATAAGGGTATGTCTACACATGCATTGTCAGTGAGCTGCATACTTCAGCGCTGTCCTTCTCAGGAATAACAAAACCAAAAAACCACAGGCCAAAGTTCCCTCTCACTATAATAAATTTGCAGAGCTGTCCCTTGGGTATGGCAAATTGGGATGACCGCCCCGGGCCCCACACTTCGATAAAAATCATGACTGCCCCAATGTTTAGCCCTTTGTCCCACGTCCCAACCAAAGTGCAATCAGGACGCCATTTGTCCCGATATTCCGGTTTGGAAGCGGGCGGGGAGGTGAAGCGGTTGGGCGAGCGGGGTGAGGAGGCAAATGGGGAGGTGAGCGGCAGGCGGGTTGATGGCAAGCAAGAGAATGGAGGTCAGGCGGACAGGGGAGAGGGGTGCGCCGGACGGCTGGCAAAGAGACTAGCAGGGAGGTGAGCAGCGGGTGAGTAGTCGAGCGGCAGGCAGGCAGTGAGGAGGTGAGCGACAGGTGGGCAGGCGGGGGAGAGGGCTGAGGAGGCAAGTGGTGGCTGGGCACGCCAGGCAGATGGCGAGGAGGCTAGTGGGGAGGCTGATTTGTCCCAGGGCCTGCGGTAATTTGTGAGCATATGTTAGGACTTACACATGTGTCTGTGGCACTACCCGTAGTGAGTAAAGTTAAGCATGAGCTAAATCTTTACAGATTGAGCCAAATTCTTTTGGCTTCATAATAGTAATGTGGCACAAATAAAAACGTGTTTTTCTACGCTCTCCTTACCTCTAGAAAAAGGTAGCAATATGTATACCAGAGGAATATGAGGGTGAGATCACAATCAGGCCCATGCAATTGAAGTCTGGGTGCCAAAATCTTTTCAAAAGATTCACTGAAACATGGGCACATATTTATAATTGCCCTCCATTTTTACATAGAAGTATTTAGTTGCTAAGCTAATAGCACTGTACACAGGAAAGTTCCCCTGGTTCCCAAATGAATACATTCTGAGGGAATTTTGCATTGTTGCCAAAGTTCCATTCTATTTTCCCTACTGTATTTCAAGTAATGTCACTGTTTCTTCCTTAACATTATTATTTTAGGGGCCTTTGCAACAATGAAACAGTATTAAACAAGTCCTAAAACAAGTGTTCATATTTTTCTTACCCTGTTAGTATATTCTTACACCTCTCTATCTTCCTTTCATAATTGTGCTCATTATCCTCATGTTAGAACAATACCAGTTCTGTTAATAATTCAGGCAACAATGAGTTCATTGACACGTGTTTGTAAACACTTATACATGAATCCCCTAGGAATTCACTAGTTCTCAGCAATCGAAAAAAAACACATTTTGCTACATGGCAGGGGAGCTATTGTGCAGTTTCTCTGTTTTGTTTTTTTATTGGCTAGAATTACTGAAATTGATGAGCTGAAGAAGTGAAGCTATTCTACAGACAGATAAACCAGGTGTATTGGTGAAAGCATTGTCTCCTAAGATTCCAAACAAACTATAGGAAAATGCTGTAACTACAAGTAACACAGTCCTTTGA
The DNA here is from genome assembly GCF_020497125.1 of Mauremys mutica. Classification (NCBI taxonomy): domain Eukaryota; kingdom Metazoa; phylum Chordata; order Testudines; family Geoemydidae; genus Mauremys; species Mauremys mutica. Next base: position 300,396,301 of record NC_059072.1, read on the forward strand.
GCTTCCAACAATGTTAAAAACCAAGTGATTGCAATTTAATTTCTTTCAATTGACTGTGATGTAATAACTTCACATGAGGGACTCACTGAAATAGCAGTTAGCAAAGGCAGATAATGATGGGGTAATTGCCCATTTTTTACAAAAGTGAATTTTGTGTTTGTGAAAGATGCCTGATTGACAGCCTTGGAAAATGAAGTCCTGTGTGTATCCACAGAGAAGGTTCACCTGGACAACGGTGGAGCAAACTTCCCCACCACTCACTTGGGCCTCAGCTCTGATCTGGAGGGACTGGATGCAGCAATTACTAGATGAAGTTCTATAACTTATGTTATGCAAGCGGTCACTCTTGATTATTATTGTCCCTTATGGCCTTAAAATCTATAATTCTATGAACCTCCCAGGGGTGAGAAGATAATGTCAGTTGTGATGTGTATACTGGGCCATTTAGCAATTAAATGAAACCACTAACTCATTACACATAGGCCACAAGCCACAATTAAAATAACCTTATAAAATTGGCAAAATGCTTTCTTGTTATTTTTCACTTTAATATTTTGAGGGACACCTACATTCTTGGTCACCTAACTGCATTATTGCCAAGTAGAGGAGCTCTAAAATTCTTGAGTTCCTGTAGAAAGTGACCCAAAACTTGTGCAGAACAGTAAAAGACGTTAATGGTTCTGACTGTACATATATATCATATGTGAACACCTAACACAGTTTGAGGCATATGCATGTAATAAGTAAAGGGAAAGAAGTACTGCAGTAGAATGACGATTACAGTAATGAAAAGAACTGATTATGATATTATTTTCATGGTATTATTTATTATTAGTCAGTTCCTGATGAGGGCAGTTGCAAGTGTTCAACATCTCTAAGGATTGGACCCATTATTTATCATTATTATTATTAATTATAATTATTCCAATGTCTACTTGGTGATGTACAGCTATAACGAGCAAGATCCCTACCTGATAACGCTTACATTCTAAACAGGCAGAATTGACTGCAACAGGGTCAGCCTTTCACCCTTCACTGTTGTTGTATGGGAAGTGTTGGATGTTGTTGTTCTAAATGTTGCTTACATTGCAATATGAGCTGAGTTAGTAAGATGAGGGGTGAAGTCAAGGGGGCATGGTTAGAGGTAAAAGGGTTGCCTGAAGAAGTGACCTGTCAGAGGGACTTGAAGGAGGGCATTATGACAATGCTAATGAATAATTTATAGATAAACTAAATTAGTATATTAAAGCAAGTGGGTCATTTTCTGCTCTGTTTTACTCTGTGCAACCCCACTGTAGCCAAGGACACTCTGAACCAGCATTTAAAAATAAAGATCATGAATAAGCCATGGAGAATAAACCATGATACGTCATTAGTTGAATTTAGCATGTAAAAAAAAATCTATGTACCAAATTTTCCTCTCACTCACATGTGTTTTCACTCCATGTAAATCCATTGACTTCAAAATAGTTATTCCTTATTTGCCCCCACATAAGTACAGAAGTGTTCAGGTATAAAACATATAAATATCTAAAATTAAGGTCTGGATGGAATCTAACCATGGGCTCTTCTGATGATCTCAAGGGGAGACCATCTTTTGTTGATTGAAATAATACATCATTTAATTCTTCCCCTGTAGTCCATGCAATTGCATAGATTTAAATGACAGCCAAAGCTGGTCAATAGCTATAAAAGACCAATTGGCTTGTCTCTTCAGAAGGGGGACATAGACATGGTTCCCTATGTGGTGCCTTACTATGCCATGCTTACGTATTTCTAGGCTATACTGAAAAAAGATTAGTTCAGTCAATCAAGGATTTTTAATAAGTTTATATGGTGCAATGGTGTATAGGTTTATTGACTATGTTTTCATGATGTGGAATAGGGAGAAAGCTCTCTTGGATAAATGTATTGTTATTTTATATGAAATTCATGATGCTATTAAGTTTTTGGTCTCATATACTGTAAAGTGTAGTATTTCAGAGATAAACTATCTTGATGTTTTCATTTCCAAGGCAGATAATAAGTAGAATACAACAATTTTCTGGAAACCCCAGACAGGAATAATCTGCTTTATGCAACCAGTCACCATCCTGAGGCTCTTAAAAGAGTTTTGCTTTATAGTCAGTTTGAGAACCTACAGGATTTGTAATCATGGCACTGGCAGTATGGTAAAGATGGATTATCTAGCTAATAAATACAGAGAGTGGGACTAGAAAGAGGATTATATCAGGGAAGTAAATGGAGATAGCATTAAGGAAAAAATAGTGGAGAACTGCTATAGAAAAGAATAAGGCATTTTCAGCTTTTTTCACGCTAGTGCGTGGCCCATAATGCTATTGCTTTCTCATCCTTCAAATACATACTCAGGATCACTTTCTTCCATAATGCCTACAGGAATGGTTATGCAGATGGTGTGTGGAGACAGCTGTTTTTCATGCTTAGCAATTTTGTCTCATTGTTACCTTGTGCTCCCCGTCTGTTTGTTATATCTGCTGTGTCTTGTCTTATATTTGGACTGTAAGCTCTTTGCAGCAGGGATTGTCCGTGTTGTGTTTCTACGGTGCCAAGCAAAATGGGACCTTGGTCTATGACTGGAGTCCTACGTATTACTGCAATACAAACAATAAAGAAGAAGAAATCACCCATTTAAGAATAGTATCAGAGGGGTATCCGTGTTAGTCTGGATATGTAAAAGCAGCAAAGAGTCTTGTGGCACCTTATAGACTAACAGACGTTTTGGAGCATGAGCTTTGGTGGGTGATGCATCCAACGAAGTGGGTATTCACCCACGAAAGCTCATGCTCCAAAACGTCTGTTAGTCTATAAGGTGCCACAAGACTCTTTGCTCCATTTAAGAATGCGAACTTCAAATGTGAAGTTGCGGAACTATTATCTAAGGTTTGTAACCGGTCCTTTAAATCGGCTTCGGTACCCAATGACTGGAAGTTAGCTAACGTAACGCCAATATTTAAAAAGGGCTCTAGAGGTGATTCCAGCAATTACAGACCGGTAAGTCTAATGTCGGTACCGGGCAAATTAGTTGAAACAATAGTTAAGAATAAAATTGTCAGACACATAGAAAAACATAAACTGTTGAGCAATAGTCAACATGGTTTCTGTAAAGGGAAATCGTGTCTTACTAATCTATTAGAGTTCTTTGAAGGGGTCAACAAACATGTGGACAAGGGGTATCCAGTGGACATAGTGTACTTAGATTTCCAGAAAGCCTTTCACAAGGTCCCTCACCAAAGGCTCTTACGTAAATTAAGCTCTCATGGGATAAAAGGGAAGGTCCTTTCATGGATTGAGAACTGGTTACAAAGGGTAGGAATTAATGGTAAATTCTCAGAATGGAGAGGGGTAACTAGTGGTGTTCCCCAAGGGTCAGTCCTAGGACCAATCCTATTCAATTTATTCATAAATGATCTGGAGAAAGGGGTAAACAGTGAGGTAGCAAAGTTTGCAGATGATACTAAACTACTCAAGATAGTTAAGACCAAAGCAGATTGTGAACAACTTCAAAAAGATCTCACAAAACTAAGTGATTGGGCAACAAAATGGCAAATGAAATTTAATATGGATAAATGTAAAGTAATGCACATTGGAAAAAATAACCCCAACTATACATACAATATGATGGGGGCTAATTTAGCTACAACGAGTCAGGAAAAAGATCTTGGAGTCATCGTGGATAGTTCTCTGAAGATGTCCACGCAGTGTGCAGAGGCGGTCAAAAAAGCAAACAGGATGTTAGGAATCATTAAAAAGGGGATAGAGAATAAGACTGAGAATATATTATTGCCCTTATATAAATCCATGGTATGCCCACATCTCGAATACTGTGTACAGATGTGGTCTCCTCACCTCAAAAAAGATATTCTAGCACTAGAAAAGGTTCAGAAAAGGGCAACTAAAATGATTAGGGGTTTGGAGAGGGTCCCATATGAGGAGAGATTAAAGAGGCTAGGACTCTTCAGCTTGGAAAAGAGAAGACTAAGGGGGGATATGATAGAGGTATATAAAATCATGAGTGATGTTGAGAAAGTGGATAAGGAAAAGTTATTTACTTATTTCCATAATACAAGAACTAGGGGTCACCAAATGAAATTAATAGGCAACGGGTTTAAAACAAATAAAAGGAAGTTCTTCTTCACGCAGCGCACAGTCAACTTGTGGAACTCCTTACCTGAGGATGTTGTGAAGGCTAGGACTATAACAATGTTTAAAAGGGAACTGGATAAATTCATGGTGGCTAAGTCCATAAATGGCTATTAGCCAGGATGGGTAAGAATGGTGTCCCTAGCCTCTGTTCTTCAGAGGATGGAGATGGATGGCAGGAGAGAGATCATTTGATCATTGCCTGTTAGGTTCACTCCCTCTGGGGCACCTGGCATTGGCCACTGTCGGTAGACAGATACTGGGCTAAATGGACCTTTGGTCTGACCCAGTACGGACGTTCTTATGTTCTTATAATGGTTATGTAAAAGGAGAGTTGATATATATTTTTAACTATTGCACATTTTTATCCCTCTTCCCACTCTTTGTCTGTTGCTTGCCTTTAGAGATTGCAAGCTCTTTGGGACTGGAGCTGTCTCCTTTTACGTGAGTGTACACCACATGGCATATTTGGAGCACAGCAGTAATGCAATAAATACATGTCTATGTTTATTTTTCAGATTAATAAAAGCATCAGCATATTCTTCATATTTCCAACACTCTCGAAAAAATGATCCAGAAACAGTGATGTGCCATTACTGCAAACCAAATGACTGCGGAATGTCTTCCTTCCTTTTATTCTTTTTAAAAATATATAACACCAACTTCTGAAACATAGGATTCTACTCACACAAACCTTTACAAATCCAGAGTAATGCCATAAAAATCATTATGGAATGACTCCGGCATAACTGAGAGCAAAGTTAGATTGTTAACCTTTATGGCAGTTACATGTTAATTGACCTCATTTCTTCTGTCATTTACTCTGATGTAAATCTGGAGTGACTTCAATGTAAATGAGCTCAAGATTTTTCCCTTTGTGATCAAACACCATAAAATAATTGATTTTTAAGCAGAATTCCATGGTCAATGAATAGAAGTGGGTCTTGAGGAGGGATTTTAAATGAGGAGTAAGTGATGCCTGGATGGGTAGTTCAGAGATAGCATTCCATGGCATGGAGAATTCCATGTTAGAAATTCAATGGACCAGTACAACCACTGTTCTGCACATAGGAAGGAAGTTGTAGGGAGTAGCAAGAGAGGAATTCCAGTCACATTGTAGGACAAGTTACAGAGGTCTAAACAAAAACCTGAAGTGAAGAAAGAACAAAAAGACCAGACTTTAAAAGACTGCACTTAGGACTGGATCCATCATAGTGCACTTCCCATAGACTTGACTGAGAGACCTGAAATACCTCAGCCTTCAAAGTTGCACAAACAACTCAGTGATGCATTACTTTTAGAATTATCTTCTCTCCAGATGGAATTACTGAATTATTTCAAGTGATTTAAGAGACTGAGGCAGGCCTGTACCTCTCAGAAACAAGAGCAAATTTTCCTAGCCCACAACTTTCCACCTGTAACTTTCACATGTGGATAACAGACTAGAATGTTGCAATGCCTTAGAAATGGTTTCTGACAACTCATCTTCAGGAAGACCATTGATCATCCACTTATGATTCTCTGTATGGAAAATGTGTTTCTCACCATCTGTTCTGAATTTGTCATTCTTTAGTTTACATTAAGGGAAATAGTAAGCTACAGTGACATTATGTGTGCAGTTGAAGACTTTATAAGCTTCAGTAAATTCCCTCTTAACTATCGGCTTTGCACCTAGATGGATTCCAATCTGTCACCTGCTCTGGTTTTCACCTTTTAGTCCCAGGATCAGCCATATTGCTCCGCTCTGTACTTTATATTCAGACATCCAATTTTATGACAAGGTAACAGTGCTAAACCCTGTATTCTAAGTGAATTCTTGTGGAAGATTTGTATAATCTCATCAACACTGACTGAGAGTTAGATACTACTATTCTGGTCATGATGTTGACATACAATTTCTTCTGCTCTGTTCAGGGCCTGGTGTAGAACATTATGTACCACCAAATGAACATTTACCATTTTATCACATTTCTGTGTAACTCCTTGTGTGGGCTGCAAAACCCACAAAATGCTGCCACCTTCTACTCTTGACTTTGTCTCTCCACCATTTTGCAGAACAGTGCAGGAGCATGATCTAAAACCGGAATCTTCTCATGACAGCCAATGGAGCTATTCAGATTTACACTAATGTGACAGTGGGATATGGCCTTGCGTTTTGTTGACTTTGATTTTCCTGTATCTGCACTGTCACTACAGTCTTTGAATGTATAATAAAAGACAAGTACAAATTATATATTTAGTACAGGAGAATTTCTGTAGAAGGACTGTAGCTAAAGAACAAGAAAGAAGTGGATGTCTGCTTTCTTGCATATTACAAAACCACCCAGGGGCTTCAATGTGCATCTCAGGAAAGTAAATAATGGTTTGACAGAAATATTAAGAAGATTTAAAAATAGCTAAATGTTAGCTCCAGCTACTGTATAGTCTCAAAAATATTATACAACAACAAAAATTGTCCCTTAATAAACCAAATATTCTGCAATAAATACATATTGCAGAACAAACACAGCTCAGGAGGGAAAACATATTTTTAAAGACCTGGTGGTTTCTGATTACAATAAAAATACTGACGGTGGCTGAAGGCACAGAATCAGAGCAGGAATAATTCTGTGTATATTGGTTTCTCGGAGATTTCCAGAAACTAGATCTATGAAAATAATAAGAATAATAAAAAAGGCTTCTAGAACCTTTTGTGCCAAAACAAATTAACTCCTTTACTTCATGATATTTTTGAATAACTTACTGTAAACAATATTAATTATTCACTTAGCTGCAACTGGCAGATTTTACAGAAATCACATCCTGCTAAGATAATGACTTGGACCCAAGAGGCGGCTTGGGGGCGAGTGGGGAGTACCAACAAGCCAGCAGCAGATGGATAACTATATAAGGATGCCTTCTCACAGAGATTTTCCAAGATCATTCCAGTGTGGTATGAGGGACTGTGCCTTCAGTGCCCATAAAACTCACCCTAGATCCCCGTCAATGTGGTTTCACTTTGTGCAGAGGGCATGCACCCTGTCCCCAAAGCCTGCCCATGTAGATGCTGCCACCATCCAGGAGGAAGGGAACAGGATTTGCTCTGTATGGATGTTTCTGTGATTAAGACACGGGAAGGGGAGAAGCTAATGACAGAGTTTATTCACATGGATACATCTAATTCCTAATTACCTTCAAATTCTAAAGTCTCATCTGTTTGTTCACAGGGAAGAATGTTACTTTTCAATACAAGGTATTCAACCGGGGCGGCTCTAGGATTTGCGCCGCCCCAAGCAGGGCGGCATGCCGCATGGGGGTGCTCTGCCGGTCGCCGGTCCCGCGGCTCCGGTGGACCTCCTGCAGACGTGCCTGTGGAGGGTCCGCTGGTCCCACGGTTCCGGTGGACCTCCCGCAGACGTGCCTGAGGGAGGTCCACCGGAGCCGCCTGCCGACCTCCCGCGGGACGCCGCCCCAAGCACGCGCTTGGCGCGCTGGGGTCTGGAGCCAGCCCTGTATTCAACAGTGTAACCCAGGGGCTAATGAAAGGGGGTGCGAGGTGACAGCTCATCTCCTTTTCCTCTGCTAAAACAGGATGGAGCTCCCACCACCTCTCCCTGGCTTGCATAAGCAGCACTCCCCCTGCAATGCCCATTCCTTCATGGCTGGTGTGGTGAGAGCTCCTCCCTCCTTCTTTAATCATGGGTACAACTCTACGATCAGTTTAAAGAGAAAGGTGTCAAAGTTATCCCAGGTTTAATACATAGGAAGTTAATGAGTTACACCATGGATGAATGTAACCCAATATTATTTTTACCCTGAAGAATGCTGTGTTCCTGGAGCTGTGTTGGTCCCAGGCTATCAGAGACAAGGTGGATGAGGTAATATCTTTTACTGGACCAACTTTTGTTCAGAGGTAGACAAGCTTTTGAGCTTACACAGGGCTGAAGAAGAGCTTGAAAACTTTTCTCCGTCACCAACAAAAGTTGGTCCAGTAAAAGATATTGCCTCACCCACCTTGTTTTTCTGAAGAACAGTATCAGTGTTATTCATTTTTAAAGCATTTAGTCAAAATTCTGTCCTGATTTTGCCTAGTGACTTTGACAGGGTTTCATATGGGAGATTCAGGACAAAATTTGTTCTTTAAAATAAAATAAAAAAGATCTAAGCAAAAAGAACAGCCTGTCACCTAAAGAACTGATTAGATTGAAGGGCGTGAGCCTTCTGTCAGGTACACAACATACTGGCGCAGAGCAGAGTGTCTGAGGATAGGTTTTTATCCTAAGAGTGTGTTGTCCCCAATTTGTCACTTACCTGCTGTTATTTACTTATTTAGATTTATAACAGCAGACCAAAATAGATGTCTATTTTAAATGCTAGACAACCTTCATGGTTATTTAAAATCACAATTAAGCATAAAGTCAAGACCAAAAGTGACCTCCACCCTAGACCGCAGCCACCAATTAGATCTTACAGCAAAAGAAAGAGTGAGGGAAAATATCCTATTCTCTCTAAATGCCCCTCTACCCCAGCATGCCCTGGAGGTCAACAATATCAGGCTATTTTTCTCAATGGCCCAGGCACCAGCAAGTCTCCCTCAGTGATTAGAATCAGATGGAAGGGGGCCAGGCACTGGAGCTAGGGGCCTAGGGTCAAGACCAAAGACAGGAGCCAGAGCCAAGGGTCAGAGCTGGAGACAGGAATGACTAGACCAGGGCAAGAACAAGACTAGAACAACAGTGATCATAGCTGCAGGCCACCTGTTGAGCAGCCAGTGACCTGCTATGGCTGCTCAGCTTAAAAGCAGGCCTGCTAGCTCTCTTCAGCCCAAATAGGTGGTCCTATCACAACCCAGCTGAGCTCATTAATCCACTTGGAAGCTGTCCAAGCTAGGGCTCAGGTGTTCACCCTGACAATTTTGAACCGGGGGTGAGTGCTACAGTTAAGGAACTCTCCCAGCCCAGGCCTTCGCTTATCTCTCAAGGGAACTCCAGATCAAGTGCCAGTGCAGCAGGACAACATTGGAATACAGGTGGCCCTTCACATAGGCAGGTCCCAGGCCATTTAGGGCCAGATTTTCAATGGGAATTAGGGGCAGCATCCACAAAGGTGCTTAAGTGCCTAAGCCCATATTTTTAAAGGTATTTAGTCCCCCTGAGGAAGGGATGTATACAAGGATTTGCCACATCCCAGATGAGTGCCCTAACCACTGGGCTAAAAGTTATGAGGGAATTCCTCCTCCCTCCCCCCTCATTTTGTGAATTAAGAGGCATCTGAGAACACCCATTGGATCAACCCCACACACAACTTTGGCAGCCGAACTTTTATCTTTCTCCAGCTCATGGATTGCCAGCAGAGATAGGTGCTGAACTCCAGGAAAGGGGCAGCCTTCTTGCCAACACCTCCCATTGGCTAGCTCAGGCGGCTCCCCACCTAGCATGCTGGCTTTTGCGGATGAATGCTAAAGCACCGATCTCTCCCCATTCACTGTATAAGGAGCTTACATGCCTAACTCAGGCTTTGTGGATCACAGTGTTGTTCCTCTGATTTTTCTAGACACCTAAAAGTTAGATCAGGGATCAGCAACCTTTGGCACGTGGCCCGCCAGGGTAAGCCCCCTTGGCCGGCCATGCCGGTTTCTTTACCTACCGCATCCCCAGGTTCAGCCAATTGTGGCTCCCGCTGGCCACGGTTCGCCACTCCAAGCCAATGGGGACTGTGGGAAGCGGCGCGGGACAAGGGCTGTGCTGGCCATGGCTTCCCACCGCCCCCATTTGCCTGAAGCAGAGAACCGCGGCCAGTGGGAGCCCCGATCGGCCGAACCGGCAGACACAGCAGGTAAACGAACTGGCCCGGCCCACCAGGGTGTTTACCCTGACGGGTCACGGGCCAAAGGTTGCTGACCCCTGAGTTAGATGTTGCAACACCTAAGTCCCTTTTGTGGACCTGGAACTAGCTGCCTAAATACCTTTAAGGATCTGGTCTCTAGTGGGATTGTCAAAACTGCCTAGGATGCCTAACTCTCATTGTTTTTATCTTTGGACACCTAAATACTTTTGAAAACTTGACCCTCAGGGCTTTCTAGGTCAGAACCGACACTGTAACTACCACCCTGAAACAAACAGGCCGGCAGTGCAGAATATGAACCACCAGTTTGTTATTCTCAAGGCAAGGTAACATCTTTTAACTGCAACATTCTGTACCAGCTCCAGCTTCTGAATGGATTTAAAATATAGCCCCTAAGTAGAGTGCACTGCAGGAATCTAATCCATATGCCTGGAGAGGCAAAGCAATAAACACGTCCGGAAACTGTGAAACAGTTTTGCCTTAATGTTTGCTTCCTGTGGGTGAAGAGGGGAAAAGCTGTATGTTTGCCACCTGATTATTTTTGTGGCTAATTAACAGCTTAAATTGAAGCTACTCTGTCTCTTCCAGTTACTCACTGTAACAGCACACCTCCTTACCATGAGCAGTTAATTGTCAAGCATAACCAGTTACAAAGCCATTAAACAATTATAACACATTTTATACTGTTAAAAATGTATATGAACTTTATATGGTGATATTATCATATCCCTTGTTAATACTCCATAACAGCTTAAGAGAATGACTTATGACAAGTCTAGTAAATACCTTTTTTTTTTAAGTTTTACAATAATTTTCCCCTATATTTTCTATATTCTAAATCAGAGGTTCTCAAACTGTGGTCCGCACACCACCAGTGGTCCGCAAGCTGCATTCAGGTGCTCCGCAGATAGTTCCCTCTAAGATATGTGTCTGGGTGGCTGCACACAAGAGAATGAAGGGCCACCCACCTAATTAGTGGAGCTGCATAGGCGTGGCTCCACTAATTAGGTGCCTGGACCCTGGAGAAGACACACATGTAAGGTGAGGTGGTGGCCTTGGGGGAAGCAGGGGGTAGGTGGGAGGGGGCAGTGGGGTGAGAAGAGGGCATGGGGGGAATTTGGGACATGAAGGGCTGTGACGGCCGGAGAAAGAGGTGACTTTCCCCAGCTCTGGGGCTGCGGCTGCCAGGGAGAGATGGCCCTCCTTCCCAGCCTCAGCTCTGTGGCTGCTGTGGCAGGGGAGAGACTCCCCTCCTTCCCAGCCCCAGCTTGGGGGATGCTGCAGTGGAGGAGAGACCCCACTCCTTCCCAGTCCCAGCTTAGGCACGAGGTTCAGAACTTAAGGGGCTCTGTGTATGTCCACCAAAATAAATGTAGGCTCCTTGGAGACTTTACCTGCAGAAACGTAAGCACTAGGGAATTTAGATGCCTACAAGGTTAGGCCACATCTGAGCATAGGGTTTGAGGATCTAAATTTTGGACTTAGGAGCCTATGGTGGCAATTAGATTTCTAAATCCATTGTGGATCTAGCTTTTAACCTCTGCTACCACAGAGGAAACTGTGGATATTTACCTGGCTCAGAAGGCTGTGAGGATAAGAACATAAGAATGGCTATACTGGGTCAGATCAATGGTCCATCTAGCCCTGCATCCTTTCTTCTGATTGTGGCCAGTGCCAGATGCCTCAGAGCTCAGCACTCTCTGCTCTACTAACTCAGGGTCTCTCCTGCCTGAAACACATTACAGTCTCTCTCCTACAGAGCTTCTTCTCTCTAGAATTCTGGCCTCCTGCCTGAGTCCTCATAACCCTTCATAAGACCCATGTGTTTCTTAATTAATTCACTACCACCCAGCTACTTATCCAATTATCCACAGGTGGATCTGGGTTGGCTCATTCCCCTTAGCAGAGCCTGTCACAGGGATGCTGGATGCCAGCCCCCATGACAATCACCCATCCTTCTTTAATAATAAGGGCAAAGTTTCCAAAGCTACACATAAAAGACTGCATTGCTGAATGCATACACACCAACTGCAACTGCAAAATCCTGACTTTTCATCCCCAGATATACTAACTGCACCTCTAACTTCCACACACAAATGCCAGTTTGTGCATGCAAATGTCCACGTGCCGGGAGCTGTGAGTGCTTTGGCTATGCCTGCATTTTTAACATCTCCTACAGTGCCCAAGCTAGTGATGCTCATCTATGTCAGTGTCTCTGGTGCTACCAGTTTAAAAAACACCTAAATATATAACAGATGAATAAACGTCTCTTGGGGTAAGTAGATTATGAAACAGACTCCTCCCTCATCATCTCAAAATCACATTTCATTCTTCTGTCCCAGAGCAATACCTGTGACAAGCTGGCAATGAGTGAGGTTGTGGTGTAAAAGTTCAAAGTCAACTATGTAGCTTTGTTCCTTCACATGAGTTTTTAGAACTTGTAGCTGAATGTTAACATGGCTTCTACTTTCCCTGGCAATTTTATAAAAACTGTGTTCCCCATGGTTGAAAACTACCAGGAGCAATGGTATGTAGGCAAATCCTGCCCTTCCGCTGAGTAGACTTGGGAGACCTACAGTATGTTCAGAGGTACTAGGATTGCTTCCAGGAATAATCTTGACATCCCACCTCTGATGTAATTAGCACAATTGCAGATTTTCACAAGGGATTTTCTGCTCTTGTCAAAATCTTTACCATAACAGCCTTTGAATTACAATACAGTAGTAAGTGTATCACAATGTTCAGCAGAGGATGAGATGCAGTAAGAACATCTCTAAATGAAATTAATTAGGCTGGTTAATGTTCATGGAGCACTTTGAAGCTGGAAAGCAGTATAGAAGTGCTAAATTATAATTATTAACATGCCAGATCCTGAAGGTCTTATTCAATTTTTGCCCACTTCCTATCCAGGCAAGTCTCCCGTTGACTTCAATGGGAGGTTTGGCTGAGTAAGAAGTTAATACAGATTTCAGAATAAAATAATAAATATAGATTCAACTAATACCCACCCAGATGGGTGTGTAAAAAAAAATTCACAGTCCTCACTACTCAATTTTCCTGGGAAAATATTAAGCTGAAAAATTGTTTGAATCTTTTTTCAGACATATTAATTGTTTACAAAAGAAACTAGGTTTATTTTAAAAAGAAAAAATAGCTGTAGTAAAATATAGCAGGGATACTCTTTCTAATCCCTTCTCTGCATCCCTTCCCCAACAAAGCTTTAAAAACCAAACCTTAACAATAAAAAAATAACAACTTCTTGGAGCAGATCACCTCTTGCAGTTAGCAGCAGAATTGTGCAAACATTCATGGCTTTAGCTTTACAAAGTGAAACTTAGTGAAGGGGTGCCAAAAGATGCTTGTGAAAGGATGCCAAAGTGACCTTCCTAGCATTTATCCCTGTAGAAGATCCAGTTCTGCCCCCTTAACTCCTATGGAGTAGGCATTTGGTCAGCGTGTGTTCCCCCAATTTCGACAGAATATAGAGCTACTCGGTCTGAGCGAGGGTGGCAGAAACAGTCCCAGAGTAAAAGCATCAATAAAAGGGCTTGCATGCTGCCTCTCCAATGTACAGCAACAGAGTTGTGGAGGGGTGATGTCTAGAAATGAGAAGTGAATTCAGTCTTTATGCCCAGTGGCTTCTCTACTAGGATGCCAACAATAATACTCCTTCCTGGTACTTATAGTGCAGGTGGTTTAATTACAAAAAATAAGGACCAAATCCTGCTCGCCTTAGTCATGCATGTAATTGCCAAAGAAGTTAGCAATACTTCTCACGTAAGGCAGTCAGGAGATCTTGTCATTTCCTTTTTCCCTGGAAAAATAATATAGTTGCTACAGACTCCAAAATCTCTATTGTGATCTTGAGAGCAGTGACCTGCAGGGAAAACACTTCATGTTGTGAGCTACAGTAATGTCCAACCTTTCCAGATTTTTTTTGATAGGCTAGCAATTCTTCCAAGACCCCAAGGATTTGTACAGGTGTAAACAGAAGATGCAGCTATTTTCCTGAATGCCGTGAGAAGAAAAACTAAATTTAAAATGAGGTTCTGCTTTTGGTTCTGCTTAGAGCCATGTTAAGAGTGAAGATCTGTGTGAAATGGAAATCAGCCAGCACAAGAGGAAACTGTATGCAGATTTCATAGAAAGAATTTAGAATATTTGTTAGCAATTTTTAGCAGATTTCAGCTGCATTCTAATCTTTGTATATTATTATGGGGCCCAAATAGAGCAGGGCACCTTAGAATCAAATGAAAGTTCTGAGGTTTCCTTTGCAAAACTTCCAGTCTGCATTTAGATGTAAGACAATAAGTGACAGCAGAGTGGGGTAGAGAGGACAATAGTTTCAACAATAAGATCACATGGTAACTTGGGTTGCTTAGAATTATATAGCAGCTGACCTTCTAAAGAGTGTGTGGATGCTTTCTTGTATAACACATTTCCACCCCCAAATTACAGATTATATATTAAAAATAAATCATCCTGGAAAACAGATATCCCAGCACTCAGCATCATTGTAAGATTTCCCTTTTAGGACTGCTTGTCCTGATTGAGTGGTTAAGTAATCTGGTCAGTTCAGCCCAAATGTTTTAAAAGGCATTGCTCTTCTCAGCATTACATTGCCTGTCAGATTTAGGAGCCTAAATCTATTTTAGAAGTGAAATGGCCACTTAGGAGCTTACGTCTCATTGAAAGTCAACGGAACTTACACTCCTAAACTCAAGATTTTTAAAGGTATTTAGGTACCTAACTCCCATTGGTTCCAGTGGGAATTAGGCCCCTAAATACCTTTATATATCTGGATTTAAATGCTTACATCACTTATGAAAATGAGATTAGCATTCTAAATCAGTTAAGAATTGCAATGCCGAGTGGAGCAATGCCTAAATGCCTTTAAAAATCTGGGCCTTCACTTTTAGCTTCTCCAGACACCTTCCTGAATTGGAATGAGTTAGATGGGGTTTAGTTAATTGAAATCAGGTGTTTGTTTCTTTCCTTCTTGTTTTTAATGTTAAACCTTTTGGGGGAAAGGACCTCAACTGAAATCCTGGCTCCACTGAATTCAAAAGCAAAACTCCCCAGTCTTCAAACTGTGGTATAAAGTTGAGGTATCGGCACTTACTTACGATGGCACTAGGCACTTCCTAAGAAACCTGAGCAAGATCAAGTGGATAAATTAGATTGTGAACCATCTGTATTATGTGCACCCCAGTGTTAGTGCTAAACAAATAATAACAAAGAAGCTTCATCTTGGGGGGACAGTGGATTGTTAAAGAGTGAGACCAATAAAAATTTCCAGGGAAAAAATGTCTTAAGTTTATAGAACATTTTGAAGACTTTTTGTTGGGAAATGTTTAACTTCTCCGATACAGCTTAACTGGGGGGAAAGCACCAAAAACTATGCACAATGATATCTTTCCATCTAATAATTAACTATAAAAAGAGGATACAATGAAATGAACTGTCAAGTATAAAAATCCTTTTAGTATTTTCTTTTCATGTTCAAAATCTTTGTTGTGTTAGAGCATCCATAATAGCTTTGTGTCAGGTTCTCTGAGACTCTTCCTACAATCTGCCCACAGCAAATCTCCAAACCCAGAGAACACCTCCATAGCATGAACAGTGCTCACTGCTAACCAGACCACTCTTCTAGAGAGTAAGGACACTTTGGGCAATTGTTGATTATGTGCTTCCCTCAGTTCTGCTCATTTGCATCATCTTTTACTATAACCTAGTACTTGCACATTATCATTCACAGCACTGGTCACGTTTGAAAATTTTGAACAGTCCAGGATGGCATTCCACATATTGCTCCTTCTGTTTATCCAGCAAAATAACTTGGGCTTGGTCTAAACTATCAACTTATATCAGTATAATTATGTCACTTGGAGGAGGGGGGTGTAAAATCCACACTCCTGACCGAAGTAGCTATACCGACCTAACTCCCGGTGTAGACAACACTATGTCAACAGGAGGGCTTCTTCTGTTGACATAGCTACCGCCTCTTGGAGAGGAGGAGTACCTACACCAACATGAGAAGCTCTCCCATTGGCATAGGTAGTATCTTCACTAAGCACTACAGCAGCACAGCTGTAGTGTTATAAGTGTAGACAAGTCCTTTGTTCTGAATCAAACAGCTGAACTGCCTTGAATTCAGGCCCATTGTTCCAGTTTTCTTTCTAGTTTCTCACAGCTAATTACCACCACAATGGGATAGATCCACCCAAGTCCTTTTTCAACTAACAACTTTTGAACAGCAGGGGGCCTGCAGTCCATAACACCACCAGAAAATAGCAGTCAAAATCAGCTGATGTTGATCCAGTGGCCGCTATATATTGAGCCGCTACAGTTTTACATATTGCTTGCAGGTTCTCTATCACTCTTTTTTTCAGTTCAATAAAGCATTCGGACAGGAAGTTGTTTTTGCAGCTTGTCTGCATTAGAGAAATTTACACTGGTGTAACTACATCAAGGCTCACTTACTGTAGTCATCAACAGGGCTGCACCATAGGAAAGTGGGTGCATCAAAGTAATTTACTTGATTAAGATGTCTTGGTGTAAACCAGGGATCGGCAACCTTTGGCATGCGGCTCGCCAAGGTAAGCACCCTGGCGGGCCAGGCCGGTTTGTTTACCTGCCGCATCGGCAGGTTCGGCCGATTGTGGCTCCCACTGGCTGCGGTTCACCGCTCCAGGCCAATGGGGGAGGCGGGAAGCGGTGGCCAGCACATGCCTCGGCCTGCGCCGCTTCCCGCCTCCCCCATTGGCCTGGGACGGCGAACCACAGCCAATGGGAGCCGTAGTTGGCCGAACCTGCGGACACAGCAGGTAAACAAACCGGCCTGGCCCACCAGGGTGCTTACCCTGGCGAGCTGTGTGCCACAGATTGCTGATCCCTGGTGTAAACCCAACTTCATGTCAGTGCAGCCTATCCCCATCAATGGTAAGCAGCACCAGTGTTACTGCATTGATGTACTTGGATGCAAATTTCTCTAATGTAGACAGGGCCTACATCTGGAATCTTTGGTAGTATTTGCTTTAGCATGGCCACCCTTGCTACATTAGAGATTATCTAGTCAAAAATCTCAGCAAGGACAGGTTGGTATTAGGCTCCTTTTCACCAGTATTGCAGGAAGGCTTTTGCAAAATGGCTAGTTTTACAGTGTGCTCTGAAAATTGTTAGGCTGGGGTTTTGTCCTTGACCTGGACCGTTAGCTCTGTTTCTTGCAACCTTTGCCCTGAGCATCATCCCAGAGAAGTACTGTTGTCTTGGGTGAATTTGGATCCTAAGGTATCAAGACCTTAAAGATGAAGAACACCAGAATCAAACTGGAAGCCAATGGGGTAAGTAGAGCACTGCCTGCTAAATACTGCAAAGAATATGTTGTCAATCAAATTACTCAACAACAAATTGCAAAATTCCAGGAATAAATTACAATATTTGATAAATAATGTTTGACCAGGCCTAATACAGAGCGCTTGTGCAATGTGTTCTTAATATTTTTCCAGCTAAAACGGGTTTTATATTTATAATGTTTTAGCCCAACTGAGAACTTTTCTAACTTACTTATGGTTGCACAATTACTTTCCCATCAACACATTCAAAAAGAATTTAATAGACTGCTTATAGCAAATGTGTACAAAGATAAGTGTAAAAAACTAGATGAAACATTGAACACAATGTGTTTCAGGGATGGAGAGATTTGTATTGGTAGTATCAGCATTGTAACCTATAAAAGCAAAAACTATATCATAGAATATCAGAGTTGGAAGGGACTGTAGGAGGTCATCTAGTCCAACCCCTGTCTCAAAACAGGACCAATCCCCAGACAGATTTTTGCCTCAAATGGCCCCCTCAAGGATTGAATTCATAACCCTGGGTTTAGCAGGCCAATGCTCAAACCACTGAGCTATCCCTCTGGGAAGAGTTAAAGTTGTGCATTTGATGTTGTGGGATTGGATGGATGGGAATTTTGTGTATGGCTCTAGCTCTATCTGCATGGAGCAGAGCTGGAATGAGGCTAGGCATCTGGGAATGGAATGAGACTGGGAGTAAATATTCATGTATTCACCCTTTGAGTTGTAAGCATGTTGGCTGTTTTTAAGAAGATATTTATCATTGGTATTCTTTGGTGTCAACAGAGTTATGCAAAAAAATGCTCATAATTTTATTACTTTAGCTTTATAAATAAAATTTACATGTGTCTGAGATTTAATTTGAGCTACATAGGCCTACATTTAGAAATGTTATAAACAAATCATTTGTTAGTTAGACGGATCCAATGGAAACATTAGATTATGAGCCTACATTTTTAAAAGAAGTCACTTTTGACTCTTTCAAACTCCTAAAGCACTGAACAGATTTACTTCTCCATCTTGAAATGCTGATGTCTGCCTCAGTAGAATGCCTGCTATTTGCTAGGCACGTCACAAAGTCTAGTATAAATTCCTTCCAAGCATCTGATGAGGTGTCACGTTTGTTGCAAGACAGGGTGTCAGTTCCTGCTGCTTTTGAAGGCAGGCTTCTTGTGGAAGATATATATAAATACATATTAAGGAAGAATGGTTTAACATTTTAGGAATAAATATTCATTTCCAGCTGCAGAGTTATATGTGGGAAAGGTATTGCAATACCTTCTTATTGTTAAACGCTTATTTTTTGAATGATTGCTGCTTTTTACTATATTGTTCCTCAATCTCATGCATTCCACATAGGGTAGAATTATCCCTTGCACTGTAAATTATGTGGGCTTTGTGCAGGGAAATAAGCAGGAATAAAATTGACTGGAATAGTGACCACAAGTCCCCTAATCCCCCTATATAACTGTTGCAGACAGTGTGACATTTTAATGCATCCCTCTCTGCCAGTATTAAACCCACAACATGATTAAAACTTTTCTGTACCTCTGCTTTTATAAATGCAAGAAACAGATCAGACAAGGACCAGCTCCTTTGACTGTCTATTTGTGCAGACAAGAAGGGTGGCTTGATAGAAGTCTGTCAAATATTCCACATGACGTGTTGCACACAAATGCTGCAATTCTGCAAATCCATGCACAGTGTGCAGCAGGGGACAATTAAATTGTCCTCAAGAGCAAATATGAGCAGAGAAAGGTAAGGTTAAGTTCTGGGCAGAGTCACCTGTATCAAAATAAGTCTCCCTACTCACTAGTGAGCTCCCTGCTCACTACAGCTGATCAGATATTTCTTGTGAGAGAATCGTGTGTGTGTGTTTTTTACTTATGTAGAATTTTTCCATTATTTTCAATGAAAGAACAGAACGCAAGTACTTTTCAGCTTCTGATGTGTGAAATACAAAATACATAAATAGCCCATTTTTAATAGAAAACCTGGGAAATTTGAAAAGAAACACAACAATTAATATAAGAAAAAACATTTTTAAAATGCAGTTGGTGGGAGGTCAGTGGAGAATGAGCATGTTTTCGACTCATGAGCTGCAGCATGATCCACAGCATGCAAACAAGGCATTCTGTTCTGTATTCCTGCCTTGGTCCTTACTCCTGCTGCTAATCAGGTGAGCCTTGCTCCCTGGCCTCCCTCAATGAAGGATGAAATCCCCATTTACACCCACTCCTGCTAATCATAGCAGCAGTATGCAGGATTAAACCTAATCTGAAGGAAAGCAAGATGGAGACAGCAGAGCAGATAAATATGAGGAAACAAACTCTTATAACCAAGCTAAAGAAAATTATTTATTTCCCCCCATGTTGATTTTAAACAGGAAACAGTAAAACATAAATTCACAAACAGATGATGGCCCAGATCCTCAGCAGATACAAATCAGCATGCACCATTTACACCAGCTGAGATCCTGGCCCATTGCCACATCTGGAGAAGTCTGTAGCTGCACGATAGGCGCCTATTCACCTAACACACATAACTAGGGATATAGACCCAGTGGTGGGGCTCACTAACTCTATTTAGCTTTATTCTAACTTAATTGTATAGAGAACGTATGATGGGTTTTGGCAGTGACATTAACTGAACTCTGCTTTGTGCAGAGTTAGATTTACATCTAACACTTCTGGGTGTTATTGCCAGCTCTGTTCCTTTTGTCCCAAACAGTCTTTTTGTTGGTTTGTTTTTTATTGCAATCACAGCTAAGCCATACAGCACAGTATTTTCTTGACAGAGTACAAAGTATATGAAAGCCATTGAAGGTCGCATGCATTATAACAAAATAAAAGAATGAAATAGCATATCTATTCTGAAGTTCTGAGATATCCAGCGTAGTACAGCCTGGGTGATTTCAGTAAGGATAAGACGAGTTCAAAAGAGAAGGAGGTGTCTTAATCCAGCTTCTCCTTTCAACGAATACAATAACAGGAACGCAGGAGTCCAATTCCCCTTTCTGCATCAGCCCCCCTATATCACAGCAGCAGCATAAAGAGGTCAGAAGTGGCCTCCAGAGAATACTCCCAGCATGAAGGGTTCCCTGTGTGGCATATATCTACTGCAATAGGCTCTATGCCACACACCATCACGGCATAGAGATATCCTGGCAAGAGGAGGTATGGCTGCAGCATGCTGTGTTCTGGCTATCTGGGTGACTGACAGGCCACAGGAAGCCATTACAGCCAGACAGAGCATAGGGTTCTCTAAAACACCATGGTTCTGAGCAGACTCCCACATAGCTCAAGTGTATGGGGAGTATTACAATGGCTTAAAGAAGCTGCTGCAGTACAAAGCAGGCAAGAAAATTGCCCTACATGGACAGCCAAGGATTTGCCCAACAGAGAGGAATCCTTATGGGGTACAGAGCTGGCATAGCTGGCATTTCTTAGTAATGTGTGTGTAAACTAACACACCCACCTGTTTCATCCCCCACACATCATTGACTCACTATCTGGATTCTTGTTCAAATTCACCCTCCTCCTGGGGTCTGCTACCTGAAAGGCTTAAATTCAGCAACAAAGCCCTGATACGGGACTCCACTTACAAACAGTTCAGCATCAACTTTAGTCCCAGTTTTCTCCAAGGCAAGTTATTCACTTAGGGAGATGGATACTCAGGGCCTGATTCACCACTGCTGTGCACCTCATGGAGTCACTCACATTTGGTCAAAGTGAGTGTATAGTGCTGTTAAACTCATCCAGTCACACTAGTAGTAGCATTTCACACCTTTGAATAAATGTAAAGCAATGGAGAATTGCTGAGAGAGCACTTTCCCTTGATCTTGCTGAGAGTGCACTTATGAGACCCATCTGGTCTAGTTACCAAGCTGAATCAGCAGAATACCTCTGCTCCCCCAATAGGGTTCTAACCCTGGGCCTAAGCACAGAGACATTTTAAAGAGGCAGTGTCAATATTAATTCCTAGTTTCATTGTTTTTATCAGTGAAAAATTAAGAACCTTGGGGAGAAATTGTGCTCTCTGTTACCCCTGTGCAACACATTGACTCCAGCATATCCAAATGTAAGCAGAATTTGGCCCATATTGTAATTTTAATAAAAGTTTTCTATAGTATATTTCAGGGGTCAGCAACCTCTAGCATGCAGCTCATCAGGGTAAGCACCCTGGCGGGCTGGGCCAGTTTGTTTACCTGCCGTATCGGCAGGTTCGGCTGATCACAGCTCCCACTGGCCGCGGTTCGCTGTCCCAGGCCAATGGGGGCGTCAGGAAGCCTCATCCCTCGGCCTGCGCCGCTTCCTGCAGCCCCCATTGGCCTGGGACGGTGAACCACGACCAGTGGGAGCTGCGATCGGCCAAACCTGCCAACACGGAAGGTAAACCAACTGACCCAGCCCACCAGGGTGCTTACCCTGGCGAGCAGCGTGCCAGAGGTTGCCGACCCCTGGTATATTTCATAAATGAGTTCTTTTCTAATCAGAATAAAGATTTCTTTACCTATTATTGTGCTACTAGTCATCTGTGCTAGAGGTACTTTTGATTAAATATTTTTATTATCTGACCTGGCTTCTCAACTTGGTCTTTGGTCAGAATGATTCTCTCTGAAAGAAGCAACTTCAGCCTTGCTGTAAGCAGCTGCAACTCCATCAACGTTTTAAAAATAAATGAATCTCATGCTAAATTCTTCCCTCAGCTACTCCAATGAAGCATTGAAGACAATGGTCTAAATTCAGATATGAAGGAAGCAAGGACAGCTCTTTTGGAAAACATCTGCTTATACTATTTGGCTAAAAAGATTCAATTATGTTACTGGAGTTGTATGGAATCAAGGGTATAATTTGGCCTTGAGTGGAATTTGGGGTTCAGAGAGGTTTCTCAGCTCAACAAATTTTGTGTTGCACAATTCTGCTTAGCATGTTTTGCCTCTGGATTAAAAAATCAACATTGTCTAAGAGTTGTCATGTTGGAACCTTTTGGAAATAATTAAAATTTCCTGAACTGTCTCAGTGAAGCATTTATTGTTTGACTCACAAAACAAAACAGATTTTTAGTTTCTTTCAAAATAGACAAAGTTTCTCATCCATATTACAGGTAATTCAAGGCAATTTTGATAATACCCGTGAAGACAAATTATATTTTTTGTCCAGAGAAAAAGGTAACGAAGTTTACTCTAGCAAATGATCACCAATATATCAATTAGAAAAAAAATAGAGTTTACCCTTCAGGAAGTATGGAATCAAACTTTTTTCATAAGAGAAGTCTTGGGTGAGGGGGAGACAGTTGTAAGGAATGTAGAACTGTGACCTATCTTGGTTAGCTGAGATGAGTAAGTGTGATATACTGATAGGAAAAAGTACTTGAAGGTATCATCTACCACACAGAGAGAGTGGCACCAAATTGTGGAGTGCTGTGAGAGATGATGTTCAAGATACAATATATGGCAAGTCAGAACAGAATGAGGTGACAGCAACTAGACAGCAAACAAAAAGAAAACCTGCAGCATGCTGTCTTTGATCTTGTTTACAGGCAGAAAGTATCCCACAGTAAGGCTTTTGTGATATTACAGAATATGCAGGGTTTCCATGCAGAGTAGGATAGCTAGTTTTCAAGAGAGGGCTTGAACCTGGAAGAGTTCTGCGTGCAGACCTCCTGTTAACTTCAGCTGGAATTGTGTGTGCAGAGTGCTTGAAAGACTGGGCTCAGGAACAGTAATCATAACCAAGAAAGTAGCATAGTGAAAAAGTCAAGTGTATACTGAAAAAAAATCAATGAATTGTGAACACTATTTCTATCTTCTATACAAAAGTTTTTATGATATGGGTTATAAGCTGTGAAGAACATACACATTTTTAAATTACATCCATTAAATACATAAGTGGCTGTATGAACTTCTGAGAAGAGCCATCTCTGAATTAATAAATCCATATAAAAAGGGTTTTGAGGGCAGATACTGGGCAGGGAAGTCCTGTCAGCACAGCCCTATGAACATCCAGGGAGAGCTTACAGGCACTGGGCTGCCACATGGAAAGCCATATACTTCTAGCAGAACAAATGGGGATGATGCCTGCTCTAAGGGAATAAAAGCAGAATTACCTTTTCAGATTTTTTTTAAAGTATCATCTTACAGAATGTAGTACTTCAGATTCCCATTATTCCATTCATCTCTCAAATGCAGCTGCCTCTGAATTGGAACACAGCAGCTCTTTAATAGCATACAACAATTTAGGTGGAAAGTGAAAGTATAACATCTAATTAAAACTGAAGGGGGGAGCAGGTTAAATGTACTTATAAAGGTATTTGGTCAGGACATCAAAGTTAGTACCACTACTCCTGTGTAAGCTACCAGGCTCTTTCATGATCAGCAGTGGTCAACATCCTGGTATTAGTCTCTAACCCAAAGATGGAAGATCCAGCAAAACATGCTCTTTGACATTGTTTTGGATCATTGGTTCTGTTGGGGTACCACTAAAACCAACTAAATATCAAGGCCCTAAAGCACAAGCACTTCAAAATTGTAACAGGGATGATTACTAATGAAGTATTCACAAACATACGTCTTTGGACCTTGAGTGAGAAAAGTCCCCCAAAAAAACCATGTTTGCAGATGGTAAAGAAATGTTGACACTAAAGGGTCATAATGTGTTCTACAATCCCCTCCTCCCAAATAGAGTAAGGGGTAGTATTACATACTAACTTATCAGATTGAAAGATAAGGATGATGACTTGCTGAATGGTAAGATTAAGAGTTTGTTAGTGATAATTTAATAATTTAGAATTATGACTAGTGAATGAGTTTAGATACGGTAACACTTGGCCCACATCCTTGCTGGCATGAGTGTGGTTTTGCCAATTCTTCTCCTTTCATATAGGTTTGCTGATTTGCTTAAGATGATGTTATTGCTGACAGGACAAAGTTGCTGGAAGTTTTGTGGTAAACAAATGCACAAACCTGTGACAAGAAGTCCTTTTTTACTGGGAAAAGCCAGGAACAGCATGACATGGAACAGAATGACAGGAAAATTGTTTAAACAGCAAAAATTGAATAAATGGATGCTTGTGCCTATGTATTGTAAGGGTTCCATAAAAAATGCTTACCGTGTTTGAAGCGGATTGGAGAAAGGTAAAGAAATGTGTAGTGAGGACCCAAGTGAACAAGGCCTCAAATTAGAGAAACAATGGACCAGAACTTGAAGGAATAGGACTGAAGGACCAGACCAGGGTTCAGAGGCAGGGATGACCATCATGAAGTATAGGAGAATTTCCCAGTGCTCCAGAATGTGGTAATTTGGGCCCCCCTACCAATTCCATCTTATATGTTTATCGTTTCACATAAATATATGTTCAGACATTATAAGTGGCAATGATTCTGTCTGAAATTGTATAAATAAAGGCAAAAATTGATTAAGCCTAAATTGGGTGGACTTGTGATTCAGTTTCCCACCTTACGTTCTCAACCGTTCACTTCTGATTCATTTGGGAAAGAACCACCTATTGAATCACAAAACATAGTGGTTTATTCTGGTGTATTAGCTGATCAGCTTTGAAAAACAACTCTTTAGGGGGGAAAGATAATTGCTTTAAAGCATTTTTGGATGGACATAGTGCTCCAAATTGTTTGCAGCTTTTCTCTCCATATAATGGTTATAGAGTTAAACATTAGTGAGGTTGAATCAGTGGAGTAATGACAACGAGCAAGGAATGAAAATGTTAAACTGACAAATAAAGAGGTCAATTACTGAAACAGATGAGAAGACAGAGGGCAAATTCTAATAGCAAGATGTAGCTGGTACAATTATTAGAGCAGTGTTCAGAATCAGAATGTTACAGCAACTATAATGAAAACCAGAGGACACAGAAGACAGCAAGAAAACAGAAGGAAAGTAGAAAATAACTGGAGGATATAAGGAAAGGAGGAAAAGAATGAGTGAACCAATGCAATGTCTTTGAAAAATGGCTTGTTGTTGGAGACAGAAACATGGAGTATATTGTTTTACTTAAGCAGTGATTAAGTGTTGAAGCAAACAGCTATCCCCATGCAGTCCTACCCACTGTATCAGAAATCAGAGTCCCAATCATTCCCCAGACAGGCAGATGTAGCGCCCATTGACTGCAGTCTGGTTTGGATGTGTATGTCTGTGGAATGAGGAGCCCTTAAACTCCTTTTTAAATGAATCTCTTCATTAACGTTTATATTAGAGTCAGAGGAAGCATGAGTTTCTGGCATGTAACCCACATCCTCCATTTACAAAGCTTCCAGAATACTCCCTGCTTTTTACTCCTGTGGGACCCACCCCTTCATCCTTGTTCATCTCCCCTGGTTGTTTAAGTAAGAGAAGTGAACGGAAAATGAGCAAGGAAAAATTAAGATTGAATATGAGGAAAAGAATTTCACCATCATGGGTAATGTTCTCTCCTATGCAGCTTTTTGCATCTGGGGAAGGAAACCCTATGAGTTTCAGCAGATAGAATTACTTCTTCATTACTCCAGTGTTTGCCCCTGCCTTGTCATAGTGAAAATGGGCAAGCCCCTTAAACCAGTAGATTTCCCAAGGACATCTGTGCTTCCTTTCCCCCCTATAGCACAGCTCCAGCAGAAATCATACTGCCATTGGCTGACTTCCCCTTACAGCTACAGAGGGTAGTTAAGTGTGTTAATGCTGTTTAAAGCTCCATTAACTCCAGTTCAGATATCCAACTGCAGCGCTGCAGGGTCAGAAGAGGGTCATGCTGCAGGGAGTGTGGCTGAGATCCTTAGAGGTATATAGGCACCTTATTCCAATTGATTTCATATACCTAAATACCTTTTGAGGATCTGGGTCCAAATGCATTCCAGCTCCAGCCCCTGCCTCTGTTCCTAATAACCACAGAGGCTTGACCTCACAGACCTCTGTGGACAAGCAGCACAGGATCCAGGAAGCAGGGGAGCATGCTGCAGAACCAGCCCTATTCCTCTCTAAAAATAATTTTAAAAAAAGAAAAGAGAAGAAAGAAACTTCAAAAATGCACTGGATATGAGAACCATTTGCCACTTATCCCATCTCTGAACTAAGTGTAGTTGTTATTGTACCGGATGCAGGACATGTGTCATGTCAAGCATAAGGACATGAACTGAGTCATCAGGAGGCATCACCAGAAGTCCCATGATTTCATTCAGGTTAGAATAAGAAGGGCAGAGCGCAACTGAAAGGCTAGAGTATGGAGACAAATCGTGTCCAGTTGTATAATACCATCTAATATCAAATGCTCCATAGTTTCAGTGAGTACCCCACTGGTTATATAAAATGTGAAGCATTAGCCATATACTGGCAGTGTACCTGCAGCTGACATTTCAGACACATGTGGCACGACTGCTCTAGAATCTCGGGCCAGATCCTTAGCAGGTATAAATTGGCCTGCTTCCATACAAGTCAATAGAATTAGGCCATCTTATACCAGCTGAGGATCTGGCTCTTCTGGGACCTGCTAATGAGACAAATCATTCAGATTTGTACATTTTCCTGTACGGATCAACATTTTTTTGCTTTACTTAAGATAGACAGCAAGTATGTAGCAACAAAAGTTGATGTCTCCTGTACTTTGTACTGATCACTACTACTTGGTTTTTAGCAAAGTGTGGCAGATTCTTCTAACAGAAAATGTGCTAATATGAAACATTGGGAAATTAACCACTATCCTAATCTACTTGCCAACTACAGAACCAGTTTCTCCTCCCTTGGTTTTCACTCAACTGCTAGAACAGGGCCTCATCCTCCCTGATTGAACTAACCTCGTTATCTCTAGCTTGCTTCTTGCTTGCCTATATAAACCTGCCCCTGGAAATTTCCACTACTTGCATCCGAAGAAGTGAGTATTCACCCACGAAAGCTCATGCTGCAAAACGTCTGTTAGTCTATAAGGTTCCACAGGATTCTTTGCTGCTTCTACAGAACCAGACTAACACGGCTACCCCTCTGATACTATCCTAATCTAGTCTCCTTTGGAAAAACTCCCAGTTTATTCCCAGTTGGATTGGGCCTGTACTGATTATATTGTTGAATCAGATCCTGCAACATACTAAACAACACTTGTGGGGCACTGAATACTTTAAATTCTCATTGAAGTCAATGGGAACCATCAGGATCAACACCTGATAGGACTGGGCCAAAACATGCACTGGTTTTTTAACAAAGTAACAGCAGTCATTGGAAACGTCACAATAAATATAATTTAACAATAGCAAAAATCTAATTGACAACTTCCTTTCACCAAGAATATTGTCCTGGTGTAAGTCCACAAAGGAACGGTGAAAGCTAGGGAAAAATAGGAAAGACCATTTTCTAATAGCCTAATAAAGTGAAAAATATGAATATATTGTTAAAGTCAAACTTCCTTCCCCAGTTATGGCTCAGATCCAGCTCCCATCAAACGCAGCTGGTGTAAATCTGCATAGCTCCATTGTCTTTAATGGTGCAAGTCCTGTTTACACGTGTAAAGGGTATGGCCCATTAGTTACACAGGAAAGGCTCAATAAAATCAGTGTATATTAGCTAGAAATGCAGTCTCGGAAAGTTCCTTTGAATAAAAACATCAAAGCATATGTCATATCACAAACCGATTAATGCAGCCATGTGACACCCAACTAAGAGGTCAATTGTGACTTTGCCATAAGCCTGGTGTATTGCTGCACTGCTCCAGGACAGGAAGCAGTATTGAACTCAAGCAAAAATCTACCTCTCAGTTTCCACCTGCTCTGGGAGGGACATACTCTGCATCATCCCTTTACCTGGGGCAGCAAACACCCCTGGCATACTGGAGCAGCTAAAGCAGCCAGTGCATTGTGAAGGAAGAGTCAAGACTCCTTCCCTTCCCATCCACATATATGGCAGGTGGAAACAAAAAACCCACAGGTGCTGCTTTCTCCTCCATGCTGCTATTTATGGGTAGATGACACAGGGGCGTAAGGAGCCTTGTCCCCCATTATTCTCTGGCATGGTCTACAGGATGGGTTGCAGTCTGGCCCTGAGAGTATTTTCCCCATTTTGTTGCCAATATAAAATTATTTTCTCTGTCCAAGCTTTGTTTGAGAAGCCTTTCATCCACTCTAGATGTACTCAAGGTGGGGAGGCTTCCATTTTCAAACTGTTGGACTTTTCCCTAACAACCCAGACATCAATATCCATTCCCCAGTGTTTGCTGGCCGATTTAATTCATCTATCAATTCCAATATTGAACAATCTTTTTGAGAGATCTTTGTATTCAGAACTGTTGAAAGATCTTTCCATGAATTTATTGCTCTATTACTTTTGTACTTTGTGGCAAGGAAAGATTAAAGAGAGACAGATTAGGTTTCGGTTGGCAGCCTCTCCAGCATTTATACGGTTAACGAAACCAGTTTTACCTACGTACCCTGGTGTTCAATGAAACTGGTTTAAGATTTTGTTCAATAAAAAATTGTAAATTGAATGAGTTGGATGTATTCCTGGTGTTCTGTCATATTACTTCAATTTACTGGTTTAATTTAAAGAAGAGAATACTCCAAACACTTCTATACTTTATACAACAACTTTTTAAAGCCTGGGATATGCCAACAGCTAAGTCTTAGAAAAAATGTTTTGATAGACCTGATTTGAATTTTTTTTTCAGATTTGCAGTTTGCAAAAAGGTTCAAGATTCTAACCTTTCATCCTGATACAGGATGAGAAAATATTTCAGAATTGCAAATTCTTGCAGGATTGGGAAACTGTTTCCTGCTCTAAGCATAAGGGAGGGCAGAGCAGCATGGTTTAGTGGATCAAATGCTGGATTACCTGGTAGGGGCTCCTAAATTCTACTCTCATCTTTGATATGTGCTTTGTTATGGTCTTTTAATTTATCTGCATTCCCCTTTTCCCCATCTGTAAAGGTGGCTAATAATATCTACCTATTCTTCTTATAAGTTGTTATTTGTAGAAAGAACATAAGAATGGCCATACTGGGTCAGACCATCTAGCCCAGTATCCTGTCTTCCAACAGTGGCCAATGCCAGGGGCCCCAGAGAGAATGAACAGAACAGGTAACCATCAAGTGGTCCATCCCCTGTCTCATATGCCCACCTCCTGGCAAACAGAGGCTAGGGACACCATCCCTGCCCATCCTGGCTAATAGCCATTGATGGACCTATCCTCAAGGAACTTATCTACTTCTTTTTTGAACCCTGTTATAGGCCTTGTCTACACTGGCAAATTTCTGGGCAGTAAAGCAGCTTTCTGCATTGTAACTCCCAAGGTGTACACACCGCCGAGCCACTTAGTGCACAGAAACTGCTCAGTTGCAGTGCTGTAAAAAAAAACAGCTGCTTTAGCTGCTCCAGTATGCCAGGGGTGTTTGCTGCCCCAGGTAAAGGGATGATGCAGAGTATGTCCCTCCCAGAGCAGGTGGAAACTGAGAGGTAGATTTTTGCTTGAGTTCAATACTGCTTCCTGTCCTGGAGCAGTGCAGCAAAACACCCCAACAAGAGGCATACAGCTTTCTGCACCAGGGCTACAGCACTGCGGTGCCAGTGTAGACACCCTGGTCAATTACAGTGCTGCAATTGGCCTCCGGGAGGTGTCCCACAATGCCTGTTCTCGCCTCTCTGGTCATCGGTTTGAACTGTACCGCCCTGCCCTCAGGTGACCAACCATCATTCCCGCCCCGTAAATTCCTTTGGAATTTTGAAAGTCCCCTTTCTGATTGCTCCATGATGCATGCAGTGGTCTCAATGCATCATTCCAGATGACCATGCCTTCTCCCCCACTTGTAGCAATGCTGAGCTGCTGGACCCCATCAGCATTTAGGGAGAAGAGGCTGTGCAGTCCAGCTGCGCTCCAGCCATAGGAATTATGATACCTATGGACAGATTTCACGATGATAGAAAGGGGACATGACCGGGACACATTGCAGTGCAGGGTCACAGTGAAGGAGCTGTGGAACGCCTACCACAAGGCTCGGGAGGCAAACTGCCGCTCCAGTGCTGCACCCACGAGCTGCGGTTCTACAAAGAGCTGGACGTGATACTTGATGGTGAACCCACCTCCACTGCGAAGGCCACTGTGGATACTTTGGTGGCTCGCGTGCCAGTCAAGAGTGGACTGAGCCAGGAGCAGGAAATCTTGGACAAGGACATGGAGAGGGACCCAGAAGCAGAGGACAACTCAGAGGTGAGAAATGCATGCAGCCAGAAGCTCTTCTCTACCCTGGAGGAGGCTAGCCAGTCACAGCAGTCAGAGCTTGGTGAAGCGCAAACAGGAGAGAAGGTCCCTGGTAAGCGGCTTTGATTTTGGGAACCACTTAAGTAAGTTGTTGGGAGCAGGAGGGTTGCAGAAAACAGGCTTGTGTCTGTATGATGCGCGTACCACCACATGCCTAGTCTGAGCAGCGGAACTGGGTGTTGATTGACTCCCTCACTTCATGGGAATCTGCCTCAAAAATCTCAACGAAAATCTCATGGAGATACTGGCAATCCACTGTTGCAGGCTCTTTGGCAGAGCTGTTTTGTTTCTTGCCCCATTAAGGGTAACTTTCCCGCAACACTCTTCCATCACTGGGAGGGGAGGGGAACCATTGCTGCACACAGGTGAGCCGCGTAAGGGCCGGGGCAGAAGCTGCAGTCTTGGAGAAGACCCTCCCTTGATTCCCTGCTCACCGTCAGCAGCGAGATATCTGCCATTATGATTATCAGGCCCCCCCTACAAAGCTGGCTCTCCCCAAGAGCCACATACCCAGTGTACAGTATGATCCTGGAACACCGATTTCCCCTGCCACTGTTGTTACTCACCATTTTGGGGGACTTGTGGCTCATGTGTGCTTGCCTGGGGTCAGCCAGTTGCTGATAGGTATGTGACTAGTGGCTGTGTTTTAAAGCACTGAATCAGTGGTCTGTGTGTTGCAAACAATACTGTTTCTGTAAAATGTTTTATTTTAGCTTCACAGATAGGACCTTGGGAACCCAGCCTCCCTCTTTGTTATCGCCAGCTGAACGACTGTGCAGAATTTGAAAGCGGCCGTGAAAAACTAAAGAGGACTTTCTGCATGATGTCATGATGCGCTCTGCGGCCAAAAAACAAGAATTGAAAGAGTGGAGGGACAGGGAGAACGCAGCGCACCAGAACGAAGCCATGGTGCGGCTCTTAAACATTACGGAGCACTAAGCAGACACGCTCCAGGCACCACTGACACTGCAAACCGAGCAGCTCCACACCCGTCCTCTCCTGCAGCCGCTGTCACAAAACTCTTTCCCACATGCCCCCCAGACACTGCCAACAGACTCTTATCAACCTCCTGGCTCCAGTCTGTACCCGATGCATTCCACTCCTGCCCTGTCACAGTCCAACCCTGTAGACTCCCAGGACCCATCCCTCTCCAGTTTAGCTCTGCTGAAGAACAGAATCCACTGCACTGTACTCCAAAGGACAAGGTTACATATGATACCTGGACATACACAAATCTTTAACCGTCCAGGGACCCCACCTCCTCCTGGGACCCTCCCTTCCTCCACCCCCTATAGTGCTGATGTGGTTTTTTGTTTGTCTCTCTCCTCCAGTTGTTGTTTTAGTTTGAAATCAATCTTTATTCCATTAATTGAAAGCAAACAGTGCCCTGCAAAGCAACAGTCAATTTTCTTAAACCTCCACAGTGCATCATCTGCACCAATCACAATCACCTCCTAGCATTATAAACATTGCACTCCCAAGCATAGCAACAAATATTAGTGGCTTTCAGCTTCAAATTGCTGCCTCAAGGCATCCCTGATACTTATGGCCCCACGCTGCACCCCTCTAATAGCCCTGGTCTCTGGCTGTTCAAATTTAGCCTCCAGGCACTGAGCCTTAGTGGTCCAGCTCTGAGTGAAGCTTTCACCCTTCCCTTCACAAATATTATGGAGTGTACAGCACGCGGCTATAAGCACAGGAATATTGTCATCAGCCAGGTCCAGACTCTCATATAGGCAGCATCAGCAGGCCTTTAAACAGCCAAAAGCACACTCAACAGTAATTCTGCACATACGCAGCATGTTGTTGAACCATTCCTTGCTGCTGTCAAGGTTCCCCAGGTATGGCTTCATAAGCCATGGCATTAAGGGGCAGGCAGGGTCTCCCAGAATCACAATGGGCATTTTGACTTCCCCTACGGTGATCTTCTGGTCCGGGAAAAAAGTCCCTGCTTGCAGCTTCCTGAACAGGCCAGTGTTCCGAAAGATGCGTGCGTCATGCACTTTTCCGGACCAGCCTGCGCTAATGTCCGTGAAATGCCCACAGTGATCCACAAGCACCTGGAAAACCATAGAGAAATACCCCTTCTGATTAATTTACTCATGGCTAGGTGGTTTGGTGCCAGAATTGGAATATGTGTGTCATCTATTTCCCCTCCGCAGTTAGGGAAGCCCATTTGTGCAAAGCCTTCCACAATGTCACGCACGTTGCCCAGAGTCATGGTGTTTTGGAGCAGGATGCAATTAATGGCCCTGCACACTTCCATCAACACGAGTCCAACGGTCTACTTTCCCACTCCAAACTGGTTAGCGACCGATTGATAGCAGTCTGGAGTAGCCAGCTTCCACAGTGCAATCGCCACATGCTTCTCCAATGACAGGGTAGCTCTCATTCTTGTGGCCTTGCACGGCAGGGCTAGGGTGAGCTCATCACACAGTCCCATGAATGTGGCTTTCCTCATCCGAAAGTTCTGCAGCCACTGATCATCATCCCAGACGTGCATCACAATGTGATCGCACCACTCAGTCCTTGTTTCCTGAGCCCAAAAGTGGCATTCCACTGTGGTCAGCACCTCCATGAATGCCACAAGCAATCTCATGTCGTAGCTACTACGTGTGGCAAGATCAATGTCAAACTCCTCTTGCCTTTGTAGTTTAAGGAATAACTCCACTGCCACTCATAACGTGTTGGTCAGAGCGAGCAGCATATTGGTCAACAGTGTGGGATTCATTCCTGCAGACCGAAGAGGCAGAGTGCGTAGTACACAAACCGTTGAAAGATGGTGCCAAATGCAGACGGAAGCACAGGGATTGCTGCGATGCGAAGCAATGCATCATGAGGCATTGGGACAGGATCTAGGATGCCCCGTGGCCCCCTCCACTCTCCCACAACTCTTAGTGGCAGAAGAGATGCTCTGTGGGATAGCTGCCCAGAGTGCACTGATCTGAATACCAGTGCAAGTGCTGTGAGGCTGAACACGCTATTGAGCAGGAAGCTGACAGTGTGAACACACAACAGCGTTTCCCTTCAGTGCTCTCTGAGTGGCAATGTAACTGCCGGCGATGTAACTCTGCCAGTGTAGACATACCCATGGTCTTGGCCTTCACAACATCCTCTGGCAAGGAGTTCCACAGGTTGACTTAGTGTTGTGTGAAAAAATACTTCCTTTTTTTTATTTTAAATCTGCTGCCTATTAATTTCATTTGGTGTCCCCTAGTTCTTGTGTTATGAGAAGGTGTAAATAACACTTCCTTATTTACTTTCTCCACACCAGTCATGATTTTACAAACTTCTATCATATCCCTCCCTGCTCGTCTCTTTTCCAGGCTGAAAAGTCCCAGTCTTATTAATCTCTCCTCATATCGCAGCCGTTCCATACCCCTCATCATTTTTGTTGCCCTTTTCTGAACCTTTTCCAATTCCAATATATCTTTTTTGAGATGGGGTGACTAGATATCCTGATTTTATAGGGACAGTCCAGATTTTGGGGTCTTTTTCTTATATGGGCTCCTATTACCCTCCCCCACCTCCCCTGTCCCTGTCCCGATTTTTCACACTTGCTGTCTGGTCACCCTAGCACCCAGTATTCAAGATGTGGGTGTACCATGGATTTATATAGAGGCAATATGATATTTTCTGTCTTATTATCTATCCCTTTCTTAATGTAACCCTCCTGCCAGGTGGAGCCAGCAGCAACCAGGACCGGGTTCAATATCCAGGGGTTCCTTTCCATTGATAGAACACAGAATCAGCTCGAGCCCCACCTAGTAACCTGGGAAATTTACACACCACCCATGGGCACCTCTGAGAGGCAATAATCCCCACTCACAAGCACAGAGTCTCAGTGTAGAAAAGAAACTTTTAATTAAAAGAGGGAAGTAACTCAGCGTTAATTTGGGAAAACACCGCAAACAGGCTTCATAAAGAGCAAAAGACCCACCCACAAGTAGGTTGGGCAGTGCCCTTTTCCCCTCAGGTTCTTAAATCCAGCAACCCAAAAGTCCCTTTCATGTGTCCAACCCTTCTATGTACCCCTCACAGTTGCTGTCCTTGGTCAGTGCAGACCCAGAGTTCAGAGGTGCTTCTGCAGAGTTCACCTCCCCACCCAGGTAAAGAGGTACCTTACTCACTCCACAGTTCAGGCACTTGCTCACCGCCCTCTCTGCTGGCCACCCTGCTTGCCACTCACACTGGCTGCCAGCTCACTGTGCCTCTCCACCAGCCACCCTGCTGGCCACCCATCACGCCTCTCCCCCGCACCAGCCACTCAGTCACCAGCTGACTATCAGTTGCCTTTTGCTGCCACCTGCCTTTCTGCTGTGACCGCTGCACATCATCTCAAGTGATTTCAGCACTCAGTGATTTTTAGCTCTTAGCAGGAAGGGCAGAGACACAGTCCTACCACAACTTGTCCTGCTTTCCTGAATTCCTACAATTATTACAACATTGGTAACTATATTTTACTACTCCTGCATTCAGTACTTAGGTGATTTATACCCAACACCAGCCAAGTTTGATCACTTTTTGCTGAATATGTAAGCAGAAGAGGAGCAAACTGTATTTACATAAACACACCCAAGTCTCTACCCCTCCCAGCTAGCTGTCAGGGAAGCATTCATTCAGACCCTACTTACATTAATGATTCCCAACATTCTGTTCACTTTTTTCACTGCCGCTGCACATTGAGTGGATGTTTTCAGAACTATCCACAATGACTCCAAGATCTATTTCTTGAGTGGTAACAGCTAATTTAGACCCCATCATTGTATATGTATAGTTGGAATTATGTTTCCCAATGAGCATTATTTTGCATTTATCAACATTGAATGTCTGTCATTTTGTTGCCCAGTCACCAGGTTTTGAGAGATCTTTTTGTAGCTCTTTGCAGTCTGCCTGGGACTTAACTATCTTGAGTAGTTTTGTATCATCTGCAAATTTTGCCACCTCACTGTTTACCCCCTTTTCCAGATCATTTATGAATTTGTTGACTAGGACTGAGCCCAGTACAGACCCCTAGGGGCAGGGCCGGCTTTAGGCCAATTCAACCAATTCCCCCGAATCGGGCCCCGCGCCTAAGAGGGCCCCGCACCCAAGCCCTGCCAGTGCGCTGTACCAGGGTGGCCCAGCTTTCCCAGGGGGCAATTTAAAGGGCCTGGGGCTCCCAGCAGG
The DNA here is from genome assembly GCF_020497125.1 of Mauremys mutica. Classification (NCBI taxonomy): domain Eukaryota; kingdom Metazoa; phylum Chordata; order Testudines; family Geoemydidae; genus Mauremys; species Mauremys mutica. Next base: position 300,432,032 of record NC_059072.1, read on the forward strand.
GACTGGAGCCTCAGGCCCTTTAAATTGCCACCAGAGCCCCACTGCTGGAGCCCTGGGGGCTGTTTAAAAAGTCTGGGGCTCCCCTTGCTTCTACTGCCCCAGCCCTTTAAATAGCCCCTGGAACCCCGCCACTTCCCCAGGGCTCCCGTGGCTATTTAAAGGGCCAGGGTGGTAGAAGCAGGGGAGCCCCAGGCCCTTTAAATAACCCCCAGAGTCCTGGGGTAGTGGGGGGCTCCAGCTGCCTCTGCTGCCCTGGTCCTTTAAATAGCCCCTGGAGCCCTGCCGCTTCCCCAGGGCTCCCATGGCTATTTAAAGGGCTGGGGCGGTGGAAGCAGGGGAGCCACAGGCCCTTTAAATATCCCCTGAGCCCCAGGCTGCGGCTGCTGCTGCTACCCTGATGGGGGAGGGAGGAGGAGGAGGCACTTACCGTACAGGGTGGGCTGTACCCCCTGTACCCACACCCCCTGCCTGCACCCAGCCCCTGCCTGCACCCAGCCCCGCACTCCCTGCCCTGCCTGCAGCCAGCCCCTGCCCACACCAGCCCCGCACCTCCTGCCCTGTCTCCAGACAACCCCTGCCACACGCCCCTGCCTGAAGCCAGCGAGTCCCGCACTCCTCTGTCTCCAGGCCTGCCAACACTTGCCGCACCCCCCTGCGGCCCTGCCTGAAGCCAGCCAGCCCACCCCACATCCCCCTGTCTCCAGCCAGCCCCACACCCCTTGCCCTGCTTGCAGCCAGACCCTAACTCCAGTCAGCCCCTGCCCTGCCTCCAGCCAGCCCCATGTCCACTGGTGCCCTGCAGTTCCCAGGGCAGTAACCCTGCACACCTGCTTCAATGAGAGGGGCAGGGAACAGCTGGGACCCACACATGGGCACACGCTAGGGTGACCAGACAGCAAGTGTGAAAAATTGGAACAGGGGTGGGGGGTAGTAGGATCCTATATAAGAAAAAGACCCCCAAATCGGGACTGTCCCTATAAAATCTGGACATCTGGTCACCCTAGCACACCCCCAGGGCGTGGTGGGGACCCACACATGTGAAACAGAGCTCATTTCTAGTTCAGGCCCATCTTTTTAAAAAAGAACTTTAGGTAGGGTTAACGTACATCCGTATTTTCCCGGACATGTCCAGCTTTTTGGTTCTTAAATCGCCATCTGGGAGGAATTTTTAAAAATACGGACATATGGTAACCCTATTGGTATAAAAAATACATACTGTGGCACATCCCTTAAAGCAGAAGTTTTTACAAGGAACCGGTTGCTAAGAAATGAAAGGCTTTTTTTGACATGTGTTTTTTTTTTAGTCATCCCTGCCGGGGCCCCGCCGAAAATGTTCGAATTGGGCCCCGCACTTCCTAAAGCCGGCCCTGCCTAGGGGACACCATTATTTACCTCTCTTCATTCTGAAAACTGACTATTTATTCCTACCCTTTGTTTCTTATCTTTTAACTAGTTACCAGTCCATGAGAGAACCTTCCCTCTTATCCCATGACAGCTTACTTTGCTTAAGAGCCTTTGGTGAGGGACTTGTCAAAGGCTTTCTGAAAGCCTAAGTACACTATATCCACTGCATCCTCCTTCTCCACATGCTTGATGACACCCTCAAAGAATTCCAGTAGATTGGTGAGGCATGATTTCCCTTTACAAAAAACATGTTGACTCTTCCCCAACAAATTATCTTCATCTATATGTCTGACAATTTTGTTCTTTATTATAGTTTCAATCAGTTTGCCCAGACTGAAGTCAGGCTTACTGGCCTGTAATTACCGGGATCGCCTCTGAAGCCCTTTTTAAAAATTGGTGTCACATTAGCTATCCTCCAGTCATTTGGTACAGAAGCTGAATTAAATGTTAGGCTACAAACTAGAATTAGTAGTTCTGCAATTTCACATTTGAGTTCCTTGGGTGAATATCATCTGGTCCTGGTGACTTACTGCTGTTTGGTTTACCAATTTGTTCCAAAACTTCCTCTAATGACACCTCAATCTGGGACAGTTCCTCAGATTTGTCACCTCAAAAAAATGGCTCAGGTTTGGGAATCTCCCTCACATCTTCAGCCATGAAGACTGATGCAAAGAATTTATTTAGTTTCTCCACAATGGCCTTATCATCCTTGAGTGCTCCTTTAGCATCTTGACCATCCAGTGGCCCCACTGGTTGTTTAGAAGGCTTCCTGTAGGGTGACCAGATGTCCCCATTTTACAGGGACAGTCCCAATATTTGGGGTTATTTTTTATATGGGCTCCTATTACTCCCCATCCCCTGTCCTGATTTTTCACACTTGCTATCTGGTCACCCTAGCTTCCTGCTTCTGATGTACTTAAAAAAATTGCTATTACTTTTTGAGTCTTTGGCTAGCTGTTCTTCAAATTCTTTTTTTGACTTTCCTAGCTATATTTTTATACTTCATTTGCCAGAGTTTATGCTCCTTTCTATTTTCCTCACTAGGATTTAATTTCCACTTTTTAAAGGCTGCCTTTTTTGCCTCTGACTGCTTCTTTTACTTTGATGTTTAGTCACATTGGCTCATTTTGGTTCTCTATGTTTTTTAATTTGGGGTATACATTTAAGTTGAGCCTCTGTTGTGATGTCTTTAAAAAGTGTCCATGCAGCTTGAAGGGATTTCACTTTTTGCACTGCACCTTTTAATTTCTGTTTAACTAACCTCCTCATTTTTGTGTAGTCCCCGTACTACATTGTTGGGCTGCTGTGGTGTTTTCCATGCCACAGGGATGTTAAATTTAATTATATCATGGTCACTATTACCAACCAGTCCAGCTATATGCACCTCTTGGACCAGATCCTGTGCTCCACTTAGGACTAAATCAAGAGTTGCCTCTCCTCTTGTGGGTTCCAGGACTAGCTGCTCCAAGAAGCAGTCATATGAGGTGTCAAGAAACTATATCTCTGCATCCCGTCCTGAGGTGACATGTACCCAATCAATATGGGGATAGCTGAAATCCCGCATTATTATTGATTTTTTTATTTCAATAGCCTCTCTAGTCTCCCTGAGCATTTCACAGTCACTATCACCATCCTGGTCAGGTGGGTCGGTAATATATCCCTACTGCCATATTCTTATTATTAGAGCATGGAATTACTATCCAGCATGGAATTACTCTCCAAAGACAATAGTATGTTAGGCTCTTACCTACCTACCTGACAGGGAAATTAATTAATGTTTGTGAAGCATTTGGAAAAAATACCACAAAAGTACTTAGTGCTACTATTTTTTTACCTGTGAATTATGAAATATCCCATCAGTCCAGAAATCCTCATAGACTCATAGACTTTAAGGTCAGGAGGGACCATTATGATCATCTAGTCTGACCTCCTGCACAATGCAGGCCACAGAATCTCACCCATCCACTTCTATAACAAACCCCTAACCTATGTCTGAGTTATTGAAGTCCTCAAATTGTGGTTTGAAGACCTCAAGCTGCAGAGAATCCTCCAGCAAGTGACCCGTGCCCCATGCTGTAGAGGAAGGCGAAAAACCTCCAGGGCCTCTGCCAATCTGCCCTGGAGGAAAATTCCTTCCCGACCCCAAATATAGCGATCAATTAAACCCTGAGCATGTGGGCAAGACTCACCAGCCAGCACCCAGGAAAGAATTCTCTGTAGTAACTCAGATCCCAACCCATCTAACATCCCATCACAGACCACTGGGAATGCTTACTTGCTGATAATCAAAGATCAATTGCCAAATTAATTGCCAAAATTAAGCTATCCCATCATACCATCCCCTCCATAAATTTATCAAGCTTAGTCTTAAAGCCAGATATGTCTTTTTCCCCCACTACTCCCCTTGGAAGGCTGTTCCAGAACTTCACTCCTCTAATGGTTAGAAACCTTCATCTAATTTCAAGTCTAAACATCCTAGTGTCCAGTTTATATCCATTTGTTCTTTGGCCACATTGGTACTAAGCTTAAATAATTCCTCTCCCTCCCTAATATTAATCCCTCTAATATATTTATAAAGAGCAAGCATATCCCCCCTCAACCTTTTTTTGGTTAGGCTAAACAAGCCAAGCTCTTTGAGTCTCCTTTCATAAGACAGGTTTTCCATTCCTCGGATCATCCAGTAGCCCGTCTCTGAAACTGTTCCAGTTTGAATTCATCCTTCTTAAACATGGGAGACCAGAACTGCACACAGTATTTCAGATGAGGTCTCACCAGTGCCTTATATAATGGTTCTAACACCTCCTTATCTTTGCTGGAAATACCTCATGACAGCTGTAGTTGCTAACCAGCTTGAAATTCTTAACACATGCACTTTGCGTGGACTGTTTTATTGACACAGGATCATCATTTCACCACTCATAATCACATTTTCATGGCTCATGTCATTCACACCTGTGGCTTCTTCGTAATTCACTCTATCACAAGGTGTACCAGACTACTACAGTCTAATCAAACTTAGCATGTCGGGTTTCCTCGTGGGAACTATTTCATTTCCCATGGCCTTTATGCAGCTGCTGGATGTCCTTCTGATTATTTCCCCTAGCTAGTGACTGGTCAAAGTGTTTGGGCCAAATATTCAGACCTGGGGTAAGCAGGTGGAACTCTGCTGGCTGATGTTGCCCTTGCTTAATTTGGCCCAATAGTCTAAATTATATGACACCTGGGATTATTAACAGTAAGGCAGTAGGTGACCTGACCAAATCATCGAAGCAATTAAATGTCTTATGCCAGAAGGAAGTATAAAGGGGAATTAGAATGTATTGGGCAAAAAAGCAGCCTATTGCAGTGTGAGCAGTTGATAGGACAGAAACAACCCTATGGCACTTGAAACACAGAGCCTAAATTTATAAATGCAACCCTTATGTTAAAAAAAAAAACCTACCGTATTATATACTTTGCTACATAGCACCTCCCACACCTCCTATACTCAGTTGGGAGTGAGGTACAGGCATCCAAGTGACAATTTACTCATGATTATGCAAATTAAACTTATTTCAAAAAAAGACACTTACTTTTGATACACAGTAGCTGCTGATTATTTTAAATGTCAGTATGGCTGCAAGAGGACATAAGGATGGCCTCATAGTGGAAGCACAGGCCGAAGAGGAGGAGATCTGGGTTGCATTTCCAGAGCTGATAGGGCCTTCCTGTGTGACTTGGCTCAAGTCACAGGACTCTTTCTGTGGCTCAGTTTCCTCCCCTGTAAAATAGGGTTAATGACATTTATCTACCTGGCCGGGGTGCTCTGAGACTTTGCTCCTTAATGTTGGTACAGTGTTTTGAGAGCCTCTGTGGGAAGGCACTGCAGAAGTGCAAAGTGTTGCTTTTTTATTTTATACGTATCTATTTGTATATTTCATAAAGCTCCAAAGGCTTATCTCCATTATAGATTAATGGACCGACGCATGTTTTGCTTGCAACTTGAAGCGGTATTTGAATTAGGATGGAAACACTGAGAACACACAAAATCTTCCGTCGGCCCTCCTGGCATTTACAATGTCCATATTGACTCTATGTTAAACTGCTGGGTTTAGTTTATCTCGTTGGCTAAAACCATGTAAAATTTCAGCTCAGGGAACAGAATTTATAATAACAGAGCTCTTGCAAACACCGAACTAAAGTGCATCTCCCATCCTCTCCCAGCTGCTTTGAGGTGTTTTGCACCCCAGGAAGCTCTAGGAGGATCTAGACCTGCACTCAGGATCCTACGGGCACTACAGTTATGACTGCGCGGTGCGAAAGATCTAGTCCAGTGGTTCCCAAACTTGTTGCACTGCTTGTGCAAGGAAAGCCCCTGGAGGGCCGGGCCGGTTTGTTTACCTGCCGCATCCGCAGGTTCAGCCAATCGCGGTTCACTGCTCCAGGCCAATGGGAGCTGTTGGAAGCAGCATGGGCCAAGGGACGTACTGGCCGTCGCTCCTAGCAGCTCCCATTTGCCTGGAGCAACGAACCACGGCCAGTGGGAGCCGCAGTCAGCCGGACCTGGGAACGGGGCAGGTACACAAACCGGCCCGGCCCACCTGGGGCTTTCCCTGCATAAGCAGCGGAACAAGTTTGGGAACCACTGATGTAGTCCATATGGCCTTCATTTAGAAAATAAATGAATATCCTGATATTTGAGTCGTATGGAGCTTGACGCTGCAGCCCTTTCTCACATGAAGAGTTCCACTTCAGATGAACTGCCTGTTTGATTAAAGGGCTGCAGAACTGGCACCTAGACCAGTTTTAACAGGGGCGGCTCTAGGCACCAGCAAAGCAAGCACCTGCTTGGGGCAGCCCATTTGCAGGGGCAGCATGGGAGCTGTAGTTCCTTGGTTAGCTCCCTGCCTATACAGCCAGCCCTGGAGCAGGGAAAGAACTACATTTCCCAGCATTCCCTTGGCCACTACCAACTGGGAAGGAAGGAGGGGGACCTCATGCGGCAGCATGCTGTGAGTGCTGTGAATGGTAGGGAGTCCATATTTTAACATTCAAAAAACAGGACACTCCAGGGGGAGGGAAGCCCCACCCTGCCACCATCCACTCCCTCCGACTGCCCCCCACAGAAACCCCAACCCATCCAACTCCCCCCCTCCCTGTCCCCTGATCACCCCCTCCCAGGACCCCTGCCCCTAACTGCCCCCCAGGACCCCACCCCCTATCGAAGCGCCCCTGCTCCTTGTCCCCTGATTTCCCCCTCCTGGGACCCCTGCCCATAACTGCCCCCCAGGACCCCACCCCCTATTGAAGCGCCCCTGCTCCTTGTCCCCTGATTGCCTACTCCCAGGACCCCTGCCCCTAACTGCCCCCCAGGATCCCACCCCCTATCTAAGCCTCCCTTCTCCTTGTCCCCAACTTCCCCCCAGGACCCCATCCCCAGTGGTGAGCTGCAGCCGGTTCGCACCGGATCGCGCGAACCGGTTGTTAAATTTAGAAGCCCCCTTTAGAACCGGTTGTTCCTGGAGGGACAACTAGTTCCAAAAGGGCTTTTAAATTTAACTAAAGCTCTAGCAGCTGTGTACCCTTCCCCCAGCCCCAACTCACCTCACTCCGCCTCCTCTGCTGAAGCTCCTCCGGCGTCTCCTCCCCCTCCCCAGCTTCCCGCGAATCAGCTGTTCGTGCGGGAAGCTGGGAGGGCTGAGAAGCAAGCAGCGCTTCCACCAGGTGAGCTGGGGGCGGGGGTGCCAGCGGGAGGAGGGCTCCAGGCAGCGCGCCGCTCCGGAGGTCGTAGCGAGACTCTGGGGTCGGGCGGTGCGGCTCCTGCCCCCAGGGTCCAGCTGCGACCTCGGCCGGGCAGCATGGCTCCTCCCCGGGTCCGGCCAGGAGGCGCGGTTCCTGCCCGGGTCTGGGCCACCCGGGTCCGGGCGGCACGGCGCGGTTCCTGGCCGCCCGGGTCCGGGCCGCGCGGTTCCTGGCCCGGTTCGGCCGGGCGGCGCGGTTCCTGGCTGGGTCTGGGCTGCCCGGGTCCTGGCCGGGCCGGGCGGCGCGGTTCCTGGCCGGGTCTGGGCCGGGCGGCGCGGTTCCTGGCCGGGTCCGGGCTGGGCGGCGCCGTTCCTGCAGGTGAGCTGGGGCAGGGTGGGGCGCGATGAGGACTCCAGGCGCCGCCCGGCCCTGCTCCAGCCACTGCCCGGCCCCGGCCCCAACTCCGGCTGCACGGCGTGGCTCCGACCCTGGCCCCGACCCCGGCAGGGATAAGAGGCCAGGGCCAGGGCCGGGACTGGGGCGGGGGAGGAGAGGTTGGATCAGGCAGAGGTTCTGAGGGGGCAGACAGGGGATGGGGAGGGGGGGTTGGGTAGGCGCCGCGTGGGAGTTCCTGGGGTCTGTTGGGATGGTGGTGGATGGAATCGGGGCAGTCAGGGGACAGGGAGCGGGGCAAGTTTGGCAGGGGGTGGGGTCCTGGGGGGGAGTTAGGGTTGGGGGTCTTGGGAAGGAGTGGTCAGGGGACAAGGAGCAGGGCAGGGGGGTTATGGGTTGTGGTTTCTGAGGGGGGGCAGGACGTGGGTGGGGGGTGTACTCACTGGGCGGTTCCCTACCGGGTCTTCGGTGGTGGGTCCTTCAGCCGCCGGAGCCATGCCGCCGAAGACCCAGTAGGGAACCGGTTCCTAAGATTTTGGCAGCTCATCACTGCCCATCCCCTACCTGTCCCCTGACAAACCCCTGGGACTCCTATGCCTATCCAACCACTGCCTGTCCCCTGACTGCCCCCCCCAAACCTCAGACCCATCCAACCACCCCTGCTCCTTGTCCCTTGACTGCCCCCCCATAACCTCCTACACCTTCTCCAACCCCCCAGCCCCCTTAGCGTGCCACTCAGACCAGTGTGTCTGGCTCCGCGCAGCTCCAGACACGCTGCTGCATACATGCTGCCGTGCTCCCCCGCGGAGCCCACAGCCCTCCCCCCTCACCACACACACACACACCCACACACCCAGTACCTGCCTTCCAGATTTGAACACCTCAAAATTCAGGAGTGCTTAAGCTCAGTTTGGGCAGCTGTTACTTCATTTCTCCCAAATCAAATATACTGATCCACTGTAACTTGCTGTAGAAAAAGTAGGATAAAATTGAGCAAGAAATGCTTCCCAGTGGTTATTAGGACTGGAATTGCTATTTTCAACAGCCATTGCCTTTTTGTTTGTTTGTGTATTTGTTTAAAAGGAAGACAGTGATATTGCATTGGCAAATTCCCCATAGAAAGAAAGAGTGGAACAAAAGAATAATAAAGGCACCTCGACTTTTCCTCATTTATGGAGGACAGTCTTATAATATGCATCCAGATATCCTCCAATCACACAAGCTGAAAATTGTTCCACTTTACTGCAGCTCTGTAACCATATGGGAACCAATCCTGTCTGTGTTTTGTGCACATCCAAAATTCCTGCTGAATGTCCCACCCTGGGAGTGAGTTACCAGTGACCCAGGGCTGCGGCAGAAGGAGGGTGCAGGTGTGGGGGGAGAGCCCAGGGCTGGGGTGGCAGGAGGTGTGTGAAGGGGCACTGGTGGGGGGAAAGGGGGCTGCCCAGCGCTGGGGCGGCAGGGGGGTGCGGGGGGGAGCCTAGGGCTGGGACGGGGGGCAGCCAAAAATTTTTTTGCTTGGGGCAGCAAAAAACTTAGAGCCGGCCCTGAGTTTTAACTAACACATGTCCATTGGACCGTGTCATTTCACTCTTGGACACTGAAGGCAGCAGCTCCCTAATACTCTGTTTGTAAGTGCTGCTCTCTCACACCCTGCGTCACATCTCTACGGGAGCTCTGGGTACTCAGAGGGCCCTTCCCATCATGGAAATGAAAGCTCAGAGATTTAGACTCACTAAATCGTGGCAGGGTTATAAGTGGACCATCTCAACTCATTATGGCTAGAGTAGGAGACTTCTGACTGGTGATGCTGAACAGGGGAATCTCCCATCCATACCAATCATGTGTAACAATTAGGGCCAAATTAGAAGGTGGGTGGGCACATACAGGGTCAGAATTTGGTCCTTAGAGCATAAATTTGCAGTTTACTAAACTAGGGGGTCGCACATTTTGTTGCTTCTGTCAGCTGAGTGCATCCCTCCATTCCCTCCCCACAAACTCCCTGGGTGCTGCCCTCCCATCCCCTGCAACTACCCCCTACCCCTTCCTTCATGCCAGGGACTCTGTATGTCCCCCACTCACCCTGCTGCCCTGCCAGGGTGCCCATTCTGTCCTCCTCCCTTCATCAATAGGTTCTGCCCATTCATGCCTAGAACACGCCCTGACATTTTAGAATGGATCATAGATAGCATTCCAAAGTTATTGTGTTACTTCCAAACAGAGAACTGCCACCAAGCTGAGCATACACTAAGCCAGCTATCCCAGTTTTATCAGCCAAAAGTCTAATCATGCTACTCTATATGCGGACAATGACTCTGAGTATCATGCAGTTTGATAACTTGAACTTGAAGAAAACTGTGTGGAGTCAAGCTTTCTGTAGCAATATTAATGAACAATGACCTTGCTCTGAAAATATACCGTGTGCGTCTCTTTGTTGCTTCTTTATTATCTTTGCTGCTTTGCATACTGGCTTCAGCAGCCTTTGGAAACTTCTCTGTTCTGCCAGTACAGTTGGCGGGCCAGATATAAAAAGAAAAAAGAAAAAAGCTAGAGCTGCACTTAGAATAAATCCCATCATTTCTCTCTCACACACACAAACACACCCATAACAAACTTTGGAACTGTTCTCTAATAGACTTTCCTAGCCATAGAGGATTACCCATGCTTATGAACACTGCTTACTTTATATACCTAGAAAAACTTTCTGAGGGACAGTTAAGCATGCAAATGCCATGCATGTCAATTAATTTTAAATAACACTATTCAAATGCATAGCTATTTAAAAAAAATTGAAAGTGATATTAGTCACTAAACTTCTGTACCTTGGCTTCCCCAGAGGTAAAATGGGGGTAGTAATACTTCCCTATCTCACTGAGGTTTTGTGAGGACAATTCATGACACTTTGTGACACGCTCAGCTACTACAGAGATGACAACCATAGAAAAGTCTATAAATAAGCATTTAGGTAGATGCTTATCTTTGCGCACAGTAAAGTTACCCATGTAAGTGCTTACAGATCTAGGTCAAGAAATAGAAAGTTCAGGTTAAAAACAAATAAGTTGAAATTCCTAAAATTAGAGTGTTTTAGTTCAAAACACCTACAGGTCAGACGCTCAGAAAGCAGGCAGTTAAATATTGGGCTATATTTTCAGAGCACCTGCTGCACTTTCAAAATCTCATCTCTGTGCACTACAACAGCATTATCTGACACAAAGGGATTTAGTCCTGGGTATTTTTAGTAAAAGTCATGGGCAGTAAACAAAAATTCACGGCCCGTGACCTGTCCATAACTTTTACTATATACACCTGACTAAAACTTGGGGGGAGCTTTCTAGGGGTGCGGCGGGTTCTGGGGGAGGGCAGCCCAGGTTCTGGGGAGGAGGGATGGGCAGCAGCGCGTGGCCGAGGACCCCCACTGTTGCTGGGGAAGGAGAGGGGTTGGCAGGGCCAGCAGGATCCCTACCTGGCACCTCCCCCGCAGCAGCAGCAGAGTTTGGGTGAGGGAGTGGGGAGAAGGTTGGGGCACGGGACGGGGTGAGGTGGCTCCCTAGAAGCAGTGACATCCCCCTCACTCAGCTCTGCGTACTGCCTGCGCCCAGAGTGCTGGCTTCACAGCTCCCATTGGCTGGCAACTGCAGCCAATGGGAGCTGCGGGGGCAGTGCCTACAGATGGAGGCAGTGCATAAAGCTGCTGGCCACGCCTCTGCATAAGAGCTGAGCAAGGGGGATGTCTTCGCTTCTGGGAAGTCCCCCAGGTAAGCATCGTGCAGAGCCCACCTCAACCTGTCCCATGCCCCAGCCCCCTGCCCCCTCTCACACCCAAATTCTGCTGGGGGAGGGAGCGCACTGGTCCAAGACTGCCCCAACAGCAGCTGATGCGACTGGCACAGGGGCTGCCTGAGCTGCCCCTGAGCCAGGCACACTGGCTGCTGTAAAAGTCATGGAGGTCACGGAAAGTCACAGCACCCATGATTTCCGTGACCTCCGTGACAAACTCACAGCCTTATTTATAAGTGATAGCAAACAGAGCAAAGCAGATTACCTAGCAAATAAACAAAAAAACTCAAACTGAGCTTAATATACTAAATAGATTGGATATGAATAGTAAATTCTCACCCTAAGAGATGATACAAGCAGGCTGCAGATTTTTAAGGGGCAAACTGCACTTTCTTTACAGCTTGGAATCCACTGGTGTTTCATTCACAGGCTAGAAATCCATTTAACTGGGTCCAGCACTTCCTCCAGTTCAGTCTTTGTTCCTCAGGTGTTTCCAAGAGTCTTCTTGTGTGGGGAGTGAAGAACACTAGATGATGTCACTGCCTGCCTTATATAGCTTTTGCATATGGTGGGTCCCAGCTTGGGTCCCAGGCCAGTCTGTGGAAAAATACTGATACCCCAAGATGTAGTCCAGGGACATCTGGTCTCACCACATGTCCTTGTAGAGTCATAGCAGCCATTACTTGGAGGCTGTCTGTAGCATTTTCAGGAAGGTTCACCAGATGGGAGATATACTTCTCCAAAGGCCTATTGTTTTTTCCTAATGGCCCATTGCCCTGAATAGGCCCTTCCCCATCCACTATCTAGAGTGAAAGCAACTGTTCTAGTGGGTGTTACCCAGGTGTAACTACATTTGAAATTCAGATGCATAGTCAATATTCATAACTTCAGATACAAAATGATACATGCATACAAATGGGATAATCATATTCACCAAATCATAACTTTTCCAATGACATCTCACATGACTTATTTTGCATAAAATACATCATAATTATGTCATAATCATATCATAATAATATCACTGTGAGGAATATGGCGTGCAGTGCCACAATTGTGTTATAGAAAAAGAGATTTCAAATACGCTCCCTCCTCTTTGGAGCCCTCAGTGATGCTCTTTGTCTGTCTCTTATTGTTTATCTAGGTCAGGGGTCGGCAACCTCTGGCACATGGCTCTCCAGGGTAAGCAGGGTAAGTTTGTTTACCTGCCGCATCGGCAGGTTCAGCCAACCGCCTCCCACTGGCCGCGGTTCACTGTCCCAGGCCAAGCGGGGTAGTGGGAAGCCGCGGCCAGCACATCTCTCGCTCGCACCGCTTCTCGCCACTCCCATTGGCCTGGGACAGCGAACCGCAGCCAGTGGGTGCTGCGATCGGCCAAACCTGCGGACTCAGCAGGTAAACAAACTGGCCTGGCCCGCCAGGGTGCTTACCCTGGCAACCCGTGTGCCAGAGGTTGCCGACTCCTGATCTAGGTACATCTACACTGCAGCTGGGAGCATGCTTCCCAGCTTGGGTAGCGAGACTAACTCAAGTAATAGCAGCATAGCCAGAGGTAGCACAGGCAACAGCTCAGGCTCCTGAGTACAAACCCTCCCAGACCCCCTTGGTACATATTTGGATGGCTAGACCAAGCTGCTGCCAGTGCAGCCCCAGCTACTGCTATTTTTAGCACACTTGCTCGAGCAGAGCTAGTCCATGTCTGTCTACCAAGCTGGGAAGCGCGTTCCCTGCCACAGTGCAGACATACCCTCTGTGCAGGGCACTTATTGGAGAAGCTGGAGAGCCAGGTCTTGGTGCCTAGGTGTGACCTATCCCAATAAATTAATGTAATCATTGTTCGGCTTTCCTACTTGGGGGCTAGGGTGCACTGTTGTCTTACTCGGCTGAACAGTGAGTCACCCCCTGATTGAGCCACCTGGGGTTTTGCGGTTGGATCTGCAGCAGAGAGTAGGGCCTACGCTTCAGTCAGCAAAGAGGGACAGGCAGTGAGAAGAGAGTTGCTTGCACCCCGGCCTATACTCACTGGTTAGAGTAGTTGGCAGGATACAAGGTGGGAAATAAGCTGCATCCTTTCAAGGACTTCATTAACTCTTTGCCTGCCCTGAAGCAAGAGAGACACCATGAAAGAACAGTGACTGGCCATCACAATTCCTTCTCCAGACTACTCCGGGAGCATAGCCCCTTACTAGGACAGAGTCTAAAGGTTCCTGCTACCCCATTAGGAGGTGTATAGTATGTAGTTCATATTTATGTAAGGAATGTGCTCCAGCAATCTTTACCACGTGGCTTTTCAGAGAGAGAGAAGAACAAAAAGAAGAACAAAAAGCACGCGTTGTCAGAGATACTGTCATTCGGAACATATTTCTCTTATGCTGTCTCTGAAAGGGGAGATAAAACAAAAGATGGTAAAATATTTTGTGTGTGTTTGAATTGAGCCGAACTTGAATTCTGTTGTTTCTCAGCTAAAACACATCATTGACTAATGCAACATAAAGCTCAAAATGCCATCTTTGAAAATAGTTATATAAACACCGGTGATGGAGGGGGAGTTAACTTCGTAGTAACTTGTCAGACTCAGAAACTCTCTCTCTTTGCCATTTGTAGAATCTCACTCTGCACTTTTGCCACGTACACAGGTTTATACAGTTATTGTATGTGTTTTTTGTCTTTTGTGCTTCTACTCTAAATAGGGATGTGCAGATCAGTGAATGTCCACAAATGCTACTGGAATAGCAGCACTTGCATAAGGACTGGATGACTCACACTATACAGAGCCTGCCATCGAATAAGCCTATACTTGTAGTATGTAAGTGCCTCTTAGTCATCCGTTCAAACTCAATACAGCACTACAGTGAAGAGAGAGTGGATCTCATTAATAGGACTGGTCAAAAATTGTCAATGAAATCAAATTTTTAACAAAATGTTGTGTTGAAAACTCTGAAAGTCAGAAAATTCCAACAATAAAAAAACCCAAATGTTTTTAATGAAATATTTTCATCAAAATTTTTTTTATATATATATATAAAAATCAAATTTTCGATTTAAAGTGCCAAAAAGTCCAAATGTGGAAAGTGTCTACTAGCACTAATCCTTGCTGTCTGATGGCTGCTTGGTAACCTCTGTGCAATGTGTCGGTGGTTTTGATGCACTGTGTCTCTGTTTCAGATTGTGAATCCTTTGGACAAGGAACTATCTTTGATTTGGCTCTTATTCAGTATCAAGCATGATGTCAGTGCTTATACAACTAATAATAATGACTGTAATCTGCTACTGGCCTGGAGAAAATTCATTTCCACAGCTTTTATTCTCATTTGGGTGGCAAAAAGCAAGTCAGCTAGGATTTGCAATGGGTTTGTGTGCACACTCTGAGTACACGTGAAGGGCCAGTTTACAATTTTTAAAATAAAGCGTGTCTGAATTCTTCTGTCTGTGCTTATAATGCTTTTGGTGTCTGCAAACTCCAGGTCAAGTCCCGGCCTTTTTGACATCAATGACAAAACTCCAACTGACTTCAATAGGGCCCAGCTTTCCCCTGGTATCTGCTTTTTTAACCCAGCCATGACATTGGCACACATTATATCTCTGTTAAACAACCAACTTCTATGTCTGAAAAAATCTTGCTGCAATATCTCTTCTCCCCTGTCCCCCACACACATCAAAGTATTTCACAATATTGGATGAAAATTCATGAATTCTGGAGCAGTACAAAATTTGTGTTACTTTCTAATGTGCCTAGGAAACTTGCATTTGTATTGTAAAATATTCCAATATTTTTGCCTCATTTATGAAAGGTAGTCTAACAGTGACAATAGCTGTGTTCATGCACCGTACCATGGAAAATGGAACAGATATTTGTTAAGATAAACATAATATTTTTAATGCTAAAACAAACTGGGGGGGGAAGTGGGTCTGCTCTGTAATAATTTACTAATAGTGTATTATGACCCAGTTAGCAGGATATTTATTGTACAGCTATATTGATAATATCAACAGGGCAGTTAGGAAACAAACAGGAAGGCAGAGGAACGACTCGAGGTAGGACACTACCTCAGCAAACACTTGAGGGTTGTTACAAGACAATGGGAGAGCAATTGACCCTGAGGCTCAAGCTCCCACAGAACTTGACAAACTGGTTTGAGGCAGTTGAGCCAGAAGTCCAGAAAACTCAGAAGACAAAAGGCCAGCCCCAAACAGTCAAAAATCAGGAGTTAGTCCCCAACAAATTAATGAAATTGGCTTAAAAATCATGAGACATTTAAAAACCTCATAAATGTTGTGGTTTTGTTTGCCTTCTGATTTACCTTTAGGGTGCATTCAGGACATATTTGAAAGCATTTCTCCATAACTATGTGGACAGGAAACGTATTCCTTTTATTTAATGAAATCTGAGATTCTTACCTGACCATATGCCTCCAGAACTGGGACTTTAAGAAAAACACCAAATATCATAAGACTCCCAATAAAAATCTCAAGGGTTAGCAACACTGCCCTGAAGTTACATAGAAGAGTCAGCACTATATCCAGGTGCAGAGAGACTACATCATTAACTCTTGAAATGCCTTGCAGAAGAATTTGGAGCCAAATTAATTTGAGGCAGAACCACAAAATCACAGGAGTTACAGATAGTTCCAGCATTTAATTTGGTCCTTCGCACTTTCTCTCTGTCCATTTTAGTAGAGCACATGCAATTTCCACATCAGCAGGGCATCTTTTCTCAAAAAGAGTATCAGACAGCTTTTGGAAACAAAATTATTGCTTGTGACTGTGACAGATACCATGGTGCTGCTTACAAGGATTTTTCCTATTAAGTTTTAACAAGTGCAAGTGCCACTGTAAATAACTTTTCATATGTGGAGGCTTTGCAAAGAGCAAATAAGGAATAATGCAAGCAATTCTGGAAGAAGTTTAAAGAGATTAAATCACATCAAATTTAAACTAATACAATGAAAAAAAGGTAGCTGAACTATACAGAATAACTTGCTAGTATATCCTCATCCCTAATCTATAATTTATATGCACATTTATGTTATATTTTTGTAGAAATAATTAGGTGCACTCAGATACAAAATGAAAAATACAAGATTATATCTAAAGCAGCAGAGAAGCATCCGAGGTTAACAATCTGAGTGAGACTCCTATGAAATTTTCGGTATCCAAGAGTCAATAGGGGATTTTCCTTTCAATTTCCTATGCTTGTGTCTTTTTCCTCCAGAGAGAGTTAACTTTTCATGGACACAAGTAGAGAATTTGGAATTTTTTTAAGTTGCCCTGCATGTTCTCTGTATAAGATGAAATGTGCATGCGCCCAAATTTATGGAAGGTTTTTATAATATTGGCTCACAGAGGGATCAAAAATACTAATAAAGAGGCTATGGAGTTTGTGGTGGTATGAGGGGAATCATGCAATCTGAAGAAGCCTAACAATCTGTTTGTTTACATATTGTGAAATGAACAATACCAGAGTAATTGGAATCAATGCAGTAGTGCTGCTGCAATATTTGAGTCCATTATTAGTATATTGTCCAGTATATTTTATAAGGATAAAGAAAAAAAGAATGAAGATATTTAACTAATAAGCTCTGCTGGCCTGGCGCCATCTCTTATATATGTGTATGTATAGTTCCTAGCACAATGGGGAACTGATCTCAGTTGGGGCTTCTAGGCATTACTATAATACTAATAACTGTTATAATAAATAAATGAAATTATACTGATTAAGAGCTAGTAGGCACTTAGTGGGATGATTACTGTAAATAGAATATCACTGTAGAAGGCTGCAACCTATGTTAGGGTTCTTCATAGCACCATCACCAGAGTATCTAAGCACTAGGGGAGATAGGAAGGGAAGACGAGGCAAAGGGGTGGTGTTGTATGTCAAAACATTTTACTATCTCAACAAGCTGTGATTCAGCAGTGAAGATTGTGGTAGTGAAAAACTTAGTTAGGGATACAAAGGATGAAAGAGAGAGGAGAAATGACTATGGACATCTGCTCCAGACCACCAAGACTGAGGAAGAGAAAGAATGAAATATACCTGGACCAGCATTCAGAGGATACTAAATAGGATACAGTAACTACACCTCTACCTCAATATAACACTGTCCTGGGGAGCCAAAAAATCTTACCGTGCTATAGGTGAAACCGCATTATATCAAACTTGCTTTGATCCACTGGAGTGAGCAGCCCCCCTCTCCCGCCGCCCCCCGAGCACTGCTTTACCACGTTATGTCCGAATTCTTGTTATATCGGGTCACGTTATATCGGGGTAGAGGTGTATATAATCAGAAACAAATAGAGCCAAAATTCCTAAATTACCTAGAGACAATGTTAAGATCTAGCAGGTGGATACCAGTGGCAGGGGACAAGCCATTCTGAATCAATGATACTGCTTACGGACAGGAAGAAACTGAGAAGCTGGGAATCAGTGACTACAGGATACTTGAATTTGAAAGAGTAAAGAATGAATTCCTGGAATACAGCAGTGCAAAGATTTTCAATTTCGGAAAAGTACATTTTGGAGAATTCAAACCAAGAGCTCAATCTGTGAGTAGAACTTCTAAGGAATCTAAGAGAGCCTTCCCTGTAGAAGGATTGCAGGATCAGGTTGCTACAGGAATAAGTGCAACAGGAAAAGGTATTAAAATCTATCAGTATCACCATAGTAAAAGCTAGGAATTCCCCAAATTCAATATAATTAAGGCCCAGTAGACTTACAATGAAAAAAGATGAATGCAAGGAACAAGCAAAAAAGGGACCAATCAATGATCTAAGGTTTAAAAATACAGTATTCTAGAGATGGAAAAGCACAAACATGAATACACAGTCAGTAAGTCCGATAATTAGGTGAGCCAGGGAGATAAGAGCAACAAAAAAAGCAGGAGTAAATGCTAATCGAGTTCAAGGGAATAAGAAGGGCTTTTACGAATATATTCGGGAGAAAGATGTACTATGGAGAAAGGAGGTCCATTAATAAATAAGGAAGGCTAGGTAATAAAATGATGGCTCAAAAACAGCCAAGATACCAAAAACTCCTTTTATACATAAGAAAGAAAGAAAGAAAGAAAGAAAGAAAGAAAGAAAGAAAGAAAGAAAGAAAGAAAGAAAGAAAGAAAGAAAGAAAGAAAGAAAGAACAATTAGAGCTGGGGCAAAGATCTCTGCACCAAAACTCAGGCAATGCTGCAGACTATTCGAGGAGGCCACGAGTGCAAAAGTTGTACAAGAATGTCACAAAGAAGGATCTATGCTGGTTCCAAACAGGCCAGTAAGGGAAGAGGTTGGGATTTTTCTCGTCAGGAACACAACAATGTCATGATGAACACGTGGAATACAAAACTCTATACTGGCTGCCTGCTCCACTCTTATAGATCAGCACAGCTCCATTAAAGTCAGTGGAGCTGAGGATCTGTGTTGTATGCTCAAAAGGTCCTCTTCTGTTAAAGAAAAGCATGTCTGTTCTTAATATTACATTGAAGAAATATTTCCACAATATTTCATCCTTCTAAATAGTATTTCCTGGATAAGGGAGATTAGTCAAAATTGAAGAAAATATATTAGATTTAGTGCTTATGAATGGGCATAACTTGGTAGTATGTATAGATTCATTTTCCTTTTCCTCTTTTTTATACCTTTTTGGGTGCATACCATATCCAGGGCTCGTGGTCGAGTGCACCTGGAAAGAACTGGTATAGGCTATTGAATAGTCATTTGATGGAACTTGCTTGGAAGATGCACATTAGGCCAATTACAAATAAAGCCTCCTGTAAATGTGGCATAAGGTTTCTATGAAAATAATTCACTATGCAAGAGTATTCCAAAATCGAATCTAATAAAGTTGGATAGAAAAATCTATTATACCAGTCTGGAATTCAAAGTATTATAAACTGGGGAAATGTGCAAGCAACATTAAACAAGACAAGCAAAATGTAATCCAGAGCACTTATAACGAAAACAGAGAATAAGGAATGGAAGAATAAAAGTGGGAAAGCAGTCAAATGCTTCCACAATTAATAGATCTACTTTAAAAAAATCAATTCCATGCAAAGTTAGAAAGATGTCAGAAAGGAGCAATTATTCATGGCTAATTACTTTTTAGAGGATGATGACAACGGTTTAGTTTTCTCTGGTATTGATGAAGAAAACCTCTAGGGAAATCATTTGCAAAGGTTACCAAGGATATGAATTATTCTCTGGTATGTATGAAGTACAAGAATACGAAAGAATGAGTAAAATACTGGTATAGTGAAGGTCATCAAGACAACTCAGCTAATAGCATAAATTACCATTTTTAGAAATTCCAACATGCCATCACTATGTCTAACAATGAATTGTCTCCTGGAATTGTCAATTTGTTATGAACTGTTCAGAGTCTCAGCAGAAGGCTGACTTAAAATAATTTCCTTCAAGAGAATAGTGAAAGGAGAAATTACAGAAATCAGGTGTAGTTACCCCTATGCGTGAATTAGGGAAAAATCCCTATAGACAGTCCTGTAGTGGGGTCAGTTCTGTTCATAACTTGTGGGGAATTATGTGTGTAATCCCTTGTGACTGACTCTTTTTCCTCTTCCCCCATAGCTTTAGCCAGTCTAGCTTCTCTATTGGCCAGACCCGTGGCTTCATCACTGGGAGTATTTTATTCCTGTATTTTATTCCTGATCTTACATACCCCCACCTTTTGTTGGCTTACACACTAATTAAACTGCCTCACTGCTTAGGAAATTAGTCTATCTCATAGCTCTTTCGAGCACCTTTATCCCAAGAGACTCTCTGCCCTAATTTGCTCTCAATTCCTTATTAGTTGATCATTCCTCTAAGCTCCCTCATGTCCTATCTACAATACATTATAATGTTTGAAAATCTGATCAGATATTAAACAGGGATGCCTATATTGCTGACCCTGATTGTTGTTTCTCCTCATACGTCTCTTATGCCTGTAAATCTACTCATTCCCACCTGTGCAACATTGCTTATCTATTCTTCTGCTTTGTCTCCATCTCGGCTGAAAACTCCTTTCACGTTCCCATCTGATTCCATCTTAGTTTCGCCAAGTTACATGTCAATATCTATATCTCTCTATGACATTTACTTACAACTTGAATAGGTAGTTAAGGAGGTTCGATATCAACTATCAACTTCTTTATAGCCCCTGGATTTGTTAAGAAGTTAAGTGTCAATTCCTGTATTGTCTATCTAATGAATTTATTTGCACTCTGAATCAATTAATGGAGATGTTACCAGATAGCCCACTATTTTATTATAAAGAAGAGAGAACGTTTTATTTAATATGAGAATGGATTTAAGGAAATATCACCAAGCTTATTATCAGCTGCTCAGATGTCTGCTAGAAGTGAGACGGTAGGTAAAAATACCTTGATTAGACATTTGAGCAAAGCATGTGATACTGTTCCAAATGAAGGAATTAATATTCAAATTATAAGGTACTAAAATAAACAAAAGGCCCAGCCTGCCATCTTCTTGGTATATTTTGATGTTCGGTGCTATTTATCTTACAATAAGCAATTCATCTAGGGACATGACTTGAATATGCCGTCTATTCTTTTCTGAGCTGCTTTGCTACTGGGGGAGTCTCATCTGCTGTGCCAAAGGCAACGAAAAGAAGAAGAATCCAGGAGGAGGACGCAGGATGGGAGAAAAGTGAGTTCCAAGGGCCTGATGCAAAGCGCAGCTCCTTCTAATGTCTATATTGCAATCACAGGATATGATTACAGCTCAAGCCAACATACCCAAGCCATCTTGAATCTAGCTAGCTTAGATCCCAGAGTGGTGCAGCTGAGGCAGTGCATGCTTCAGCATGGGTTGTACAAACCCACCTGGAACCCTGGAACTGTGGGGCTGGCCAGTACTGGAGCTCACGATGCCACAACTTCACTGTTCCCTTACCTGAGCTCACTTGATTACAACTAGATCAGGTATGCTGGCTTGAGCTGTAATCACACCCTGGGACTGTGGTCTAGACGTAGTCTAAGTCTCTCACTAAAGAAGGGTCTGAGGCAAAGAGAATGTTGATTGGCTGTCAGGCAGTTTAAGAAGAGGAGCCTGTCCCATTAATGGCCCTGCTGACCCTGGCAGCCAATAAAACCAATGGAAATCCGTAGGGTTAAATCAACAATAAACTGGTATAAAAGGAGAATCAGACCCTTTGTATTAGAAATAAAACTGCTTATTTGACTGAAGCTTATACACTTCCTGTGTTTGAGATATATTTATGGTCTCCCCGATCTTAAACCTAGTGCAAAGAGCAGTGAAAATTTAACTTAAATGTTTTCTATATAAACTATCAGAGTCCAATTCTGAAGGTGAAAAGGCTGATATCCAGGTATATCCCCAAAGGGTAAAGGTATAACCTGCCTTTCTGGTAATGGAGACTGAGTCCCTTGCACCTTGGTCATTTACATTCGTACAATGTGAATGTAAAATACTACCAAATGAAAATAGTGCAAGGCAGTGAAGAATCAGGCTCCCAGACTTGCAGTCTGCCACTCCCGAAGATTGCTAGGATATAAGTAGTAGGGAACCAAACATTACAAAATACTAGTACAAAGATCAATAATAATGTGAAGCAGAAAGCACAGTAGCCATCAGTTTTTAAGCAGTTACACAATTAAAACAATCACATTTATATCAATTCTTCTTTCAGTTCCTCTTGTTCTTCCGGACAGTCACTGTTCTTTTGGGATAGCATATGGTTTCAAATGATTGATATGTAGCCCTTTAAATTATTCATTTGCAAAGTGTGTGTGTGTGTGTGTGTGTGTGTGTGTGTGTGTGTGTGTGTGTGTACATTTAAGTTTTATTTGGTAAGCCAGAGGTGAAAGTGAAAAGACGTTCATGAAAAGCAGAAAAAAGATTGTAACATATCTAGACCATCTGTTAAAATGGTA
Organism: Mauremys mutica; assembly: GCF_020497125.1. Lineage (NCBI taxonomy): Eukaryota > Metazoa > Chordata > Testudines > Geoemydidae > Mauremys > Mauremys mutica. The sequence goes on from NC_059072.1 coordinate 300,454,226, forward strand.
TCAAAAGTTATAAATTCCTAAGCATAATATTTGACAGTAAACAGTCATGGAAGCAATAGATCCATTATAAAAATGCTAGAAGTGAATACATCTCATTGACTATTTATCATTAACTGCATGGGATGCTGATAGGAAATGTCTGGCTATAATTTATATTTCTGATGGCTCTCAAATCTATTACTCACCTTTCTCTAGTTTTATAGCTCCTCTGGACAGAATGGAAATTGAACAGCCAGAGTAGCTTCTGGAGGGGATTTTTTTTCTCTATTATCTCATCCTTCCAGACTGAGCTGGACCTTACCTGTAATCAGACCTTTGCTGCCAAAGTGTTTCTCAGAAAGTGAAGTTTAAATTAAAAAAAAAGTGATATTGCATTAAGTCAAAATTAAACCTTAAAGTAATTTTAATCCAATATCTAAACAAAAACTGTGGATCAACTTCCAAAGTCCTTGGTTCAGTTGTTACTCAGGAAAAATTCTCATGGAAGTCATTGGGAGTTTTGAAAGAGTAAGGACTTGAAAATTAAGCCCCTGGAAAATAATGGGAAAATATATTCCAAAGTGCTGGAGAAATGAAGGGAATACTGAGAGTTTCAAGAATGCATACAATAAAAAGGAAAAGATAAGAAAATGGTTAGGGCAAGAAACAATGCTGTTTCAGAAGATTCAAGAAAAATGATAGGGATGATTTGAACACCCTGTGAAGAGTGACCCAAAAGGGTACCCTACAAGGCAAGACATACCAGATTGAAAGGAACTAGAAAAAAGAGGAAGACAAAAACTGGATGAAGAATTGGAAAGAAAGAGTGAAGAATACATAGAACAAAAAGATTTAAAGCTGAATGAAGCCGTGACACTTATACACGAGCAGTAGTGGTGGACAGACTTCACTCAACCCCACTGACGCTGTTGAGATGATGGGCAGGAATCAAAGAAGATATTCAAAATATTAAGTAAACCAAAGAGTTTTAGGACTTAGTTCTGCCATTAAGTCACAGCCTCAAGTAATTTGTTCCTGGAATCAGCTTCATGTAACCAAACCCCTGTGCCCACAAAGGGTTGATTCCAAGATCAGGGTTCAAGTTTGCATACAGATCTGGTGAACAAAATAAAAATCTATACCTCAAAATTCATTTAATTCAAAACAGAATACAAACTATTTGTTACCAACATCTGTGGCAGATATTGTGCCAGTTTAACCTATACAGAGAGAAAGAGAGGGAAAGAGACGGAGAGAGAGTCACCAAGGAGCCCAAATAAGAGAAAATCTTGGAGAAATGTCAGTAGTGGGACTTCATCGGCATTTCTTGATGTCAGGAGTAGGAGGACATGAAAGGAGTTCTACACCTAACCTTTCCCTGTTCATGAAGCTAACTTTCCAAACAGGTGTATGGCAGAAGATGATATCTACTGTGACATGCCTCCTTACCTTACATCCGCTGCTTTGTGCACAGGGGCTGTGCCTGGGTGCAAAGGTCTATCCATAGTGTTCTAGTTGCAGGATCAAGTCTCAAATCTTCACATAATTTGTTTTAAAATATATAAATTAGAAAAAGATGGGCCTGAACTGGAACATGACATTGAACTTTGGAGAAGCTCCAGTCCATCCAGACCCATCTCTAGCGGGGGGAAAATGAGGAGAAGGTTATTTTTTTCTGGTGTGGATATTTGATGTAATCAAAACTACAAAAAGATCTGATATCACTGTAGAACTTTTTGTTATCGAGTCTCTAAGGTCAGGCATCTTCTTTGTGCAAATCCATTACTATCATAAAAATAGATTTTCTGTAGGAGACAGCATGTTATCTTGGAAAATCTTGTATCTTTCTCTAACTGAAATACTAAGAGAGACTGTCATTTGTATTGATAGCTTTCCTGTGATTTGGGGTGGAGGTGGGGAAGTGAATAAAGTGACAAGGTACATTACACAGCTGAAAGTCCCTAAGTAATGAAGAACCAAATGTTAAATTACAGTATAACTATCTAAATCAAAGTTATTTTCTTTACAATACAAGAAAGGTTTAAGTGAATGTCAGATGTGATAATTACTAGGCAGGAAATTATTATTCAAAAATTGTGTGATGGTGAATTAAACCACACGCTATAGCTAAGTCATCCATAATAGGCTGTGTCTAGGGTGCTGCCATTAAAATCAGAGATCTTGAAGCTACATTATATCTGGAGGTGAGAAATCCAGAGCTGTCACAAGTATTTTGTTATCTTCAATAACTTGCGGGCACTTGAAAAATAATCCTATTATTTACATTTCCAACAAGCTCAATTATAGCATTGTTGTTGTTTCTATGCAATGTCCTACTGACAGGTGTGCCATACCAGGCAGGCCCCTGTCTCTGAAACTCATGGTCTAAACGCAATGGTCAAAGAGAGTTTTTCCATTTACTCCAAGAGGCTTTGGATCCAATCCGAATGGTGCATGAAATATGTAACATACAGAGCCCTCAGAGGGCAAGGCAAAAGAGGCTAGTTTCAAGGAAAGATTTGTAGGAGGAGACTGGCCACATGTGAAAAGAGAGATCACTTTAGTCTAGAGAATTGTATGAGAAAAAGCATGGAGTCAAGAGAGAAGATGAGGAGAAGCTTGAATCTGATACCGAAAAAGAAAGGCAGCCCGTGGAAAGATTAGAGCAGGGGAGCAATACGGTTGTAGTAGTGAGATAGGAAAATTATTTAATTGTGGCATTTGGGATAGATTGAAATCAATGTAGGTGAAAGGCTGGGAAGACACTGGTTAAAATTTTGCACTATGGAAGGTGAGAGCTGGTTTAATAGTTGTGCTTGAGGGGAAGGGTCAAATTTTAGAGCCATAGAAGTGACAGGAATTGGCAAAGGCCTTAACATGGGGGTGACTTGCAGAGAAACTAAAAAATGACACACAGGCTGTGAGTAGAACCATTCAGGAGTTTTTCAACCCACACAAAATATTTTTGTTGGAAAATTCCAGTTAACCAAAACTATTTCAGGTCCAGGATGGAATTTCTGAGAGAAAAAGGCATCCAGAATAGCAAATAGCCTGTTCGTTAGGGCACTAGGCTGGGATGTAAAAGACCCCAGTTCACGTGCCTGCACTGAACCAGGCAGGTTAGAGAGTCTGTCTCTCTCTCTGGTCAAAAGGAGTATTTAATTATATATACAAAATGGAACAGTCCAGCTGGGAAGACTGAGAGAAAGATTGACTCTATAGCCCAGTGATTCAAAGCAAGAACTTGAAACGGGAACTCCCCATCCCAGCTGAGTGCCCTAACTATTAGGCTATTAGCTATTTTTGTGCAAAAACTATCAAAGGGTCTTGTTTTATTCTGATGCAGAACTAAAATGATTTTCACAACCTCTATATTTGTTGTGAATTGGAATCCCTGTTTTTCAGCAAGCCTTAGTTGTGCGCCTAGATATTGGAGAGAATTGTGTTGTTATCAATAGCAGTGATGTGGGGAGAAAGACAAGAGAGCTTGGGATGCAAACCAGATTTGGTTCTCATCTCTGGGGGCCTTAGTGGAATTTGCTTTTGGCTAAAAAGGAACTTTCTGAGGACCTGGAGGCGTTTTTAATAAAGCAAGTCATACCACATGATAGTTAGAAATTATCACTTGGGTCAACCAGTCTAATCTGGTATATTTTGCAGGGCTAATCACTACATCATTCCTACATCCTATACCTTATCTAATATGTTTCCAAATATCTGTCATATAACTTAATGCAGTGCCATTGTGCATTCAGCTTCTCCACAAACTGCAGTTTTCCTGTCTAACCTGCAGGGAAACAGCAGACTGGCCAGACAATCAAAATACAGGTTTTTGAAAAGGTCAAAGGATTCCAGTAAAATACTATATTTCGTGTAGTGTATAAAGCATGAAAATGTTGATATTTCATTATGGGGGGGGGAATTGTTACAGAAACAGAATCTGACGTAACATTTTTTATATACTTGTGACAAAGACTGTGTCAAAAATGGGAACAGGCAGCAACCTAACAGTCTGATTATTGTTTTTGCTTTTTATTCTTTTGTCTTCTTTGGAAGCCTCTAATCATTCTGAATTGTTAGTTAACTGACATGTTATCTTGTATATCCCAAAGCAGGGCTATCATTTGTAAGGAATGTGAAGAACAAATGCCACTTGCCTGTGTAGGTCCCATTCAAACTCAAACAAGTAAAGCTACTCAGCTAGTTTATTTTCACACACTTTTTTGCCACAGCGGCGATACACCACAGAAGGCTTTGAGCCTATTAATTAGAGCAGCTCTTGGAGCCTTCTTGGTTCTAACAGTTCCATTGCAGGTAAATAGGCAGCAGAAATTTAAAAAGTGCAGGAGTTAAAGGAACACAAATAACAGATCTGGATTCAGAGAAAACTAGATACAAAATTGTGCTTTGAGGAAGAGGTGACCTTATCTCTCAAGGGATGTGAGGGGTCATTTCTCAGGCCTCACAATATACTAGAGGAGTTTATTAATTACGGGTGTGCCAAATATCACACATCATTTGAGGGTATTCAGCCAAATACTTCTAATTATAGCTGGATAAAGCCAAAAGAGTAGACAGCAATAAATAATAGTCATATGTACCATATTTGATTGCTCATTTAATCAGGTTGTTAGTCATAAGAAAAACCAAGAGCAACAATTAATGAACCTCATTACCTTGCAAAAGACAACACGTTATTTAGATATTCCTATTCCCATTACCAACACACATTATGAAATTAACACTGAAGATCTGCTTTGATTAAACACAACTACCAAAATTTCAGTCTACCCCAATCACACCTAGAGGTTTTTATTCCCATGTTTTATAAAGATAGTTTGACAATTAAATCTATTTTGAAAAGAATTACCTTGTCTGATATAAAATAACTTGCTGCTGTTTCTAAACCAACCTGCAAGGCCTCCCAGGAGATGCAGAGGTAGGCCTTACTGAAGAGCTTATTGGGGTTGTATGGAGTTTGGTGTGGAAGCATTGTGTGTGCACAGCAAAGAACAGGTTGCATGTTTCTGGTGGGGTTATTCTTTCCAGTGGCTTGGATGGACTTCAGATAATCATCTGAGCTTTCATATCCATATCAGTATGGAACCCAAACATTGACTCAGTTGAGGTTCATCCATCCCTTTTGCACATGGTTTGAAAATCTCTTACTTCTATTCCGTACACAGTGGGCGGCATGTGAATTTGCATGTATAATTCTCATTTTACAATGTATGCAAATGGAATTTAACTTTTTCTTTCAAGTCCAGCCCATAGGTCAGTGGGGTTTCAAATTCATTTGTACATTTTTCTGGCTGTTTTTTTTTAAATTGTATAATTGTTAGTATGTGTGGCAACTGACATTCCAGGTACTGTTGTTCTATTCTAGTCTATGCCACTGTTACAACTAATGTCAGAGAGGGTTCATATGTGCCTCTCATTGCATTAGTTATCAGATGAATATGAAATCAAAATGTTGATAAACAAAATATGTTAAACACTCCAATATGATGTGCCATCTTCCCCTCTTCAATATTCTGCAATAGGCCAAAGTCCAATTTCCTCCTGGTTTCACACTATTAGTTAGTTTTTCCTTACTCTAGTCTTTTCCCCTTTTTATCTTTTCCTAATTTGTATTATTTTCTTGCTGTGTTCAGCCAAGAACAACTATTCACATAATTCTCTGTCACATAATTTATTTTATAGGCAGTGTCAATTGTATGCAGAAGGTTTCAGCTTTTAGGCCCTTGCTCTCAAAAAAGCTAACAGCAGGTTGAATCTACAATTTATTTCTAACCCTCTCTGAATACTACCTTTTTAATGAAGCCGTTGCTCTATCTTCCCTATATTTATCTACCTCTTTTCTGACATCTGGCATCTACTAGTGGCATGAATTAACATTTTGGTTACCTCTTTGAGCAGGTTATCACCAGTTACTTGGCGGGTGGCCCTTAAATATCAAGATTACAGAAACTGAAGTAATATCTAAAATAGACAGATGACATTTCTACCGTACTGTCCACACACCAAGACTGGGCTTTTCAGAGCAGCCTGAGGGAGTTAGCCTTTCAGTGGTATTGGGAAGTCTGACTCCTTTGAAAATCCCAACCTAAATCATTTAGCAGGGAGATCACTAAGATGGATTCCTTAGTCATCCTTGTTCAGTTGTTCTTACTTGTCTGATCCCATTCACTTCACACCTCTCTATTTAATATGCTGATTCTCCACTCACTCACACCAGGTTTAGTCCATTTAAATCAATGGATTAACATTTCATTTCCAGCAAAGTAAATGGGAGTGAACCCTCTATTTATAGGCTTTTCTATGCCACAGGCCTTTTTCCTCTCTGTCCCCAGTAGCATTTCTCATCACACTAATCAATATTAAATCACCATGCTCAATTTCCAAGCCTCTGTACAGTTTCTTACCTCCTAAGTGGTGTTGCCTACTGCTTCCTGGAGCTAGACTTTCCCCGCTTATTATGTGGCCTTTCCTTGTTTCACTGCCACTAAGCTTCTTCTTGCACTGTGTTGTCATGGAGAACTGTACCCCTTCTTGGCTTGACCTCACCAGAATGCTGACAGGTCTAATATTATGCCATATTATATTAGTGCTCAGACACAGATTTATTACTGCTAATTATTTTCCTTCTGCTAGGCAAGCCTATCCTTCTCTGTATTCTAGCTGCTACAGGCCTCACATAAGTAAGATTCATTCCCATTGCTGTCAATAAGAGTTTTGCCTGTGAGATCCAGCGATACATGTTGTTTAAAAGTGTTAACACCACGAAAAGACACTGGCATGAAGGAATACACCAATTAGAATGAAATCTAAACCATTTGTAGGAAGGAACAAAAGAACTCTTTGATCATTCAATACTTTGTTATGGACCTTATTGGCCAGAACCTCAGCTCATGTAAATCAGCATAGATCCATTAACTTCTATAGAGTTATATTCCTTTACACCAGCTGAGAATCTGGCACCGCATTTTTCTTAACCCACACATCAGGCACATTTTCAGTTTTAGATGGTTTTAAAAGCAATGCTGCCTGCATGAGTTAAAAGCAGCCCTTTCATCTTCTTACTACAGATAAAGGCAAACAAATAAGAAACGGAAAAAAACCTGCATATAAATGGCCACAGAAAACATGGAGAGAAAAATCTGAAGGGAATTAATTGTACTAGTCAAGTCTCCAAATAATTCATTAAACAACCACCACTTGTGCTGTCAATGAATCTCTCACTGCAAATGGATAATGATCTAAATGTATCTGCTTTTGTGGTATATTCTTCTGCTATCACAATTGCTAATACTTGCTATGCACAGAAAGCACTGTCTGGCTCTCACAGCTGTCCTACCAATAAGACCAGAAACACAAGGAAGCAGACAAAAACAAAAAACAAAACAAAACAAAAACAGAGCTATAGAAGGTTAGAGTCTAAACATAATGCTTCTGTCAGGCAGACAAAAATGCTTGCCCTACCATCCACATGACTACTAGGAAGAAGAACTTTAATAATCAGGTTGACACTTGCTATTTAGGTTACAGCAGAAAGTCAGTTATGTTAGTTGCTAGTATTATGAATAATACTTAAAAACTGTAGTCTGTTTATCATTTATCTTTTAATATAGCATTATTATTTCCAGAAAGCATGCAACAAGACCAAAATGGCCTTATTCCAACATAAAAAAATCAATTCTTTTGTACAAATTTGATATAGGCAGGCTGTGTACCATTTTAAAAAGCTCACTGAACTGTGAAGACTGGTATTTGCACCATAAAATTCAGACTTTATTTGATGAAGTTATTGAACATTGCATTTACCTCATCTAAAGTTTAAAGCAATCATACATATTTTGACTGTTCTCTCAGGAAGGAAGCTTTGAATATGAGGCAAATCAGATTGCTACTTCTGGGGATTTCAAAGGGATTTGGATAGGACATAGAAGGTCTAGACTGTGTTTAATGAAAAATATGTGTTCATTTTGATTGCGATACTAACGGTTCACTGCAATGTAAAAAAGGTGGATGCAATTGGAAAAAAAAGCAAAAGCATAAAGTTAAAATAAACATAATGTAATAACAACATGAAAGAATTTTGTTCACGGAGTTACTGATTAAAAGTGTATTTTCATGTCAACTTTAGGACACATTATGTACAAAGCTTTTTTATAATAAAGTCTGTATTAATTTGTCAAAGTCTTATGTTGTAAAACTCAGTCACATTAATTGCAAAGATTTCTACTATGATGTTTCACAGTACTCCTGAAAGATAAACAGGGAGAATCAAACCATTCTAGTATCTCAAAATGTGACAAAACATTTCTTTTAGTCTAAGTATTGGTCATCATCATTCTGTGGTGACTAAGGCCATGTCTACATTAGCATTTATGTCAGCAACATTTTTTTCGCTCAGCGGTGTGAAAAAATACCCCCGTGAGCGACAAAAGTTTTGCCAGCATAAGCGCTGGTGTGCACAGCGCTTTGTCAGTGGAAGATCTTCTCCTGCCAACACAGCTACCCACTGCTCTTTGAGCTGGTTTTATGTCAATAGGAGAGCTCTCTCCCATCGGCATAACGCAGCTACATGAGCCTTCTTACATTGGCACAGTTGTATCAGTACAGCTGTGCCTCTGTAAGCTTGTAAGTATAGTCATGGCCTAAGACTGTGACATTTTTTGACTCTTGCTTCTGTCATTGCCAATATCAATATCTTGGGCCCTAGTTCAGGACAGCACTTAAGCAAGTATTTATCTTGAAACACATGCTTAAGTCCCACTGACTTCAGTTGAAGTCTCATTGAAGTCAATGAAACTTAAGCATTGCTTAAAGTTAAGTGTATTTGTGGATCGGGGCCTTGGAGACCACATGTATGGACACTTGACCAGCAGCCCCCAACATGGCCCTGATATAAGGCTTAAGTGGTGTAGAGGTGCCAACCCCCTCCACCAGGAGTTTTATAAGCCTACATTAATTAAGGCCTTGACTACACTTAAAACTTATACAGTTTTAAGTGTAGTTGGCCAAGGGTGTGAAACAACCTGTTATGTTGACAAAACCCACAATGTAGGTGCAGTTATGCCAATATATGAGTTCTTTTCTTGGTAATGTCCTGCAGGGAGGTGGTGTTCCTACACGGATCTAAAAACTCCTTCTGCAAGGGGACTATGCCAACATAGGCTCTGCAGTATAGACATGGCCTAACTGTCACAAAGGGTTAAATTCACCACAGTACATAGAGCCAGCACTAGGCCTATGCACCTTCAAGCCCTCTTGAATTTTACCCACTATCCCAGTGAGGTAGGTAAGTATTACTACTCTGTTTTACAGGAGGTTAAGTGAATTTGTCTGGGTCACACAAAAAGTCAGTGGACAAAACCAGAATAGAACCCAAGAGTCCTGATGCCAATGCCTGTGCTTTTACAGTGAAAACACACTCTCTCTAAAAAAAGAGATATATACAATGCTGACATTCTAGCACTCTTCATAACCACTAAAAATTCCCTTTCAGAAAAAATACACTATACAAGTATAGCAGTAAATTACTCTCCACACATTCTGTCTTTCCCATGTTCTGCCTATAAGTGTAATGATATTTTTGTGAGGATCTGATACACCTCAGTTCTTTAATAGTTAACTGCTATTTACAATTCCTTTGGGATGAAATATTTGATATGAGGTAAAATTTTCAAAAGTCCCAAAGGGACTTTGCATTCCAATTCCTAACCCATAGCTGCCCTGCTGCCTAGTGGAATTCTTAGCCCTGAGTTAGGGGCCTAGGCTCCACATACAATGCATGGACAGAGTTCAGCAACGAGAAAGAGATTCTCAGAATTCAGCAAGCTGAATGGGATGTCGACTAATTTAGCCAGGGGAGAAATGCAGAGGAAAGGGGTAGGGCTTAGGGCCCAGATTTTCAAAGGTATTAGGAGCTCAAGTCCCCTTGATCTGGGCCTTAGGCATCTGGCTGACAGGCTGGAGGGAGGCACTTCCCTCTGGCCAGGACTCTTAGCCATGCACCCTATCCTGGGGTTTGATGCTTAAGTTCCATTGACTTTGAAAATGGGACTGAGGCACCTAAATCACTTAGAATCTTTTGTTACCCATTGTTTATAAACCTTTGCATCCGAGGAAGTGGGTATTCACCCACGAAAGCTCATGCTGCAAAACGTCTGTTAGTCTATAAGGTGCCACAGGATTCTTTGCTGCTTTTACAGATCCAGACTAACACGGCTACCCCTCTGATACTTGAAACCTATGACTGTAATTCATTTACTATGTGCAGGCACTGGGTGTGTTTATTCTTTTAATTGTAAGTGCTCTTTGGGGCCTATCTCCTAAAACTGGAGGTCAAGGGGAAATTGCCAGTGCTTTCTGAAGTTAAACAATGTAAGGAATGTTATAAGAATTTAAGAGAAGTCTGGGCTCTGTTCCTGCTTCTGCAGCAGAATCCTTGTGTATGGCCTATCTAGGACATATCACTTAGACCTGTGGTTTCCAACCAGAGGTATGTGTACCCCTGGGGGTATGCCCAGGTCTTCCAGAAGGTACATCAACTCACCTAGTTTTACAACCAGCTACATAAACACTAGCGAAGTCAGAACAAACAAAAATTTCAGATGGACAATGACAGGTTTATGCTGCTGTATATACTATACACTGAAATGTAAGTACAATATTTATTTTCCAATTGTGTTATTTTATAATAATATGGTAAAAAATGAGAAAGTAAGCAGTTTTTCAGTAATAGCGTACTGTGACACTTCTGTATTTTTATGTCTGACTTTGTAAGCAAGTAGTTTTGAAGTGAGGGAAAACCAGGGGGGTCTGCAAGACAAATCAGACTCCTGAAAGGGGTACAATAGTCTGGAAAGCTTGAGAGCCACTGACTTAGTCTGTGTCTACACTGCTGTCGGGAGGTGTGATTGCAGTACATGTAGACATACTTGAGCTAGCTTTGGATCAGTTAGATCAAATTAACCTTAATGGTGCAGGATCAGACCATAAGAGAAAATCAGGTAATACTTAACTACTTCACAGGTGTGTCACGAGGCTAAATTAATAACTTCATTGGATGGAAAGCACTGCAGAAGTCCAAAGTGCTCTTAGTTTAAAGTGTAGTCAATTATTACTAGTCTTCCAGATCAATTGAAAATAAATCTGTGGTGGAGACAGTGGTGAGGGGCAGAGACAGAGACACTACAACTGATTGTTTCCCTACTGATCTTGGGGTCTATAGTTGAGTTATGTGCTTTTTGGACTGGCTATTCAATGATATTGTATGGTTAGGCTGTTTTTCCTTCACTGCTAGTGAAAATATGAAGGGTGGGGAGCCCCATGTTCAAAATTAGCTGCTAAAGTTAAGGTGTCCAATCTAGATACTCAAGTCAGCACCCATGCATCCAAAGCAGGTGATTGAGTTACTTGAGTGTGGAAAAAGTAAGGAGTGACTGTGAGTTTTGTTTTGTCGATTGTTCTTATCAGGAAACTTTGAGAAGGACGTGAAGAGTGCAGAGATTTACAATGGGCAGAGCAATCAGTTATCTTGATTCTGTGGATCTCAAAAACTGATTGTGGGCACGGGAGTCCATAATGGCTGCAGGAAGGGGGTGAGGCCAGGACTTGCCCAGAAGGGACATTAAGAACTTTCAGCGAGACTCAGTGGATAGAGGTCCCTCTTTACTCATAGTGTTGGAAGGCCCCTCACAACATGCCAGTTTGTTACAGTTTTCAGAAAGGGGATTACAGAGATGAGGCTACCAGTGCAAGAATTTTGTTCCCACTCATTCTAGATTGGGGCTACGATGGCTGTGGTTCAACTAAGGCTACAAGTCATAGCAGTTCAGGCAATTGGACGATGGCATTCAAATGTACACAGGACATACATGAGACTCCAGGAAGAAAATCAGAACTCATTCTCTGGTGCTTCCAATTTCAGAATCATGCAGACGGGCCAAGCGAGCAGCAGTGTGGCTCTGTAGACATGGTATTGTGCAAACAAGCAGGCTTCTGGATTGTCTGGAGGATCACAACTGGGTCTATGAGTTCAAGCAATCCCAAAATGGTATGGAAGGAGGGGCATGCTATGGGACCAGGTGATGTCTCTTGTAAGCTCTTTGGCAGCCTGAAAGCACATACCAGATGCAATTACAGTATTGTTCACCTCAGTGACAAAGGAAGGAATCAGTGAACATCTGGGAACCCGGCGAGAGTAGGACGGAGGCAGCCAAGCATAATTGCTGGCACTTTCTTGTGGCAGATATCCAGTGCAGCTACTCAGTATGAACAGATATGGTTATCAGCTGAAATGGATTGGAATGGATTTGAAGGAAAATATCCCTTAAGAGAGTTGAGGAAGCAGAGTAGGTTGAGACTCCTACATCTCGTAGAGTGAGGAGCCAGCCCCACTCTTTTTATATCCCCCTTTTACCTCATAGGATGATGAGGTCCCAGCAATGAGACCAGATTGGGGATTATGGGGAATGATTAAGGAAATGATCATGACTTGCACTGCTCAATTTATTGCCAGGTACTCCCAGATGTTTTACTCCTAGCCTAATAAAACCACTTCCCTCCCACCTGTCTTTCTTACTGTGTGGCCGGACAATGGAAAAATTAAGGAGGGAGTGAGAGAATTATTTTTTATCCAGACTTCAGTGGTTAATATTGGTGAGTAATCAGGAGGGTCCAAGCCATCCTATCCTTTTAGAATACCAACAGTAAAGTCACATGTTAAACATTTGTTATGCTGTATCTGCTTCCCAAAAGTACCCATCTGATATTTATCATAGGGGACGAAACTCTGTTCTCACTGAGCTCCCTCTGAGGTCCTTGGAGTAACACAAGTTTAACAGAGAACAGAGCTTGGCCAAGTCTCTCTTTCATTCTCAGTTTTTGTTCAGTATGGCCCTTTTCACCTAAACAGCACACCCTGAAAACATAATGTATTATAAGATAATGAAACTTAACACTGATGCAGTGACAAAAAGTTTTTTGCCTCTACCACATTGTAGAAAATTGTGTACAAAAATACACATAGTAATAATGTACTGAAACCTCATTAAATTACCACATAATTTTTTGCATTTTCTTTCTCTACACTTCTGCTTTGACAAGACAGATATAATGTTTGCAATGTGCTGTGAGAATGGAAAGGGCTTTAGAGGTGTGTCAGGATGCAAGGGTCCTATCTGATTATGTGTAGATAATGTAAGCTGGATTTTTCCTCGCCTGTTCACTGGAGTAAATCAGAGGTAAATCCTGACACTGACTCACCTCAGCTCTCTGCCAATCCATTGAAAACTCTGTTGCAAAAGCCTGCAACCTCAGAATCCCTTCACTCACCCCATATTGTCTTTGACATAAAGGTCAGATACCTCATACTCCTCTTTGAGGTCCTCTGTAAGGATTTGGGGACTAGAACTCAGGTTTGAAAAGCTTGGGGGTGGATGATGTTCCTACAGTGCTACTATAAGGCCCTACAGAGGTGTGGCCAGGAAGCACTGTGGAGAATAAGCACCACAGGAAGTACCACCCAGGAGACCCAGAGTGGCAGTATCTGCAGCCCTCTGATTGGCCAAGTTCCCCTACTTAACTTCAAAGGTTGCCACAGGAAGTTGTCTGCGTAACTACATACGGATCTTGGTCTTGGTCTGCTACTATGCTGGACTTTGCCTTGTCTCCGATTCCAGACTGACTCTGATCCTTGTTTACGGAACTTGGCCTTGCAGTTCCTCTAACTCTGGCCCAGTGACTCCTGTCTCTGGTGAGCAGACCTCAGCCCAACTGTTACTGCTAGGCAAGACTGCCTACACCCCAGTCCCTTACAACTAAGCTCCTGACCTCTTGGTCCTTTCCCTCCTGCTGTCTCACCACACTTTCTTCGCAGTTCAAGTTGTTCATCTGGACGCCCTCTTTGTGTCTTTTTTACCAATCCTGCCTCTGTGCCTTTTTTGCTGTTGACCCTATTCTTGGAACTCTCTCCCTGAACCCATCCTGCATGCCACCAACCGAACCTCCTTCCACTCCCTTCTTAAAACCCACTTATTCGGGAGACTTAAGAATTGCACTCCTACATAGTAAAAAATAGAACCAAAAAAACCTCATAACACTCATCATAGCTGTTCTGAGCAGGGTTTAGTTTAGTCAGATTACCAGATACTTTGGCCTGATCTACACTGACTGCTAAATTGTGGTCCTCTTCATGTCACCTAACTCAATGGTTCACAAACACAGTCAAATTCTATAGAGTAACCTAAACCTTGGGGTCTAGTCCTGTGAGCTGCTGAACATCTCACTCATCACACTCTTAGTCTATAAACCCCTCATCTTTGCACCCTTTGGACACACATCTATGGCTATAAGGACATGATTGTACGCCCACTGAAGCAGTAGCAAAATTCCCATTGTTTGCCATGGTGCAGCATCAGACTCTATAGAAATAATAACAATAGTGAATTAGGCAATTGAAGGATGATTATAAAAATAAATAAATGGAAGTGGGCCTGAAGCAAAACCCTGGATCTTTAACTGACTGTAACATCAGGATCTGGATTTTCCCACTCAATGGAGGTTCCCTTTAAACTCTGATGTCTTGCTAATCAGCGGCACAAAGCAAGGAAACACATAAAAGGTTTCTGACCATCAAATGAGAGTTTAGACTAATCTCCTACCTTTTAAAGCTTGCCAGAAAATGGCAGTGATCCTTTAAAACAAATGTTTGTTTTCTGACTGTTGCCAGTTTGAGAAACAGGGTTCTGTTGTTGTGTCCCCCTGCCCCCACCCATGAATTCAAAGGACACGGATCATTTAAAACCATAATTAACAATCACTGAGATGCAATAGCTCACCCTCTTCACATCCCATCCTTTTTATTAAATGTGCTTAAGTATTCATGAACACACGATGGTAATCTTGTTAACACTATGAAAAGCTATGACTTCCTCATTATGAGCTGCTCGAAAATGCTCATGATCCTTTCACCAGAATGAGCTTAGTACAATTAGATTTGTACTAAGTGTGTCACCAAAAAGCCACAGGTCCACAAGACATGGGGTAATAAAAATGTCACTGCGAGAGATGTGATGGCACCCCTGTGTCCATGTAGTGTACATTCGACCTAAAATGCAGTTTTGACACAAAGTGGCATGAAAAAGATAATGAAGTGAGTTCATCATGATTAAAAGGGGTAAGTGATAATTTACAACAAAAATGCTGAGAATTCCTTTCGGGCCTTACCCTGCACTCCCCAGTCAGGCAAAACTCCCTCCAATTTCAGTGCGAGTTTTACCTTAGTGAGAACTGCAGGATTGGGATCTGGGGGTTTAAAAGAGTTGATTGCTTTTGCCCTCCTTAACCTCAAATCTCTGATCTGCAAATTTCTGGGTACCAAGGAAGACAAAGGGTTGGATTTTCTATGGCTACAGTATCCAGGAATGGAAGATCATTATATTATATTATATTATATTATATTATATTATATTATATTATATTATAAATACATATACACTGTATATAACAGTAAAAATGACCACGATTTATGTACATACAATGCAAAACAACATTAAATGATGACCTTTTAAAAAAACCCACATTCACACACATACATAGATAGATATATACCAGGAAGGGAATGCATTTTGACAAACACTGAACCCAGACAAAGCTGTAGGTTTGACATTTTGTGATGCAAGTGAAGCTTTGAGATTTGAATTCCATCTATCATTATGGCCTTTTAAGAGCTGATAGGGACAGAGAGAATTTGAGTCACCAGCCAGCTAATCAAACCACCATTAAATGGGGTAAGTGGCAATGAAGGAAGAAAAGATACAGTGATGACGTCACATTCACCCTGGAAAAAGTCATATTTAAGATTAAATATCTTCACTTCCCTAATTGTAAAAGAGATAATTAGTAAAGGATTTCACTTACCTAGCTGAGTTGTCTGTTTAAGAACCTCTGCAGACAAACTGAGTGACAGAGATCTCCAATCCCTTCCCTAAAATGAGTTGTCTATACAATTTTCTAATGGTTCTAACAATAGGGTGAGCAGATATCCCAATTTTATAGAGACAGTCCCGATTTGGGTTTTTTTTTCTTATATAGGATCCTGTTACCCCCCCACCCCCTGTCCCAATTTTTCACATTTGTTGTCTTGTCACCTTATCTAACAAACACTTTAGAGAAGTCTGCCACAAAACTGAAATTCAAAGAAAAAATTAAAGAGAATAAATGTTTGAATGTGTAACTATCTCAGTTCCTGAAACTGGGTCTTCCAAGTGTGTGGGAGTCCAAAGCCCAGTGTTCGGACCCATTTTCAATCTGAATAATTCTACACCCCCTAAATTCCCCTTGTGTTTCACTTATACATGGTCTTCTTAATTTCCTATCACAGGCTCTGAGATCTACTAGTGCAGACACCTGCTGAATTCCAAAAAAATAAACCCAAGCACAGAGGCCTGGGTTAGAGGAATCCAATGCAGAACCAGGTCTTTAAACAGTTGCACAAATTCCACTGCAGAGGTGGCTGCATTTCAGTAATCACTGAAGTGATTTATTTGCTTTCAGATCCTTGTGGATGAAAGGTACTATGTTAGTATAAGCCATCATTCCATTGTATAATTTAACATCTCAAGTCTGAGGTTGTAATACATCTACCAACTAAGACGCTGTGACGGTAAATTGAATTTGTATAAAAACATTATTTGATGTATTTAAATATATTTCTCTAGGTTTTTGGAAAGCACTTTTTGTAGACTGACATTGTCACAAATCAGGACATAAACCTAGGTGAGTTCAAACTCTAAAAGAAAATAAATTGTCAACATTCTCGCATCACCTTGACGTGTGATGCACTAGGCAATGGAATGTTTTCATTTCTATCCACAATGCTCTTTGGCCTCCTACAGGACCCATTCCCGCAAGGTTTGAGTGGTCCTGAGTGCCCTCAACTCCCATTCATGTTGTGGGTACACAGAGCCTCCCACAAGGTGCTCAACATCAGGATGGGACACTTTTCCAGAAGCTGCATATCCTCTCAGGATTACAGTGAAGTTGCATAGGATGATTCATCTGCTGTAGCTCTGAAAAAAAAAATAGACAGGCTTATGTCTCTTCCCCCTTTAAATCAAGTATCTTTCTCTTTGTACATAGGCGTTGAGGGCAAGATGCATACTTGATGTGAAGAAACCAGTGAGGCTCATGCTCGAGAATTTTCTAAGGTGAAGAAACCAAATCTATTCACAAAAAAACTTATCCTCCAGCGTCAGAGTAATGTATTCTTCAAGTGCTGACCATTATGCATTCCATTTATACCACTTCTTTAATCAAAGCTGAACTTGGTGAATTGCAAATAGGAAAGAAAACATTAAATGTGAAAGGCCAACTCGCTCATCTATATTTTTTGTCAAAATGACAGTTTTAAAATTACAAAGGTAAAATACTTGGCTAAATAGGGTTATAAATGTGTAATTTATCATTGCAGAACATTTTTATGCATTTTAAAACTACTCCTTTATTTTAAGAGGTGAGGATACAAAATGGTGGAATCATCCTTCATCTTTTTATTCTGCAATTTATTTTTGACACAGCAAAGATGCAATATGCTGAGGAAAAATCTTGGAATTATATTTGCATCCCTCTGCCTATCAGTTATCGGCATGTCCTATGATATATTTCTGAAGTTAGTCCAGTAAAATATATTGGCACTTTGTCTCTCTAATGGTCACTGGGCACCATTAGGGAAGAAGAAAAGGATTGGAACTGCAAGTTTAGTTGAATACATTTCTGTAAACTCTCATTGCTTAACTGTGGTTTGCCTGAAATGCTTATTCTTCATTTTAAGTGTGAATTCATATACTGAGATTGCAACAAAAGAGCAAGATAAAACTCCTGTGAAGGAGTGAGGGGAAGTGTCGCATCTTTGCAGGGTCACGCAGAGAACAAGATTGCTGTAACATGGTAGTCTTCTGTATATGATACATTTGAGAAGATTACAAGAAGAGGGCTTGAGGCAGGACAAGTGATGGTCACAGAGAGAGAAAAGAGAATGTGATCTGAACCCTGTTACATCCTGGGGTATCCTCTCCAAATTCCAGACTGAGACTTTGGAGCAACCAAGAAGAGATTGGGCCTAAATAATCCATCTCAGGTTACCAATGAACTCAATGCATGCTTCCTCATAGTTTGGGGTAATTAGTCAATTCACGGTGTGAATACTTATATGGGGCCAGATAGTGTCCCCAGTGAAGTCATTTGTAGCTCTCATTAATGCTAGTTGGGGCAGGACAGGAACCACAGTGCAGACATGTACAATAAAGCTCCTATCCCCATTATGAAGTTTCAGTATTTTGATTTAAGGAGCTCCCAGTAACACCTTTTAAGAGTTTTGTGGGCTGTTAAGAAAAGAAAAAAACAATCCGTGTAACAGAAGATTGTGGATTTTTTTCAACCTCCTGATCACAGCAATATGGGTAAGGTTGTGTCAGAGTTTCCACTGTCAACTCTCTTGTTGGAGTGTGACCTAGTAGGGAGAGCACTGAACTGTGACTCAGGAGACCTTGGTTATATTCCCAGCACTGCCACTCCCCTGCTGGATGATCTCAGGTAAATTGTGTCACTGCTCTGTACCTCAGTTTCCCCATCTGTACAATGAGGATAATGATAACATCCTCCTTTGTTAAGTGCTTTGAGATCTACTGATGGAAAGCCCTATATAAGAGCTAGGCATGATTGGTCTCTAACTATATGTAAAAAATATCCTCATGGTGGACAGTTCTCTCTCCAGGGAATGGGAGTTTTTGATATAAATGGATTGACATCAGATGTTTTATTATTAACAGAAAACAAGAATAATTTCTAGTATTTTCTGATGCTTCCTTGCTCTGGTAAAAAAGCAAAACGAGCAGCAATGAGTGAGTTGTATAAACCTGCAATTTGGCAGCTAATTAGTCTTTGATTTAGACAGTTGCTTTTTGATGTTTAAAAAAATGATTTCTTACAGCTGAAAAATTTAGAGAGAATCCCAGGTTTGTCAAAGAATTAAACTGAGCCCAAATTCCATTCCTGTTAGTGTCTTCAATTGGGGCCATTGTAAAGACCTAAAGAGAGAGGTTTGTTCTACTTGTGATGGAAGTTTGTGGAGGGAGGCAGAAGGACCCCCTTCATCATTGTCCTACAGTCCCTTTGCGCTAGCGAAGCTGCTACAAAGAGGACATACAGCACATGTGACTACCATCCACCAGCTCTAGGACACCTTTTCAGAAGTCAAAAGGTGCAGAGTTGGGTGTTCTGGGGCAAGCTGGGGGCAGGCCAGAGGAACAGGATTAGGGCCAGGAGGGAGCATGACCAGGATGAACCTTCCTCCAGTGATTCTGTGCACTTGCTATGGTCCATATGGGCTACTGAAGCAGGACTCCAACTTGGGCTGCACTGGAGGCGGGGTCAAGATGGCTCGACAGCCCCTGCATAGGGGAGGTGCAAGTTGCCTCCCCTTTGCTCTGTACCAGTGCGGGGATGAATCTGCCCCTTGAATGTGGACTGGCTGTGCTCAACTCTCTGGGCTGCCTCTGTATCATCTGCTAAAAATCAACTTCAGCTTGTTTCAGAAGTCCAGTTGTTACCATTTGCATTGTTTCAAACACTGACAGATGCAAGGGCCAAGAAAGCTAGCATGATAGTGCCAAATTGCTGGGTGTATAATACAAAGGAAGGGAAATAATATGCACATTTCCTCTACGGAAGCCAGGTGTTCTAAGGGGGCTAGATGGCTCTGGTCAAAGGGAGTAGTCTCACTCTTACCAAAACACAGGAAAAATATTGTGCAAGTTAAACTATATGCCTTATTTCAGCAAACCCAGACTCAGAATCAAAATTTACCATTACGGGCAGTTTCCACGTTTGTGGCTATCCAGATTCAGAGAAAAAAAATCTGGGCTCCTTTCTTCTCTCATGTGCACTGGAGTTACTTTACTGAAGTCAATGGAGTTAGACTGGCATAACACTAGAGTAGGTGAGAGGACAATCCAGCCCGGCCTGCCCCATATCTAACTTTGATAAAAGTTTCAGACTCAGTGAATCTTTAAGGCCCAGCTGCTTGTGCTGAGGGACTCTTCACAACTCCATTCTGAACGTGTGCTCCTTCTCTGTGTCGCTACCCTTAGTTGTCTTTCCTATAGCTATGTATACCCGGTCTCTTCCCCCTGTAAGTGGTGCTCACTGAACAGCACATGGATATGCAAAACGTGTTCCAATGAGCCACTGCTACTCTCATGGACACAGGTCAGATTAAAACCACAGGGAAGATAAATGCAACGTACATGTAAAATTGCACACTAATTGGTTCAAATAACTTAAAAGCTTCACTGATGAAGCCATCAGAGCTGTAAACTCTACAGACCAAGGATCTTAAAAACTCCATCAATAAAGCAGGCAGCACAACATTCATAGGGTGAATAGCTCCAGATTTTTTTTCCTTTTATTTTTCACAAGTCTAGGTCTGACCTCATATGAGCCCAACCAAACTAGTCAGTGGCTAGTTGATCCCTCTCCATGGAGAAGAAAGGGATCAGAAAACTCCAGGATGCCAATCTTGCAGAATTTCCAAATAATCATTCCACTCAGGTGGGCTAGTTTGGGGCATGGGAAAGAACATGTACCATTGTTTTGAGAATCCATAGGGAGGGGAACAGAGTCCTGCAGAGTAGATGCAGAGAGATTTGCCTAACCACCTTCAGCGACCCCTCTTCTGCCTCCCCTTCCTTGCTGGCAACCTAATTTCTTCATGAGCCATGAGATGTCTTTTGCTGAGTCCCTCACAGGAGCCAAGGAGGGGCTAGTGAGAGTTATCTAGTTAACTAGCTTGAAGCAAGATTAACTCCAAACTGGACTTCTGACAGAAAATCTGCAGGCTCAGCGAGAATGGCCATGAAGAAGATCTGGTTCCACCACCACCTCCTCCCACCAATGCTGGGGAAACTTGACCATGTGCAGCTCCAGTGGAGGAACAGGGCACAATGCTGCAGAGCTGGCACTACCCACAGGGGCAGATCTACTAAATCTGGATTTCCTCTAGTCACAGAAATGGAAGAGATTATCTAGTGCCCTCATACTGTATCTGTACACTTGTTCAGTTAATCACATTAATGAATTGATAGGACTAACTCAAGAACAGAACCATAGTCTGCTAAAAGGTGATATGTGCAAAGACAGCTGAGCTATCCCATTCTGACTGCCTGTAGCAGTGATGTATAGAACAAAACACAGGCTAAGCCTCCAGAATTTGGGACTGAAACATTTACCTGAAAAGTCAAGGAAAATGTATACAGCGTCAGTGAATTGGACTGGCTGGACTGGGATTTACGGGATTAGCATAGCAGGTATAACTATAACACGGGTCACTTGCTGGAAGATTCTCAGCACCTTGAAGTCTTTAAACCATGATTTGAGGGCTTCAGTGGCTCAGACATAGGTTTGATTCAGGAGTGGGTGGGTGAAGTTCTGTGGCCTGCGTTGTGCAGTAGGTCAGACTAGATGATCGATAATGGTCCCTTCTGACCTTAAAGTCTATGGTTCTATGAATTGCATTTATCCTGCACAGGCAACATGCATCGGCATATTATGCATGGTGCATGTTCCTTCCCTTATCCCCTCTACACACACCTCCTTATGGGGTACCTATACAGGGTGTCTGTCACAAGACCAAATACGTATGCTATACTGTTCTACTCTCAATTACAGCACTGCAACCTAACTGAAGTGGTGAAAACACCACTCAAGTCTCTATTGACTTCGCTGGCTTGCACAGGGTATAACTGAGAGCAGAATTTCACCCTTAAACTGTGTGACATTGTGCAAGTCACTTAGAACCACATCCTGAAAGGGACTTAGGCATTATGATGCTCAGCATCACAACACATACCTTTTAGGCATCTAGAAAATCACTGGAACACATTGCAACTCACAAAGCCTGAGTTAGACACCTAGGCTTCCTTCCTAAGAATCAGCACCTGAGAATGGGATTCTCAAAAGCCAGCCCACTAAGCAGGGAGCTGCCTAAACCAACAAGAGAGGTATGTCCTAAGTCTGGATGCCTAGAGTGAGGCAGTAGTGTGCATGCCTAGAGGCAGAAATTTAGACAGCTAGGGAACTAAAAATCCCTCCCTGCCTCCCGCCCCCCCAAAAAAACTGTTCCATATGTTTCCCATCCATACCCAACAACCTCCAAGTTCACACCCAGGCTCCTTCCCAGCAATTTACTTCCCCGTCCCTCAGCTCCTCTGTTACCCCTGACTCCCGCAAGCCTTTCCACTGCTTCTGAGGGGTGCAGGAAATAGAGTTCTGTATTGTAGTTTAAATGAATTATTACTCAGAGTTCTGTATTAATATGCCTAGTAAGGAATCTATATGTCAAAAAACATTTCCTGCATCTTTTTTGTTGCCTGTATTGTTACAGACATACTTGCTGGCAGGTATTTTGAAATAAATGACAACAAATATTTGAAACTGGTGTGATTAAATTGTGTTATTTTGACAAATAAAATATGCAGAATTTTAAAATATTGTGCACAGAATTTTTAGGTGCAGAATTCCCCCAGGAGTAACTGGTGAATTCTCTGTAACTTGAAGTCTTTAAACCATGATTTGAGGACTTCAGTAACTCAGCCAGAGGTTAGGGGTATATTACAGGAGTGGGTGGGTGAAGTTCTGTCACCTGCAATCTGCAGGAGGTTAAACTAGATCATAATGGTCCCTTCTGACCTTAAGTATATGAGTCTATGAGTAATTATGTTCCTAAATTGATCAAGTAATTGATCAATTATTCTTTTATTCCCTTTTATTGATGGTTTTAATAGGCTCTCACTTTCTAGTACACTTTTGATTATTTAAAATATTTGTATTCTATATTTTAAAATTATAACAGACCTTTTTATTCAGATCATAATTTTATATTTTCAATTTTTTAACATATAATGGTCTAGAAGGAGAAAGGACAATAATTTTGCAGGAGGCTACACTGAACCTCAAAGACTTTGTTTTTTCATAGCCCAAATATGCCACCTACTGGCACCAATTTTTATGGAAGAAATTGTGCAGATTTTCCATTACAAGATCTAGTTTATAGTCCAGATATGCAGACTCACTGCCATCTAGTGACTGTTTCCTAGAGTAGCCATGCAGTAGAAAATCGCATTCAGATATTTATCAAAATATCTTTTGCTGCTGCCTGCTTAGGGAGATATTTGTCCATTTTGGAATGGATTCAGCAGGCCTAGAATCCTGCAACTCTATGCACATCTGGGCAGCTATGATTGATGAGGCATATACATTTTCATGTTCATTTATTAAAGATATAACCTAAGATAGAGATGAGAATGGCTCCTCATCTCTACTTTTTCTCTTTTCACTTAGTTTAGTCTATTCTGTTCTTTCCTCTTTTGTCTCTCCCCGTTGCCTTCTTGTCCAAACTTCTGGGAATATTGAATAGCTGCAAAATATTGACCGTTTAATTGACTGCTTTTTAAAAAAAGACTAATATCCTTTGCTATATTTTGTACCATATTCATTAATGAAGACAAAATACCTGTGAAAGGATCTCTGCATTTCTACATTACAATAATGAAAATAATATTATACCCATTATATATGACTTTACAGGATTTCATATTTAATCTAGAAGTTGAAAAATATATTTTCCAAATAAAAATATCTTTCCACTAAGAATAAGTGAACATGCAGAGACTTCCTCTTTGGTATGTCTCACATGTCAGTATCTAGATTGTTCAGCCATCTAATTGCTGCATCACTGAAGGTAGCAAGGTGTTGCAGTCCACCCTTCAATCTTCTAATTGTGCACTTCTCCACCACATGTTTGACTGTTTATGTGGATTGGGCCAAGCCAAATTTCTGCATTATGGCAGCTGCTCTGGCTGTTCCAGACAACAGTCTGTTGAACCTAGTCCAGGATCTGCATCTCACAAAGCAAACAGGTGGATGTAAGTTAGGGCTTCTGAAATTCATCAGCACATCTGTATCTCTATTCCAGAGTTGCTGCCACTCTGAGAGGACATAGCTGTTGGCCCTGATATGCCGATGTTCATCCAAGATTGACCCTGGGCTAGCAGCACTGGACATGACTGTATGAATGGCCACCTCAAAAAGATGTCACAAAATCAGTCATCGTGGCAAATCAGCAGAAACTGCAGAAATAGGTGTTTACAGGCAGATCTTCTGATAGGAAGTATGTGCTGCTTATTTTCACCCATTGAAACCACAGTCAGCCTTGTGTGCCACAGGTTGTTTTCATCCATCACTGCCCTCCATGCAGTTTGAAGGGTAGTGGCACCTGGCTGAAGTTTTGAGGGAGCTATATGAGCCAACACATATAAATTAGATGTTAATATGGGGGTCAGGCAACCACGCAACTGCATTCAACTCCGAATCAACAAGGTGCATATAGCCACTTCTGCTGCAAACTGTTGTACAATGTTCCAGAGGAGTGAGTACCAGCACCAGGACTGAAGTTCGTAAAACATTTGCCTCTGTTCCCCAGGAGGTTCCTGCTACCTTCTGGATCAAGGCAGTGCGAGAAGTGATCTTCTTCTGAAAGTATTCTACCTGGGACCAATATGTTAGACTGCAGTTTAGGTTTACTCCTAAATAAGTGTCAACTGTCTGGAAAGGGAACGGACAATCCTGAACACAGATTGAAAGGGTTGATTGGCCAGGCAACTGTTCAGATGGACGGTTGAGGCCACCATCTTAGACTCATTTAATGTAAGTCACCACTGATGAAGGTAAGTGGTCAGAGGATTCATGTCCTAGCTGAGTCATCCTTGAGTGTTGTATAGATTTTTACCCACATCAGTGAGACAGATATCATCTGCATATACATACTTAGCAGCCTTAGTTGTTGAAAGGTCATAAGTATATATGTTCAAGAGAAGAAGAGTTAGAATGGATCCTTGCAGGAGTCCATTATGGAGACGCCAACACTGGCTGACTTTGTCTACAACTTGCAGGATAAAGCTCCAATTCATTATTGTTTCCATGATGAACCACACCATGGGTTAGAGAAAATAACCTGCCACAACTTGGTCATCAGCCCCACATGCCAGACAGTATCATATCCAGCTGCCAGATCCACCAGCACAGCACTAACTTTCTTGCCCTTCTTGAAGGTATCTTTGGTACATCTACACTGCAAATAAAAACCCACAACTGTCCCACGGACTGCGGGGCTGTTTCATTGCTGTGTAGACTTCCAGGCTTGGGCTGCAGCCCAAGCTCTGAGACCCTCCCACCTTGCAGGGTCCTAAAGCCCAATCACCAGCCCAAGCCCGGATGTCTAAACTGCAATGAAACAGCCCCCTAGCCAGAGCCCCATGAGCCCATGTCAGCTGGCAAGGACTAGCCACGGGAATCTAACTGATGTCTTGTGTGAGGCGAATGACTTGGAGGGACATGTCTACTGCTTTCTCATGGCATCCCCTATGAGTAGCATAAAAAAGTAAAATGGAAGCAGACAAAGTGGAGAACACAGACTCACATTCAATAAGTCTATCTGCCCAAAAGGGCCATCTGCCAAGGAGACCTGTGATGGGGCACACATGCCCCACACTGGGACTTCAGGGATTAACTCCTCTCTTTGGGCCAAGAAGATGACACCCCCCTTGACCCTGTTGGGCATGCTCCAACTGGAGACAAGGTATAAAAGGGAGCAGCCCAACTCACTCAGGGCTGACCACCGGAGAGGAAGGAGATGCTCTGCAGGCTCCTACAGAACAACCACTGGCACTTCAGGATGTGGAGGCCAGCCAGACGGTGATGACCAATGAACCCCAGAGTCTGGGTGCCCCAGAAGTAGGATGACCATGGGAACCCCAAGATGGCACACTGTAGAGAAATGGGTAAGAAGTGACCCAGGGTGACTTTGTGGGGAATTGTTTATAGAACCAGAGACTAGCTTGGCATGTTTCAGCAGGATCCCCAAGGAGCTGGTGGTGGGCAATCCCGCCACAGTCGGGGCCCTGGGTTGTGAACTGGTGGAAAGGGAGGGCCCAGGTCCCTCTAGCCTGGCTGCTGATCACCCTGGGGCAGCGGCCCATCTCACCAATCCTATTGACTTTGGCCAGTAGGCCACACAGCCCTGGCAGAAAGTGTGACGCTATTGACTCTGGCTTTTAGGCCACCCTGTCCTGACAGAGGGGTGGCTATATTGACTCCGGCTGTTAGGACACCCCTCCTTGATAGAGGGGACAACTATATTTATTTTGGCCATTAGGCCACACTACCCTGCGATGCAGTGTGGTCATATAGATTTGGCCATGGGGCTATAGCTACCCTGGCCCCATCTCAAAAGGGGACGGGGCATGCATGCCCCACAACAAGGCACCTTTCAGGGCCTTCTCCACCTAGTAACAAGCTGTGAAGAGCACATGGTCTTGCTTCAGGAGATGCACTCCACCACCAACTTGCAGCTCTCAGCTCTAGGCTACACTGACGAGGCTCATCACCATCACATGGCATCTTATCATCAAGAGGGGCTGTCCACTGTCACTCTATCAACATCGGATCCAAATGACATCATAGACTGGCAGACAATAAAAGTGAATGTGTTTATGCTGATTAATGTTCACAAGTCTCCATCGGATAACTGGTCAGTCCCTCTTCTGTCCACTTTTCCATGTCCTTCTATCTACTATGGCAACTTCAATTCCCACCATATCAGTTGAGGATGCCCTGACCACAATGCAGGAAAGTCTAATGGAATGGGCATCAGTTGGTGACCTACCGCTTCTCTATAACCCAAAGCAAATGCCAAGTTTTCACAGTAGTAGATAAGCAATTGGCTCTTCACCCCATATCACCTTTTCATCTTCCAGGCAACTGCCACCAGTAGACATACAGCAAAAGATGTTTTTTCCAAAATCTCAACATCAGCTGTCTTTGATCACCACAGGCCTCCAGAGATCAATAACGAATGGCTTGCAGAAGGCCAGGTGGAATTTTCTAAAAACTCAGTGGGACATCTTTCAACCAGAACCAGAGACATCTCTCCGCAAACTGGCTGAGTTGGACGTGACATGTCCAGTCAATATAAACATCTCCTACCAAATTTTCTGAAGATTAGTTCAGGCTGGGGCTAAGAAATCTATCCCTAGAGGCTATTGCTGATAGTATATCCCTGTCTGGTCATCAGAGGTAGTTACACTATGCCAGGAATTCAAATCTGCTGATAACTTAAAGGAAGCCATTAATAAGAGCAAGAATCTCATTCAACTGTGAGATCAAACCAAGTGCAACCAGTGGAGAGAGTCTCAAAAGATAGACTTTAGTCATTCAAGCCAGAAAGCCTGGCAAACTGATAAAAGACTTTCTGGAGATTCCAGCCTCAGCAAAAAAAGAATTTTCAGTCACTGCATTAGCCTGTAGAATTTTCAGTCACTGCATTAGACTGTAGAATTTCCAGTCACTGCATTCCAGTATGGCCCTTAGTCCAGTGGCTAATGGCCATACACAGAACTTGGGTAATTCTTTCAGCCATGTGGTCAAAACTGAGATTATAGAGAAATGGCAGGCTCCTAGTGTGGATTCAAACCAATGGCTCCTTTTTCAGACAAAGAGCTGTACTAGGCCATAATGCTTATGAAAACAGGAAAGACTCCAAGCCTGGATTATATGCATATAGATTTCCTACTTCACCTACTCCCCAAAGCTGGTTGCTTTGGTTCCTTAACCATGTTTCCAGGACAACTGCATCCCAAAAATCTGGTGCAGAGCAAAGGTCACAGCCATTTCAAAACCAGGAACAGTGCTGGAAGAGTCTAACAGTGACTGACTCATTTCTCTCCTGTGTCACATACAAGCTTATGGAGTGACTGATTCTGATGAAAGGGGAAAAAATTCATAGGCAGGAGTTATAGACCAAGCTGGATGAGCGAATATCTCAGAGAGGTGATTAAGAAAAAGCAGAAAGCCTACAAGGAGTGGAAGATTGGCGGGATTAGCAAGGAAAGCTACCTTATTGAGGTCAAAACATGTAGGGATAAAGTGAGAAAGGCCAAAAGCCATGTAGAGTTGGACCTTGCAAACGGAATTAAAACCAATAGTAAAAGGTTCTAGAGCCATATAAATAAGAAGAAAACAAAGAAAGAAGTGGGACCACTAAATACTGAGGATGGAGTGGAGGTTAAGGATAATCTAGGCATGACCCAATATCTAAACAAATACTTTGTCTCAGTCTTTAATTAGGCTAATGAGGAGCTTAGGGATAATGGTAGGATGACAAATGGGAATGAGGATATGGAGGTAGATATTACCACATCCGAGGTAGAAGCCAAACTCGAACAGCTTAATGGGACTAAATCGGGGGGCCCAGATAATCTTCATCCAAGAATATTAAAGGAACTGGCACATGAAATTGCAAGCCCATTAGCAAGAATTTTTAATGGATCAGTAAACTCAGGGGTTGTACTGAACGATTGGAGAATTGTTAACATAGTTCCTATTTTTAAGAAAGGGGGAAAAAAAGTGATCCAAGTAACTATAGGCCTGTTAGTTTGACATCTGTAGTATGCAAGGTCTTGGAAAAAATTTTGAAGGAGAAAGCAGTTAAGGACATTGAGGTCAATGGTAATTGAGACAAAATACAACATGGTTTTACAAAAGGTAGATTGTGCCAAACCAACCTGATCTCATTCTTTGAGAAGGTAACAGATTTTTTAGACAAAGGAAACACAGTGGATCTAATTTACCTTGATTTCAGTAAGGCATTTGATACGGTTCAACATGGGGAATTATTAGTTAAATTGGAAAAGATGGGGATCAATATGAAAATTGAAAGGTGGATAAGGAACTGGTTAAAGGGGAGACTACAACAGGTCATACTGAAAGTTGAACTGTCAGGCTGGAAGGAGGTTACTAGTGGAGTTCCTCAGGGATCGGTTTTGGGACCAATCTTATTTAATCTTTTTATTACTGACCTTGGCACAAAAAGTGGGAATGTGCCAATAAAGTTTGCTCATGACACAAAGCTGGGAGGTATTGCTAATACAGAGAAGGACCGGGATATCATACAGGAAGATCTGGATGACATTGTAAACTGGAGTAATAGTAATAGGATGAAATTTAATAGTGAAAAGTGCAAGGTCATGCATTTAGGAATTAATAACAAGAATTTTAGTTATAAATTGGGGACACAGCAGTTGGAAGTAACAGAGGAGGAGAAGGACCTCGGAGTATTGGTTGATCACAGGATGACTATGAGCCACCAATGTGATATGGCCGTTAAAAAAGCTAATGCGGTCTTGGGATGCATCAGGTGAGGTATTTCCAGTAAAGATAAGGAGGTGTTAGTACTGTTATACAAGGCACTGGTGAGTCCTCATCTGGAATACTGTGTGCAGTTCTGGTCTCCCATGTTTAAGAAGGATGAATTCAAACTGGAACAGGTACAGGGAAGGGCTACTAGGATGATCCAAGGAATGGAAAACCTGTCTTATGAAAGGAGACTCAAAGAGCTTGGCTTGTTTAGCCTAACCAAAAGAAGGTTGAGGGGAGATATGATTGATCTTTATAAATATATCAGTAGGATAAATATCAGGGAGGGAGAGGAATTATTTAAGCTTAGTACCAATGTGGACACAAGAACAAATGGATATAAACTGGACACTAGGAAGTTTAGACTTGAAATTAGATGAAGGTTTCTAACCATTAGAGGAGTGAAGTTCTGGAACAGCCTTCCAAGGGGAGTAGTGGGGGCAAAAAACATATTGGGCTTCAAGACTAAGCTTGATAAGTTTATGGAGGGGATGGTATGATGGGATAGCCTAATTTTGGCAATTAATTCATCTTTGATTATTAGCAGGTAAATATGCCCAATGGTCTGTGATGGAATGTTAGATGTGGTGGGATCTGAGTTACTACAGAGAATTCCTTCCTGGGTGCTGGCTGGTGAGTCTTGCCCATATGCTCAGAGTTTAACTGATCGCCATATTTGGGGTCAAGAAAGAATTTTCCTCCAGGGCAGATTGGCAGAGGCCCTGGAGGTTTTTCGCCTTCCTCTGCAGCATGGGGCACGGGTCACTTGCTGGAGGATTCTCTGCACCTTGAGGTCTTTAAACCACGATTTGAGGACTTCAATAACTCAGACATAGGTTAGGGGTTTGTCACAGGAGTGGGTGGGTGAGATTCTGTGGCCTGCATTGTGCAGGAGGTCAGACTAGATGATCATAATGGTACCTTCTGACCTCAAAGTCTATGAGTCTACATCAACAAGGTTATCAAACCACAACTGCCCTTTGTTCAGGCTGGCTTCAGATGAGGACACAAGATGAAGCCAACTCCTTCAGGGTCTATTCTCATGTACACTATGGTCCCTGTATACACGCTGGCAGTGTAAAAGGGCTTTAAAGTGGGTAAAAATCCTCTACACTGATTGTAGATGAGAATTAGGCCCATAGGGGCAGATTTTTAAAGGTATTTAAGCACCTAAAAATGCCGATAGGCACCTAGTGAGATTTTCAAAAGCACCTAAACACCTAACTCACACTCAGACACCCCCCCTTTGGAAATGCTACTAGGCAGCTAGCTGCATCTTTAGGCTTCTAAATACCTTCAAAAATCTGCCTTATAGTGTTTTAAGGGCAAACAAATTTATATTGGATCTGATCATTTAGCTATTACTCATTTTAAATTTTTTCTGAAGTTAATTGCAAGCTTTGGCCCACTGAATGAAATTTTAAGAAGTGACTTCCATGCACTTGCAGCAAAGAATCCTGTGGCACCTTATAGACTAACAGACGTTTTGCAGCATGAGCTTTCGTGGGTGAATACCCACTTCTTCAGATGCAAGAAGAAGTGGGTATTCTTGCATCTGAAGAAGTGGGTATTCACCCACGAAAGCTCATGCTGCAAAACGTCTGTTAGTCTATAAGGTGCCACAGGATTCTTTGCTGCTTCTACAGAACCCGACTAACACGGCTACCCCTCTGATACTTGATTCCATGCACTTGTTAATTTTGAGATATATAAAGAAATGGACTTTATTCTGCAATGTGTGTGTGATTGCAAAGAAATGTTATCAAAACATAAGAAGGTCACGAGGGTTTCATATGAAGGTAGGTACAGTAAAGATATCTTGGGTTTTTTCAGGAATCATATAACCTGGTGACCTTTCTGAGAGCTTACAGAGAAACGTCAATGATACCACAAAAAAATTCATTAGCTTATAGTTAAGGTGGCTCAATGTAATTCAAAGTAAGACATATCATTAATCCCATCACTAAAAAACACAACCATTAAAAACTGAGGAAATCACATGCTTCTGTTACATGAACAACTCTGACACAAGATTTAGTACCTTAATATGCAGTGCGGAGAGAGACTGGGGGTCTGCTGCCTTTGCCCCCATGCAGTTCATTAGCATCTGCAGAATCAAACTGTATATTAAAAAAATAATAATTTTCTAGCCCCCACCTTAGCAAATGAAATCTTCCAAACTTGACCCTTATTGAAACTGCTGCTGTGCTGAGTCTGTTGCAGACAGCCTGAAACAATAGCTGTGTGGGAGGTATGGACTCCCCTCATTCATCTCATTAGTGGTCCTGTCTTAGAACATGACTTAGCTCAGAATGATAGACACATGCTTGAGATTTTTCATGCATTTGTTGACACTGGTGACAAGAAGTAGAAGAATTGTCTAAAATATGGTCTCAAAAATGTGCAGCACACAAGCAAAACTATTCAAAGATCAGTTGATTGAATGTACCAGTCAAGAAATAATAGATGTGCTTATGAACTGCATCAACGGTTCAAAATTAGTGAGTGTGTTTGCACATGAAACAATGGGCAATGTCAAAAAGGAACAAATGACCATTTACTTAAAGTATTTATGCAATAATGGAATAAAAGAGTACTTCATACAGGGCACAGAAATCCATTATATGACTGGACAGGCGTACCAGCAAAACATTGATTGAGCTGTGAAATATGCGTATCTATGGGTGCATGAGTTGATGTCTTTCTGCATCTTAGGCATTTATTTGCTGTAAGCACCAAGATGCACTGTGTGTCCACTATAATCAATAAACCTAACCTAGTAATGTAGGGCAATTCATAACTATTGGGGTACATCTGCAAAAATAATCCCTTCATCAATAACTCCACCTAGAGAGTTATCTGTCTGGAGTATCATGTCTAGAATATCATTTCTGATGACATTGCAAGTAAATAGCTCTACTCATTTAGTGACATTAAATGGATTGGTCAATATGATGCTGTCATTATTTTCCACCAACTTTATCCATTTATTTTCAATATTCTGAAAGTCATAAAAGGTTGGAACACAACAGAAGACATACATAGTCTCCTTCAGAATCTGGAGTTTCTTGTCTTACACAACCTTCTCAAAGCAACTTTGTGTGAAATAAAAAGGGTTGGCACTAAACTTTCTACATCCTCAGCTAATCTAACAAAATTATGAAACTAAGCAATTGCAACCAAAGTTAAAATGAGGGTCAATTTGACAGGCTCTTTGCAAAAGTCAACACTAATTTGGGAGTGTGTTGACCCATATTGTCAAGCAACAACACCACCAACAGACCCAATATAGTAATATTATAGACATTTACTGTTCCTTCCATTTATGGATGCTTTGCTCCTGTAGCTAAGGGTATGTCTACACTACGGGATTATTCCGATTTTACATAAACCGGTTTAGCAAAACAGATTGTATAAAATCGAGTGCGCGCGGCCACACTAAACACATTAAATCGGTGGTGTGCGTCCACGGTCCGAGGCTAGCGTCGACTTCTGGAGCGTTGCACTGTGGGTAGCTATTCCGTAACTATCCCATAGTTCCCGCAGCCTCCCCCGCCCCTTGGAATTTCCGGGTTGAGATCCCAGTGCCTGATGGGGCAAAAATCATTGTCGCGGGTGGTTCTGGGTAAATGTTGTCAGTCACTCCTTCCTCTGGGAAAGCAATGGGTGGCGATGCAGTCCGAAATCAAAATAAAAAAAGAGCTCCAGCAATGGCGTCTGTGTGGAGATTTTTTAAAAATGATTTTGAATTTCGTCTTCTGTAACGGAGCGCTGATAGAACAGATTTGCCTGCCCTTACTGCGATCACATCCGCATGGTCCATGCTGGAGCTCTTTTTTTATTTTGATTTCGGACTGCATCGCCACCCGTTCTGATCGGAGCTCCACGCTGGGCAAACAAGAAATATTCAAAAGTTCGCGGGGCTTTTCCTGTCTACCTGGCCACTGCATCCGAGTTCAGATTCCTGTCCAGAGCGGTCAGTGGTGCACTGTGGGATACCACCCGGAGGCCAATACCGTCGATTTGCGGCCACACTAACCCTAATCCGATATGGTAATACCGATACTAGCGCTACTCCTCTCGTTAGGGAGGAGTACAGAAACCGGTTTAAAGAGCCCTTTATATCAATATAAAGGGCCTCTTAGTGTGGATGGGTGT
Source organism: Mauremys mutica (assembly GCF_020497125.1). Lineage (NCBI taxonomy): Eukaryota > Metazoa > Chordata > Testudines > Geoemydidae > Mauremys > Mauremys mutica. Next base: position 300,487,679 of record NC_059072.1, read on the forward strand.
GGTGTTAAATCGGTTTTACACTCCTTAAACCGGTTTAAATGCGTAGTGTAGACCAGGCCTAAGTGACAGCGTTGGAACTTGCCTGTAGTTTTACAATAGCACTGCCTGCATTTTAACAGATACAACTACGGTGATCTTGTGTGAACCCGGGGCCCCTTAGTGCCAACTGGCAGATGACATAAGGTCACACCTTGATCAGATAGCCACTACTCTCTGTTTTTACCTGACGATAGACACCACGGGTGAAATCATGACCCTACTGAAATCAATGTTTCATTTGTGGATTCCTAAAGAAATTTTAAATGAAGGTGTGAGAATAACAAAATTCCCATTGACTTCAGCAGAACCAGGATTTCACCCAGTACCTCTAATATCATCAGTAGAGGAGGTATTGGCAAGCAAAGTTGGCTATATCTGTTACCACTCTAGTTCATTTGAAATTTTTTAGGGGACCACAAATGAATAAAAGGTTGAAAACCACTAGTCTAGAGCTATAGGGGGATACTCTTTTTCCAGTCTTCCTTACCTGAAAATCTATTTACATACCAGTCCATTTTTAAGTTTCTGACTCCAGCCATTTCTTTGCTAGGGAAGTGTTAGAGTCACACAAAAAAACCTGCAGGCCATCTAAGACGCTTCTTACGCAATTAAGAGAATAATTTGTAAATTCTCAGATAATTCATACTGTACTCTACAAATGTATGCTGTAAATTTGGAGATACACTATAAAAAATACATACTCCCTCCTTTATGTCCAAATCTCAGTGCAAACAGAGCCTGTAAGGTGTCTATAATACTGCAGGGTGACAGTCTGTGGGTATGGGTATGTCTACACTGCAAAGAAGGTTTGTTCTTAATGTGGATTAGCTAACCTGAGGGAAGATAGCAGTGAAAGCACAGCAACTCAGCTTTTAACTAAGGTTAGTAGCTTGAGTTAAACTAAAGCATACAGGTGAGCCTGGAGTTGAACTCAAGCTGCTATGCCAAATCAAAAGCCAAGTCACCATGTCTTCGTTGCTATTTTAGTTCAAATGAGCTACTGCTGGTGAGCTCATAACACATAACACAGAACTCACAGGGAGAGGGGAAGATACAGTGGCTTTCTGCCACCTTTGTGTCCTGCTGATCCTGATCTGTTCCTGAGACTGAAGAAGCCCCCAACATAATTTAGGGAGCTCTAGGAGCCTAAGTTATGGCAGCCCCTCTGGGTTGCCCTATGGACCATAGTGCTGCTTGGAATTTGTGCAGTGCTGTTCACAGTGGATCCTGATACCAGGATTTACAAGGCTGACTTCCACAGTGTCTGTGCTGCTCCTGGCAAACATATCAGGCTTTTGGGGTCCCTTTACACTGCCCCAGTTCTTTTACCTGGCACATAGGGATGGGAGCAGCAGTGGGGATCTCACGTGCAGTATTTATTTGGGACCAGATGCTATCCCCACTTACTCAGTTTAAGTAGTACTTTACTCCACAAGTAGTCCCACTAGTTCCAATGGGACTGCTCGTGGGAGGCAAGTTGTTTCTTAATGTTAGAGTGGCAGACATGCGCCCTTTATAAGCAAGGAGTGTTTGGATCATGGGTTTGAGTTTCACGCTATTATAAAGACATAACGTTTGAATTCGAGGCTTTTGTTCACTCCCATCTCTACATTTTAAAATGAATCCATAATTTTTTTTATGAACACTGCATATTTGTAGTTACCTTGGAAACTTGTGCAGCATGCCCTTATTTGAAAAGCACTGTAACCTTCTTCTTGGAATCACTCTGAAAAGCCTAGCATGACCCATTCATGAAAACACACCTTTAGCACGTCCAAAGTGACTGGTACCCAAGTCTGGTTACACTGAGAGTGAACATGTGTTTTCATAGCACTACTATTTTGAATTAGTTTTCTTATTTGTAACTGCTTAGACGGCAAGCACAATTCTATTGGTTTTGTTCAGCTGCAGCTCTTTAATAGTAGAAAATTAGATTATGAAATCTATATACCCTGCCATCTCATCTCCAGCCTAAGCATGCTACGTAGCTCCAGTGATTTTCTTTAATGAGGTGGAAATGTATATAATGGTTTCAAATATGCAAGCTAACATTTTCTTCAGTCTATCTTATGCAGATCATTATATAGTTGTCTCTATGTGACAGAAGTAATAGTATCTTATTGAGACCATGTTCACACTCATTACAATCTTCTACATAGATGGGTATGTTTTGAAAAAAAAAGTATAAAACTGATACAATAATTAGTTATGGATTAGCACTGCAGTCACGTAACAAGTTATGGGAAGTTGGCCATTGGCAGGAGGCTTGTAATGATGTAACCCACATTCCAGTTTATCATACAATTGGAGTGCTGTCAAATAATTCTGAGCCATCAGACATAACAGGGAAAGTAAAAGATTTGATTCATCATTGATTCTCACAGTAAAGGGATAGATTATATATATATATATATATATCTCCCCATATATATATATATGAATATATATATTCATTTATCCTTCAACTTGCTGCCTCTTTAGCCGTCTTCTTGCTTGTGTTTTAATGACAGAACCTTCTTTATTTACCAGTTAGAATTTTCTGGAATAATAGTGATCTAGTCATTCAAATATTTTTAATACCCTCCATCTCTATCCATATATTTCTTTTATACATGTAGGAAACATCACAAGTTCACACACATGCGCACACACACATTTTCATCCATATCATTTCTCCACTCATTTCAATTTTATTTTAACTTTAGTAGCTTGAGAAATTAGACCTGCAGCAAAGTGTTCAAAAGAGTTTCAAACTCAGTTAAAGTAAGCTCCCAAACTTGAGGCTGTTACTCCTGGTTTTGACTGCTGCTCTCTGGAATGACTGGTCATGCCTGGAACAAGGAAAAGGCGGTGCCCTAATATATGCAGAAGTGGAGAATGTGAAATAACAATTTGCTGAGATTTTTTTTTATTGGAAGTTTCTATAAAGTGGAACAGGGGCCATTGATTAACATAGGATTCTGCAGCTTAAAAGGAGATCATGTATTAGGTCCATCATTCACTGTATTATAACAGATCTGTGGCCACTTAGGAACTTCACAGCTGTCACTACATTGCACAGTGACCTAGAACTTTCTGGTGGCATCAAGACTAGAACTCAGAGCCACCTTTTCCAAAACCAGAGACAGCTGGTACTAAAGGAAAGTCTCCATTAAATGCAACTGTCAGAAGAGGTGGATGGTTTGACCAACTCCCTGGTTCTTTGATTGTTTCACTGAGGGTGGGAGCAGTTTATTGAGGAAGGAGGAGTTCAGCAGACAGGATTAGGACACTTTTTAAACATGTTTTACAGTATTTCTTAGGTGGTGGGAAATTGCTGCGTATTTTCTTGAACACCAGGGAGCCAATAATCCTAGCAACTGAGGTCAGTGGTGGTTGCAGGTATACAATTGATGGGTTCACTGAGCCCTGCAGGCTGCTGTAGGAAGGGTAGCGTATTAGCCTAGTTTAACAAACCAAGCCACATTAATCCTTTTACTAAGGAGGGGATCAGCTCTGGGAAGAATAGAGCTGTGATCCCCTGCAGACATGATAACATTGACACTGCTGCTGGTCTCTGAGTTCTGCAATTTTATTTGTAAGCCTTGGGGTATAGAACAATACTTTTTTTACCAGCAGCAGGAACATGTGTTTATGGAGAGCTGGTTAAAAAAAGAGTAAAACATATTAGTCATTTCTGGAAATTTTATATTATTGTTGAAATTTCAACATTTTTAATTCCATCCAGCTGGTTGATCGATGTTTTCATTTAAAAAAAAATGGGTGGAGGTCTGTGAAATCAGAATTTTCTAAGAAAAAGTACATTAAAAATGCATTAAACAGTTTTAAACCAGCAATATGGTTGTGCTTTGGTGCTTGTGTAACACACATCCTTTCCTCCACATCTGAAGAGGATGATGATGCATCTGCTGTTGTCATTTCATAATTTATGGTCCTGATTTTACATATGGAAACTTGGGGCTTGATCCTAAGTTCATTGATGTCAGTGTAAAGAGGAGGAAGTGGGGTTCACCAGCATGGGGAAGCAGGTTCAGGGAACTGGGATAATATTATTTTACAGGGAGTAGGGATGTCTGCTGATGGAGGAGGATGCAGCCTAGGAAGAGTTGGACTCTTATCTCTCTCATTCAACTAAAAACGACCATCACTTTCCCAGCAAGTTTCCTCCTTCAGAAGTTCTCCACCTGCAGGTCCCTCCTGTCTACCCAGGCTCTGAGCAGAAGAACAATCCCATAGATCTTCATGGTTGCTCCTGTGCCTCATCACATCTTGAAATAGGTACTACCCCTCCTACTGCTAGGGTTCTGCAAAACTTGTAGGGCACCCTGAGCTGTATAAACAGGAGTCTCAGAGCCAAATAGTCTACTGCTATTTGAAGAGGATGGGGGTCCTGACTCCCAGTCCCCTACTCCTTTAGTATAGTTCCCTGGTTCCCTACCCCTGGGACAGGTTGAGTATATCAGCACCTAGAGCTTGGCAGCTTGCCTTGGGGCTAGTCCTAGCTGTCCCAGCTGGCCAGTAAGATCAGTATGACCTTCCTGAGGGCAGCTTCTCTGAAGCCCTCTAGGAGTCTCTCTTGGGAACTATAGAGCATCTGCCAGCTCTCCCCCAGAGCTGCCCAGCAGCTGACTGGAACTTTCTGCTCTTTAAAACCTGGATTCACCCCTGACAAGAATGACAGGATATGACATGCCCCAGCGTACAACCTGGATTCTGGAATTGCTGTGCCCCCTTAGCACTCTAGCTCAGGGTAGCTCGGATACTGCTTTGCTAGTGACAAGCCCTTTCAGGTTTTGCTCTCACACAGCCATGTGAAGGCACACCCAAAGTTACATGAAGGCTTTCACAGCCACTCATCAACTGTATACAGGAAGACACCCTCAAATCCCCCTGATCACAGCCTTGCACCCCAGAAATGTGCATCTTACACTGCTCAAGACTCCCTTGATCAGAGTAAGCTCACTGATAGTTCATCATACCATCAAAGGGTCTGAATATGCCCCAGCCTTTGTAATCTGAGTAGATTCACCAAACTTCAGTCAGTATGATATGATAGAGGTCTATAAAATCATGACTGATGTGAAGAAAGTAAATAAGGAAGTGTTATTTACTCCTTCTCATAACACAAAAACTAGGGGTCACCAAATGAAATTAATAGGTAGCAGGTTTAAAACAAACAAAAGGAAGTATTTCTTCACACAATGCACAGTTAACCTGTGGAACTCTTTGCCACTGGATGTTGTGAAGGCCAAAACTATAACAGGGCTCAAAAAAGAATTAGATAAATCCATGGAGGATAGGTACATCAGTGGCTATTAGCCAGGATGGGCTTGAATGGTGTCCTTAGCCTCTGTTTGCCAGAATGGGTGACAGGGAATGGATCACTTGATGATTACCTGTTCTGTTCATTCCCTTTGGGGCACCTGGCATTGGCCACTGTCAGAAGACAGGATACTGGGCTAGATGGACCTTTGGTCTGACCCAGTATGGCCATTCTTACGTTATGTAAAAACACACTGACTTAAATAACACATTAAAATAAGTTTAACTACAGAAAGATAGTTTTTAAGTGATTATAAGTGATATAGTCATAGGTCAGAATTGGTTACAAAAAGATAAAAACCACAAGCTATTTCCTAAACTTTATCAGGCTATGTCAAATTTGAAGCAATAAGGTTCCTCTTACCCAAAAGCCCACAGCAGTCTGTGCTAATTGGAAATCTAGGACCACTCCCACCAGTTCAAATGTTTCTTTGTCTTCCAAACACTCTTGTTGCCTTCAGTGTAGGTGCTAGAGGAGAGGTGAAGTGGTGGTGTCATTGTCCCTCATTTATACTCTCCTCCTTGCATTCAGGAATAGCTCCCTTCCCCTCCTCCCCAAGTGCAGACACTCAGTGTGTGGTGCACCTAAAATTTGTACTGTCTCTCAGGTGAATTGCAAATCTTTTGCTCACACCTTTTGTGTACATGAGGCTTGACATGTAAGGCTTTTGTTCACTGTCCTTTGTTACCTCTGAGGGGCTGGTCTCTGAGCCTTCCCCAGACTCACATGTTTCAGCAACAAACGTATGGCAAAAATTCATAACTTCATATACAATGATGATGCACACATTTTAGCAGGATAGCGATGCTCAGATTAGAACTTTTCCAATGATGCCTCACAAGGCATACTTTGTGCAAGAGTTATCATAATTCTGTAAAAGCGGGTACCATAATAGTGTAGACCAGGGGTTGGCAACCGGTGGCTCCCGGCTCGCCAGGGTAAGCACCCTGGCAGGCCGGCCCGGTTTGTTTATCTGCCGCGTCGGCAAGTTCGGCCGATCGCGGCTCCCACTGGCCACGGTTCGCGGTCCCAGGCCAATGCGGGAGGCAGGAAGCCGCGGCCAGAACATCCCTTGGCTCGCGCCGCTTCCTGCCTCCCGCATTGGCCTGGGACCACGAACCGCGGCCAGTGGGAGCCGCGATCGGCTGAAGTTGCCGACGCGGCAGATAAACAAACCAGGCCGGCCCGCCAGGGTGCTTACCCTGGCGAGCCGGGAGCCACCAGTTGCCGACCCCTGGTGTAGACTATCACACAGGGCCAGTGGGGTGAGGCCAGCCTTGCCCACAGCAGGTCTTTAACCCCTTTGTCACCGGTGTGGGATTGTAGCAGGGTGCTGGTGCAAAAGCACCTAATTACCCCTGCTCAGCCAGCTCCAATCAAGAGAAATAGATTGGGGCTGGTGAAACAGAGCTGGTGCCTGACCTGGGGATTGGCTCCTCCTATGGGCCTGACAAGCCTGCAGTTACAAGGGCTGGGAGCCAGAAGGAAAGGGCAGCCAGGGAAAGGTCAGTCTCCTAGCTGTGGGCTGACTGCAGGAAAAGAGGGAACTAACCCTGCAAGCCTTGTATACAGCTCAACACTGATGGTGAGAGAGCTGTGTGTGTGTAAATAAAGCCACGGGTGCTGCATAACTGGAAACCAATCTGCACTTTACTGGGACAGCCAGCAGGCTCTGGAAGAGGGGCATGCCAGAGAACCTGTCACAGGATTTATACATGCCATCACAGCAGGCTCCTTCACTTCTGCCTTGCCACTGCTGAGGTGACAATGGGCAGATTTTAAGAGGCGGGACAAGCTGTCTTATGCTCATGATCTTGGCAAAATTGGAGAAGTTTTTGGATAAGGAAAGAGATTGCCCTTCTGGTGGCTTTCTCTACTCTCCAAATCACAGTTATAGCAAATAGATTCATGCCTGGGCAGGGACCAATTCCCCACCGTTGGGTAAATATTCCACCCCATGAGCGTTCTCTCATGTCCAAGAAATTGTTCATTACTTGGAGAGGTGGACATGCCCAGTAGATAGGGGGAATAGATATATGAAGAGTCAGGGTAGAGGGTAATATGTCCTGAGATCCCAAGGAAAGCGATGATTTACTGTCATTGGGTTCCAGCAGAATCTTTCATGGAGGCAGAAATTGAAAAGAAGATGTGGCCTTTAGGATGAGTTGAACTTTCTCATTCTGATAGTCAGGGACTTACTTTGCCACTGCCATGTTAACTCCCTTCAATCTCCAGCTTATTAAATCCACTTTCCATTGTGCTGCTATCACACAGTATGGCTTTAATAGTGATATGGTTTGGACATCATTAAAAGTATTATGATTTGAGGCAGCAATAAGACACTGATCAGCTTATTAAATTATCATAATCCATAAGCAAACAAAGTTCATTCTGCCAGGAGCCTGACAATTCTGTCTTAAAAACATGATTGAGAATCATTTATTTGATATAACTCTACTTCAACATTCAGGCTATGTAGAGCCCCATTAAGTCCCTAGGAAACTTAATCATACTTTGTTTGCAGCGTCCATTCAGTAGTTAATGAGTCCCCCGCTGTGCATGAGAAGCCTCTATTTAAGTGTCCTCCTTGCTGTAAGACTACCAGAGCTAGAAAGCTACTGGTGCAGTTAACCGAAGTCACAGACTCCTGAGAAGTGACAGATTGAAAGAGAGACTGTGCAGTTCCTGGAGGCAAATTATTGTAATATAATACAATGATGACAGCACTGTATATTTAAGCATCAGACTCCTGATTTTTCTCTTCACAATTTGAATTTATCACAATTTAAGGATTTGGGGAAATGCTATTTTACAGCCACTCTCACCAGTGCCAACACTAGCTGATGTTTGTAAATTTCCCAGTTATTTTTAACAAAAATCTAAATAATTGTACACATGAAAAGCAGCCCTCTAAAAGCAGCTTAAACATGCTTTAAGTGAAGACACTATGCCTTGTCATTTTCAAAGGGGTTGAGACACATCAGTTGTACATTTTCATTCTTGCCTATACAATAATGAATATTAATTACTTTTTAATTTACTTCTGTGCTACCTCCCAAATATGGGCACATTTTTTTGTCTAGCTAGTTGCTGCTGTGGCCTAAGGGACATGGGAATCAAGGGAAACTGGACTTTATTTCTGATGAGTCTTGGTGCAATCACCATACTTTGCTGAGGCTCAGTTATCCCATGCATAAAATGGGAAAAACAATGCTTACCCAGCAGTGTAAGTTTGCTATTTTGGGATAGCTATTGCAAACACAAGAAAAACAAAAGCCCCCACTGGGATTCCTTTAAAATGGGCAATGAGAGAGAAAACATGCTTTAATTTATTTACTTAAACGTCATCAATGTACTGCATTCCGGAGGTGCTTGTGCGGGCTGGATTAACCTTTTGTGGGCCTGGTGCCAAACATATTTGTGGGCCCCCATGGAGGCAATGGAGCATGGTATGGGGAGGTCAGTCCCCAGAGCTAGTGGCCAGCCAGGGGCAATGGGGCATGGCATGTGTCATAAACAGACAGTCCAGGGTTAATTCCTCTTTTACCTGTAAAGGGTTAAGAAGTTCACATAGCTTAGCTGACACCTGACCAGAGGAACCAATGAGGAGACAAGATGTTTTCAAAGAGGGAGGAGGGAAATCAGTCTTTTGTCTGTTCAGAAAAGTTTTGTGCTGGAGTGAAGGATCCAGGAATCAGCCATTTAACATTTCTTAAAAGTAGTAAGTGTTTAGAAAAGGAATGTTTTAGATTATGTTTATTTTCTTTTGTGACTTTGTTTTGCATAGAGGGAGAATCAAATTGGGTTTCTTTGTGTAACTAAGGTTTTGCCCAGAGGGACATCCTTTGTGTTTTGAATCTGTTGTCTGTGAGAGTAGCTTGCATGCTAATCTCACAGAGGTATTCCTTTCACCCTTTTCCTTTAATTAAAAGTCTTCTTTTAAGAACCTGATTGATTTTTCCTTGTTTTAAGATCCAAGGGTTTTTTGGATCTGGGTTCACCAGAAATTGGTGGGAGGTGAATCAGTCTCAATCCTGCCAGGAAAAGGGGGATAAAGACTGGAGAAATATTTGGGGGGAAGACAGAGTTTCCAAATGACTCTCCCATAAACATTTGTTTAAACTATTTGGTGGTGGCAGCTACTAGATCTAAGCTGGTAAATAAGCTTAGAGGTTATCTCATGCAGGTCCCCACATCTGTACCCTAAAGTTCAGAGTCGGGGTGACACCTTGACATGAATAGAACAGGGATTGGCAACCTTTGGCACGCGGCCCATCAAGGTAAACCCCTGGTGGGCCGGAAGGTTTGTTTACCTGCAACGTCCGCAGGTTCAGCCGATCGCCGCTCTCACTGGCCATGGTTCGCCATTCCAGGCCAATGGGGGAGGCAGGAAGTGGCAGCCAGCAAATCCCTTGGCCCACGCCGTTTCCCGCAGCCCCCATTGGCCTGGAATGGTGAACCATGGCCAGTGAGAGCGGAAATTGGCCGAACCTGCGGACGTTGCAGGTAAACAAACCTTCAGGCCCGCCAGGGGCTTACCTTGATGGGCCGCGTGCCAAAGGTTGCCAATCCCTGGAATATAATCTTTAGATACCCTTTATAAACATTCTAGATATAAAGGCAGAAAATAGACATTAAGAATTACAGAACCAAACTATAGTGTGTGTGCTTATATAAATCTCTTTCAAATCCTTGAACCAATGTGCTTATGTTTATTCTACTGTAGCTCAGTATGTAACCACTTGAGCACCTTACCACAGGATCCAAACGAATGATTGAGAGGACTAATAAATGCACTTTAGGTTTCCACACTCTACCAGAAGAAGGCTATTTAGCACAGTTGTCTCTGTAATTTTGATACATTAGGAAATTCAGTGTTCAATGGCCCTCAAACTCTCACTTTCACCTATGTAGTGTGATGGCCTACTGCCAAGGCTGGCTCATGACCTTTTTCTTACATTGTCTATTTTTCTTTATTTAGCTAAATGGTTTTTTTTAAAAAATATTCCTACATTTCTAAAATGAAGATTGAAAAGAGAGCAACAAAGGTTCTTACAAGGCTAGCTTTGAACTTCTGAGTTGCTTCACTTGTGCATGCATGTGAATCCTTTATATAAATGCACATATTCTGCCTGGTGCTTTCAACACACCTTGACACGGATTAATTCTGACACTTTAGTGTCTTCCTGGAATTATGAAACATTATTTTAACATGTATAGTTAAGCAGATAAGGCTTGTAAGTTTTCAGCTAAAATTGCAACACTCAGAACTTGTTCAATCACTGCCTCAACTCATTACCGCCTCAGCTCAGAAATTTTATCAGCTAATCAACATATACAAATTTCTCATCCCCTTTTTAATTGACCAACACCATGCAGTTTATGTTATACATGCACATAGAAATATTATAGGTACATTATAGGCAGTGCTGGAAGCATTCCCTATAATGACCTGACACTTTCCGTTATATAGTCCTGTTTACAGTTGCTTACAACTTTGTCAAAATTTAACAATTTAAGCTGAAATGTTCCATGCTGAGTGCCTGGTGCAGGCTGAATTATTCTGGAAAATTTCACCCAAAATAGTTCAGCCATTCCTCACAATGAAGTTAGAGAAAAATATATTTTGCCCATGTTAAAAAATTCTGGCAAACTTTTCTTTGAAAAGCTCTAACATCCTTGTGCTTTGGAGCAGAGACTTGAAATTTGGCAGAGGGGTGGTCTTTCTGGCAGGGATATGCCTTTTACCATTCCTGGGGAAATCTGCCCAAATTTGATTAATTTTTGAAAGGTTTCAAACTTGGTGTGCAGATGTTCAACAGAAATTTCTTAGATTTAACCAGCTAAGTTCCTCAAAGATTCCATCCACACTGGGCATGCCCCAGCCCAGAGCTGAGTAGGATTTTCCCTTCAGTTGCAGCTCTGGACTGATGTAGGCTGGGCAGGGCCTGCTTTAGGCCTATTCCACCAATTCCTCCAAATCAGGCCCCACGCCTAAGAGGGCCCTGCACCCAGTGAGAATCCCTTCCCTGGCTAGAAGCACCTTTTTAATTTTTACTCACCTGGCGGAGCTCCGGGTCTTCAGCGGCACTTTGGCAGCGGGTCCTTCGCTTGCTCTGGGTCTTCGGCGGCACTTCAGTGGCGAGTCCTTCAGTGCCGCCGAAGACCTGGAGCGAGTGAAGGACCCGCTGCCAAAGTGCCGCCAAAGACTCGGAGCACTGCCCAGTGAGTACAAGCCCCACGTGTTTTTTTACATTTTTTTTTCTGTTTTGTTTTTAAAGTCATCCCTGCCGGGGCCCCGTCAAAACTGTTCGAATTGGGCCCCGCACTTCCTAAAGCCGTCCCTGAGGCTGGGCCAGAGTCAGGTCTGGACTCCTGAACTAAGAGCAGGGAGCTGGTCTCTCCTGTGCTCTCGGTGACCTCTTCCACTCCTGGGCCCTGGAAATGTGAAGGAGAAAGCTGCCTTCAAAGACTGATGCAACAAGAGCTAGACATGCACTGGGGAGGGGGATGGAGCAGATTCGGACAAGAACCTGAGAAAGAGCAGGCTGAAAGCAGAGCTGGTGGATGGTGGGGGGGAGAGGGAAATGGACAATGAAGTTGGAATGGGAGGAGAGTGGGATTGGTTGGGAGAGGACACTGGGATTGAGAAACAGTAGAGAGGAGGAAAGGACGGGGAAACAGACCTGACACGTTGCTGGCATTCAGGGGCAGAACTGGAACTGCCTAGGAAAAGGGACTTGGATAAGGAGTCAGGGGAATACTGAGTTGCTTTCTCCTCCCTCCCTCCCTTGATAGCTTTGTTTACTTTATATGTAAACAGACCTTCATTGTCTCTGCCGGTTAAAATCTGGCTGGAGGGTTCCTCTCTCCCCCCACCAAACCTGTTTTTCCCGCTGGACGGGAATGTGCTCCGACGAGCACTTCCCCCCACCTTAGGAATCCTGAGTGATACCTGATATCACAAAGGAAGGACACACCTCTCAGCAGGAGGGCAGTGCAATCAAGAGCCCTGAACTGCTGCAGAGTGCTCTAGGTAGAAAAAACCGTGCCTCTATCAGTGGGTCCGAAACACCGCTTGCCACCATGTCATGGTCTCACCCTCACTTGAAACTGGGGGGTTTCAAGTTGAGGACCAGCATGTATCCCCCCACCCTAAAACCCTAGGGTAGGTCTCCTTTTTGCTGCCACCACCCGGTCAATTTACGTGGGCTGGGACACCCCTGTTTTCCCCCCTCCTCTTTCCAAAGACGTTCCCTGGGGAAACACAGATCAACTCACAGAGGGAGAAACCTCCCCGTCTCCTCCCTCCCCTCTCTGCCCGGAGATAAGCTTGTCTCACCACCGAGAGAGAGTTTCTTAGCCCCCTCCCCCTGTATCCACAGTAGAAGGGATTTAATCAAATCTTTATAGAAAGAATTTATTAAAAGAAAAACAAGAAAATACACAATCTCTATGAGTCCAAGCTAGACATTCATAGGGTATAACCTTACTAATTTCTGGAGAGAATCCTCTCTCCTTCTCAGTACAAACAATACAGGCAGAATTAAGAATAATCAATAACAAACACACAGAATTGCAAACATAGGACTATTAGATGAGGACACAAAGTATCTTTCTAATACTCACTATCTTGACTAGAAGAAATTAGTTCAGAAAGATGGAAACTTGCAGAAGACTTGATTAAACATCTGGACCCTTGTAACTCCAAACAGCTAAGAACAACACACACAAGAACAGAGAGAAAAAGTTCCCTCCTAGGAATTTTAAATTCTCTTCCCTGATTGGTCCTCAGGTCAGGTGTTCACCAGATACTATGTGTTAACCTTTTACAGGTGGAAACTTAACCCTTAACTATTTATGACAGTTGCTTTCTCCTCCCTCCCTCCCTTGATAGCTTTGTTTACTTTATATGTAAACAGACCTTCATTGTCTCTGCCGGACAAGCAAATACACATTCCTTTGTCTAGGGCAGCCTGGGCTTATGTATTTCTTGTCAAACACATTTTAATGACATAATTCTAGCACATGTTCATAACTCTTTGTACACATCCCATACATACCACATGCAAGAATATTAATGATCAATGAGTTATTAATTTTCCGGTGATGTCTTATAATACCTTTTAGATACAGATTATGATAACAGTGTGTTAGGTACAGTGAGTACGTAAGGCCTGACAAGAACTGCTGACACAGAATAGTGAGCCACAAATGGTCCTCTCTGCCACACCTATCCATCCCTAAATACTCAATAGTCTGATGGTCATGGTACTACCTGCAATGTGGGAAATCCCAGTTCATAGTCCCTGGTTGGAATCAAGCACAGTACGTGCTCTGACAACCAGGCGAACAACTATTGTCTCCCTCCCTCACTGGTGTTCTGTGGAAAACTTCCTACGGTCACAGTTTCATCCTGATATGGGAAGGGACTTTTTTTTTAAATCTCAAAAAGTTTTGCAGAATGGGAAACTCTTTTCCTAATTCAGCTCTAATAAAAACTGTAAAAAATTAAAAATCAAAATCAAAATGAAAAATTGATGTTATTGGGAATTTTGCAATTTACTTGAATAAGGTGATGATTTCACCCACAGCGTACATATCACCTACTGGATGGAATATGTTAGACTTGCTCTTGTGTATATTAATCAATTTCCTGTAATTGCTAATCTATTGGAGCTGCTCCTTTGGCTCACTGGGCAAAGACTTGTGGTTTTGCAGTTCGTTTATGGTTTTGGACTTCTCTTCACACTGGCTGTTCAAGATAATCTGTACTGAAGATGTGGGTATGACCTTTGTTAACTTTGGGAGTGGGGGCACATATAATATGGCTTGTGAGTGCATATATGTAGTTTTCTCTTCTGTTGTGCATATTACTTGTTTCTGTACTTTTTAAATTTACTGTTGAACAAAGTAACACAGATAAAAACATATGGCCAAAATGATCTCAGTAGTCAATTGCTAGGATAGAAACCCTTCAGGCTACCTTTCGCATTATTCACATTGTACCAAGACAGGTGTCACATAAACAATTCTTGGCATGTGTTAAGGATAATGAATTCTGGCTCCCCTATTACCAATCAGGTTATATTTCAAAGTTACAATCGGTATATATTTAATATTGTTATGCACAGCTAGAGGCTACGTGGCTCCCAGCAAGTGTGTCTTTGGTCCATGGGCAATCACAAATCTCTTGAAATTGATGGGCATAGCAGCCACCTTCCATTCAGACTACATGGGGGAACAATTAAATGTCCCTTTGTTTAGTGATAGCTAAAACACCTGAAGGGAGTAATGGCAGCAAGGAAACAAAGCCAGCCATGTTGTATTACTGGATTGCGGAGGAGTCATGCACAGGAGAGGATGCTATTGTAGCCCAAGATCCAGTGTGCTTCAACAGCAGCCCTGGGAACTACAAGTTGAGAACTACAAACTGCAGCATAGTGGGAGAACTTCCTGGTTCCTGCCCTCCCTCCCTGTCCCCGGCAGGAGGTCTCAGCACTGATTGAGCTGAGAGCAGGCCAGCAGAAAGGAGGCTGCTGCACATAATCCTGTTCTATGTTCTTTACAGGTAGGGCCAAAAAAGGCTTAAAGAACACCCTGAGAGGAGTTTAAATGACACAAAAGGAGAACATGGGCTTGTTTGTTTTGTGATTTAGGGGGGTTGTGTTGTACAATGTACCCTCTGCTCTCCCAGGAGGAGGTCTCAGCACTGACTAGGCTGGGAGCACGTAGCAGGCAGGCAGAGAGGAGGCTGCTGGACTGTAATCCTGTTCTATGTTCTTTACAGAATAAACCCTTATTCCTGGTGGTTTGTCTGAGTGGGTCTGGTCTGCACAAAGGAGCCTCAGGCCCAGCTTCCCAAAGTTGCGTAGAAAGTCACAAGGCTAGGGTGACCAGACAGCAAATGTGAAAAATCAGGATAGGGGTGTGGGGGTAATAGGAGCCTATATAAGACAAATACTCAAAAATCGGGACATCTGGTCACCCTACCCAAGGCAGGCTTCCCCTACCTTGAACAACCTCATACTGGGCCAGTGAACAGGAGGAGGGTCACACTTTTTTATATTGAGGTGACAATGATCCATAGAGTCCCTCTGTATCCACAGATCATTGGTCTTTTTGATCACTATATAAGTAAAGAAAGCTCTCTAAGCAAGAAAAGCCATGGGGGCCAGAGGGCTGGGGAGCATGAGCTTCAATTCAGAGAAAGGAAAAAAAAATTATATTATTTGCAATCTTGAGTAGTTTGGCTATTATAATGTGGGGATCCAGCAAATCATTTGCCAGAGACTCAAATACTAGGTGAAAAGTCCTCTCTAGAATATCTTTTAATAGCTTCCTAATGCAATACAATTTCCGTGTTAGGCTCAGAATGAAAAAAAGGCTTGAAAGCTGCCAATATTTCTAGATGTATATATACAGATTCTGTGGGTTCATCCTTCATCTGAGTGAAACTAACAAAGAAAAGAGAAAATCTTTCTGAGCCCAGACTTAATATAGCACATATGAGCTCTAGAAGAGTTTCTGACTTTTTTTTTTTGGAGGGGGGGGTCTTACCAGGGTGAAGAAAGTAAGAATATCTAAGAAAGAAAAGCCTATAACACAGTGTTATGCTTGTATAATTTTGCTACATTTAAGCAAAACAGTAAGGGTTGGACTACCTGATAATTCCTGAAAGGAGAAAAGAATCTCTTTATGGCAGACCTTTGTCTTCCATTCAGCACCCAGCATAAGAAGGGCCTGTCTCCCAGACCCTTGCTTTTAAAACTGCATTGTGTATAAAATCCAAAGGTCCCTTGAGTGAGTGACTTTTACAGTTACAAGTTTTAAAGAGGGGTAGAATTAATAAAGCCATTTGATAGTTTCTCCTCCTAGGAGATTTTAGTTCCCAGTTGTTGCTTCAGCCTGACAGCATAAATAAAGGAATACAACCTAAGACAGACCCTTTGAGGGACTCTGTTGGCAGGGAAGAAGAGATCAGAGGACCACAATTCACAAGAACTGGATCCTCTCGCTACCCAAAGAGCTAAAATTAGCTTTTTCTACAGACCTCCCAGTCTTGAGCTTTTCTAATAGCCCATTGACTGGAATAGTATTTTAAAGAGGAGCAAGAACCACTCCTACCAAAACTGTAATTCACATTGCAGGCAAAAATTGAAGGAAAAGAATAAAAAGAAACAGGATCTCAGCTGTCCCCTGTTGTTTTTTTAGCAGCATACAGAAAGGAACCGTGCTCACAGCCAGCCAAAGCCTTGATGTATCCCTACCTCTTGGCTTCTCACACGGTCCTGTTTCACTGTCTGGTCTCTCTCTGCAAGTCAGATATCAAACAGAACATGAAAACATATTGGACTAAGCTGTCATCAAATATCTGCACCACAGAAACATGGCAAAGATGAGCTGAATACACAGTTCAAAAGGTATTTGCATGATCTTAAGTGCACCATAGAGAAAAGCTCTGGTAATCAACAGTTAACAAACACTAATTTTTATAAAGCCACATACATAAAAGTTCATCTATCCTAACAGAAGTAAAATTAGATTAAAACCTCAATTAAAACATGAAGAACAGCCTGTTATGATCTTCAATGCTCTGGAAGATTCCTTTTTTGAAAATCAAGCCCTCTCATGCTGTTGCATTAAACTATATTGTTAATGAGTTCTTTCATTCCTCTGTGCATGGCAATATATTTAATCCTTGCTGCATATTTTAAATGATTGATGTTCCCCTAATTACATTTTATGGTATCTTGTGCTACGCCACCTCTAATGAGAGCAAACATCCCATTACCTCTCTAGTGCTCAACCACAAAAATCAATAACTGACATTTATTCAATGAACTGCAAATTGTGACTCACCAGCTTCACTTTGTGTTCAGTAAATTTAAACTGCAATTAATTTTCATGCATATCACAAAATAGCAACTGCAGGCTTGGACTAAGTTTTAAAGTGATTTGCTTCTTCTTTGGCTAATTACAATACAGTGAAACCTGTCTTGAACCATCACTTAAAGGGCTGAGATTAATCAATTACTTAATGGAAATGATCTTCTCAACAAAGTTGGAGCACAATTATAATTCACACATTTGGGAATCCTTTGGAGCTATCTCTGAAGACATGGGGTTCTTTAATAAGGGCAGTTTCTTGTGGAGGTTATACTGTAAATATATAGGCGAACTCCCCTTAACTTCATCCCTATTGTGTATGTTTGAATAAATAAAATGTACTGTAAAAGAATTGCAGCCTTGGATTTTTCCAAAGCTGAACTTTGCCAGATTTAATACAGTACTCATAACATTAGCTTAGCACATTAGCCACTTATTTATTTCCAATCAAAAATGCTGTCTTGTTTGATGTACAACTAGAAAATAAATTGACGTGCCCAGCACTTGCTGTTTCTTTCAGAATTCCTACAATTGGGTAGCTTATATTTTCATTCCAGAAAATTTACACTCATCTATCAAAAGAAGACATATTTGGGGAGTACCACTGAAGGCCTTAAAATACATACATATGAATAAATACAGAAAGAGGAAAATCCTAGCCCCACTGCAGTCAATTACAGAACTCCTACTGATTTCAGTAGGGCCAGGATTTCACCCTAAACTTCCAAGGCTCCTTTACATTAAAGGAGTGCATCATTTCCGGGGCAAATAGTACAGATAAGTATTGCAACCATTTGCACCTGAAAACATGCAGAGTTCCCACTAACCACCCTTCTGTGTGTCCCCACTAACCAGCTTGGTACTGCAGTCTTCAGCAATTTCTCCACTCGCTGCTGTAGCTGACACCTATCTCATATATCCCAGCACAGCTCCCTAACACATAGCATTGAGCGGTTAGTATATTGCATACATTATATGTGTCATATAATTAGGATATAGTTGATACAATTAACATAATACAGTGTATCTGCACTTGTTAGCATTATGATATATTTGGTTTTAAATGCTAAATTCCAGCTGTTGCCTCCAGTAAACCAGCCAGATCTGGCTATGTGTCCTGAAAGGCAAAAGCTACTCCCTCATACAACTGCATGCAGATACCATAGTTAAGGTAGCCAGGAGATGCTGGGCAGGAAGGGGCCCGTGGTTGCACTGCCTTGCACCTTATATAGTCATTTACAGATGTGCAAAAGGAAAGGAAAGTAGGTGCAAAAGTATGCCAGGTCAGAATATTACCTTTTCACTCCCTCAGTGAACAAACTTTGACAGGTGTAAGTCACCACACAATGTGTAAGGAAATAGGGAATCTATTGTGAGGATGTGACAGAGTGCTGAGGCCTAACAGATTGATGAGCACTCGTCACTGTGGCATCAATTATCTTCCCCAGTGCTGGCTGATTGAGGAAATAGGGGAGGCATTAGCCAATCAGATGAGGAGGCTGGAATTAATTGGCCAGTCAACTGACTAGCTTGATAAAAGGCAAGAAGGAAACATTAGGGGGCTAGAGCTAGTTGTAGCTAGACTGAAAGAGAATCTTTTCCCTCCCAGAGTCTGAAAGCAATAGGGTCATATGTATTAGAATGGTTGTATTGTACTATACAGATGTTGGTGTAGAGGACTTGAAAGAGTCTAAATAGTTTTTGCAGTGACCCAGGATAGCAGGGTGGGGGGATTGCCAAATGCCCTGTTACAGATGGATTGATCTGGAGTCTGTTCTGATGGTCACTCCTCCTAGGTGAGAGTCTGAAATTAGTTTGTTGGGTTGTGGGTTTTTTTTGTTTTGTTATTTTTTATGACTGGGGGACCATTTCTGAGACCCGCAGAGAGTTCAGGCTTTGAGTGGGGGCTGCAACCTCAGGCCTGGTTTTGTAGCTGCACTAACATTTTCTTTCTCAGGCTAGCTAGTACTCATATTCCTAGCTCTGAAAATGGTCTGGTAGATGTTTCTATGAGTCTCTTTTGGGTAAGCAGAGAGCTAGAATTTATAGGGGGAGGAATTAGCCCCTGGATTTTGTACACATCATTTCAGTGGCTTTTCATTCATGTCCCTATTTGTTTTCTTGTACAGCTATCTGAAAACAGAGAGATATATTAAAGACAGCTCCCAACCTGCCAGATGAATCACAACAGTTTATCTGGGCTCATTGGTTGAGAGCAGGAATTATTGTAATAAGAGATCAATATTCTGATTTCCAGATTAGGTCATTGGAATTAGAGCAGAAATAAAAGAGAGATATACCTATCTCCTAGAACTGGAAGGGAGCCTAGAAGGTAATTGACTCTAGCCACCTGCCTTCACTAGCAGGACCAAGTCCCAATTTTGTCCCAGATCCCTCTCAAGGATTGAACTCATAATCCTGGGTTTAGTAAGCCAATGCTCAAACCACTGAGCTATCCCTCCCCTATGTAAAAATGTAAGATGTGCAAAAGGAAAATATATCAACTGAGCAGCTGCATTACTAAATATATTCCTGATCTTCTATAGAGTGAAATTATCCCATGATGCAAAGCTTTGAACACTACTCCATCCTGACCTCATAATGGCTGGTGCAGAAGGCTGTGCAGGGGACAAGCTGTGGGTGTTTAACAAGAAAGGCCATGTAACTACGTTTACCCTGAACCAATGCCACATGCAGCCAGTGTGGCAGTATCTAGCTAATGTAAACCACACTAGTCAAGTGTGGATCTCTATATATCCAAATATGCAGTTCAAATGTAGCTCTCTGTCAGGGGTTGGCAACCTCTGGCATGGGGCTTGCCAGGGTAAGCACCCCGGCGGGCCGGGCCAGTTTGTTTACCTGCCGCATCGGCAGGTTCGGCCGATTGCGGCTCCCATTGGCCGTGGTTCACCACTCCAGGCCAATGGGGGAGGCGGGAAGCTGCAGTCAGCACATCCCTCAGCCCCCATTGCTTCCTGCAGCCCCCATTAGCCTGGGACGGCAAACTGCGGCCAGTGGGAGCCGCGATCAGCCGAACCTGCCGATGCGGCAGGTAAACAAATTGGCCCGGCCCACCAGGGTGCTTACACTGGCAAGCCACGTGCCAGAGGTTGCTGACCCCTGCTCTATGTGATCTCAATGTAACCACCACAGCTGAACACTGTGAAATATTGGAAAGTTTTGATTCGAGCCTGGATTGCAAACTCTCAAATTTGGGAATTTGCACCCATGATTTTTGGATTGCCTCATTCCAAAGATATGAAGTTCACATCCAGAATTTGGATTCATGATTGTGGCTCAGTACTCATTTCTACTGAGAAAGATTAGAATGAGTTAGAGGTGAATATAGCAATAAATTGTAGGCTTCTTATAGGCTACAATCTAATAGGCTATGGGTGCACAATTTGGTCACATGGGTGAGCGCTGTAAGTCACCCAAGAACCTCCAAAGCAAAACAGCCTCCTGACACACACCCTGGAGTAGCTTACTGCTGCCGAATATGGCTCATTCATTTTGCATTTCAGAATTTTTATTTTCACTTTTTAAGATGTAACTTATGAATTATGAAAGTAGTTCCTAGTAACGATATGAGAAATGAGAGAAAAGTTATAAATACTATTTTCTCCAACCCTATTTTTAAGGTTCCCTGTGCTATTAAGAACCCTTCACCACCACCCCCATTATCTCCAGAAGCCAAACTGCCCTATTAACAAAGCCAAATTTAACTCACTCTCTTTAATAAAAATGTTAATGAACAGCACTGGGAGTCTGCTTTTCACTAGAAATTGAGCTGACCACGTCTGAACGGCAACAAACAGCTGCTGAAATGGCCCTTTGGCCTTTGTGAGACGCAATCGGTTTTAAATGTAACTTCTCTCCCCGTCTCCAACTGCCTCCCTTCATCCCCATACTCACAGAAGATCTTAACACTGATAATGTGGTAGAACCTACTGGCCAACCAAGCCTTATTATCTTTGTCCTCCCCACATCAGTGTTACTCTCTTTCACACACTAGGTGTAGGGAACTGTTATGTGTGAATCAGTGATGCGGTACAAATTATGCCCTGCGGGGATTGAGATACAGCTGTGGCATCGTCCAAAAGGCCCAACCAGCCAATGAGAGTGTGATTTTTTTAACATCAGTATCCCCAACCAGATTAGAATGGCTCTTCATTACCCTGAACTACTCAGTCCTTCAACATAGATATTCTTCCTGATTATTTATTAAGAGCCCATGACTAAAGCCTTTACTCACACTCCTGAGAGTGTCTGCACTGCAATTAGTCACCCGCAGTTGGCCCATGCCAGCTGACTTGGGCTCACAGGCTTGGGCTAAAGGGCAGTTTAATTGTGGTGTAGACTGAAGCTGGAGCCTGACCACTTGGACTCTACCCCCTCGCAGGGTTCCGGAGCCCGGGCTCCAATCCGAGCCCGGGCTCCAATCCAAGCCTGAACATCTACACCACAATTAAACTGCCCATTAGCCTGAGCCCCATGAGCCCAAGTCAGCTGATACATGGCAGCTGTGGGTTTTTAATTTTAGTGTAGACATACCCTAAGGCTTCTCTCTTACCTCATGGACAAAAGGGGTCTGCCTGCCTCTTTCCAGTTACAGGATTGCAGCCTAAATTTGAATTTATTATTTGACAGCTAACACAAACGTAACAAATGGATTGTCTGATAAATCAGGAAATAAGTATTTAATAAGAAACAGAACAGATACAGGTACACGTTTAGCTTTTAAATGTACATCTAGATCTACGCTTTTTATTTACATTGTTTCAATATAAAACATAAATCTTTGCTTTCCCTCATCCTTCTTTAGCAGCAGTAACTATGTCCTTTAATATGATTTGTTTTTTATTTTGACTCTTTGGTAAATATACAGGACAAATTTAGAAGGATGATTTGTCTAGACATTGATTGCTTTTGCCATAATTCAAAGTTATATTTGATTTTTGGGTGGGATTTCATTTACACATCTCAGCTGGTAACATTTACACATAAACACAAACACATTTAGTCCATTCCTATGACAGTTTTGGATGTCTTTACATTGCTATGTCAGAATGATGTTGCTACTTCAGAGGCATTTGGGAGTAAAGTGTTCTGTGGAGGGTGATTTAATCCTTTATATTGTCTTGACAGAGTGGTTGGTGGCATTGCTGGCCCATCACTTAGAACTCTTTCACATACACTTTGTAGTCTTTCAGTTTTAGGAATATTAACTTGATACTCTTTCAGCTTTGGCTGTTGTGGAAGAAAATTGGGCTTCCCGAGCTGAAGGATGGGCTGATAAATTGGTGTAGAATATGCAATCGTATAATCATTTTCATAATGTAATGGGATGGTTTTGCTTGTTTGGGACTGGTGGACATAAAATCTACAATATCTTTCTGTTTCCTTGTAAGTCTGTCCATCTGTACAGGCTGCAGTACCTGGAAGAGAAGTAATGTTTTAACAATCACACTTTTTTTTCTGGAATAGTGATCTAATATGTTCTGTCAGAAGTGAAATATCAAATTCCCATAACTTTCACCAGCATTATGCAATTAGATGTGTTTATTTCTACCAAAAAGAGCTTTATATATCAAGAAAAACATATCCACACTTCTGTGCTTGGTTAAAGGGCAGATTCCCATGCATTTCAATGGGAGCAACATCATGTCCTAAAAGTAGGCTTGGATCCTAGAAAGAAACACTTACACATATGAGTAACTGTACCCAATTTGAGTTCAAGTGTTTCCAAGATCAGGGCTTTAGTAATGGCAAAGGGATTCGACAAGGAGCAATTTAACTGTAAATATATTGTATTTGTTACAGAAAAAAATATGAAGACGGGAGGCCTAAAATTTCAAACGTGACAAATGATTTTGGGTGTCTGAGTTTTAGGATGCTCCACTTGAGACACCATAAAGTGTGGAATCAGCACTTTCTGAAAATCAGGCCCCTTTAAAGTGTGCTAAGTTAGGTACCTTAAAATTGAAGACCCAAAAATCACAGTCACATTTTGGCAAATTAAGACTAGAAGACCTGATTCTCCACTGGGTCATTCCAGTTTCATGCCTGTGTAACTTCATTGATCATTACTGCAGTGGTGATTCAAATCCCATGATCTCTGCCCCAAAAAGTGTACAGTCTAATGTTACAGTCTTTGTTAATACTAGATACATTTGAAGGGACAACATCATAGTTCAACTATCTTTTTATACATGTTGTCCTGAAGAGTTTGAAGTTAAATTTATACTTACCAACTTGCTTTTCAGCTGACTGTGAAGGTGGCTTCTTTAACCCCTCCCCACTGATATCAGAATCACTATCATTAAACTCGCTATCTCCTTTTCCACTGTCTTTCACACTACACTGATCAGGAGTTGAATGGGAGCTGAAAGCAAAAGGAAACCATTAGTGTATTGTCTTTTCCATACTCTGCCTAAATATGAAATTCTGTATATGTCCAAAAATATTAAATGTGTGAAAAACACTACTTTACCTTAAACTCAGAGCAGATTCTCGCTCCTGCCAAAGACACGGGGGATGAAAAGGAACAAGAGCTTGACCCTGACAAAAGGAAGAAATAGCTATGTTAATACTTTTGCATTTCTCAATATAAAAATGGCCCAACAATAATTTAAACAGAATGTTTACTTCAAGGGGATGGATAATATGATTCTAACATATCAAATAAATAGAAATAATAATAATTACAACAAACAGAAATAAACCATAGCCAATATATATCAACAAAAACACACATATCTCT
Source organism: Mauremys mutica (assembly GCF_020497125.1). Lineage (NCBI taxonomy): Eukaryota > Metazoa > Chordata > Testudines > Geoemydidae > Mauremys > Mauremys mutica. The sequence goes on from NC_059072.1 coordinate 300,511,693, forward strand.
ATAATAATACTTAGCTGTGATAGAACCCTTTTCATGTGTAGATCTCAAAGCACTTTACAAAGGTGGGTACGTACACTTATTTCTGTTCTACAGATAAGGAAACTGAGATACAGAGAGGTGAAATACAGGCAGTAAACCAGTGGCAGAGCCAGAAATCAGATCTTCAGACTCCCAGTCCAGTATGCTTGTCTGTCTACAAGCAAACAGATCTAGTTCTCCTATCACAAAAAATGTCCAGATATGAATCAAACTGAATTGGCTAAGTGACCTCATGGAATGTTGTGTCAAGCGCTTACTACAGATTCTTGGGAGTTGAAAGGATGAATTCATTGCAGAACTGCTGAAAGGGAATCAGGTGTGCTTACCTGGGAGTCTCTGCTCCTGGCTTTCCTCTTTTGGGCAGAATGACACAAGGACTCTCTGCTGCTCTCCTCGGCCTCGGAAGTGTCACTGGGGTTAACAGACTCAGTGGTAACAGAGAGCTGGCAGGGGTCTGCCTGGCCTGGGGAGGAGCTCCCTGCCTGGGAGCCTGAGCCCTTCAGCAGCCTGGCTTCCCTGCCTCTCCCCTGCTCTTCGGGCCCAGGGTGGAAGTGACTCTTGCTCCTCCTGCAGGTGGAGGCCACGGCGATGATAGCGATCAGCAGCAAGCCGCAGCCTCCGGCCAGCACAGCGATGAGGACCACGGAGAGGTCCAGGCTGGGCTGCAGCTGCAGCTCCTCCGCCGAGGGCTGTACGACCACGATCTCCACGCTAGAGGGGAGTGTGTCCGTGGGAACGAGCCGAACGGCGGCTGTGCAGGACAGCGACGGCCTCCCGCCGTCGTGGACAGCGACGACGAGCGGGAAGGCGGCTCCCGCGGCCCCTCCGTGCAGCCCCCTCCGCAGGGCCAGCTCCCCGGTGTCCCGGTTCAGGGCGACCAGCGGGTGGGCGCCGCCCAGGAGGGAGTAGGAGAGCTCGGAGTTCGCGCCTTGGTCCGCGTCGCTGGCCGCGAAGCGGGCGATCAGGTACCCGGCGGGGGCGCTGGCGGGCAGCGGCAGCTCGGCGGAGCCGTTGGCCAGCGGCGGGGCGGTGAGGACCGGGGCGTTGTCGTTCTGATCCACCACCCGGAGCCTGAGGCGGGCCCGCTGGCACCGCTGCGGGGCGCCCCCGTCGCAGGCTTCGATCTCCGCCTCCACCAGCGGCAGCTCCTCGCAGTCCAGGGGCTGCCGGGCGCGGACGGACCCGCTGCGGGGATCCACGGAGACCAGCGCGGACCCGGGGCCGCCGCCCGGGCGCTGTGTCTCCAGCAGCCGGTAAAGCACCTTCCCGTTGCGGCCCAGGTCGGGGTCGCGGGCCACCACGGTGGCCAGGTAGGCGCCCGGCGGGTTGTTCTCCAGCACCGCCACCTCGTAGACGGGCTTGGCGAAGAGCGGCGCGTTGTCGTTCTCGTCGCTCACGCGCACCGTGTACTGCCGGACGGTCTTGAAGGGCGGCGAGCCCAGGTCCTCGGCCACCAGGGTCAGGTTGTACTCGGGGATGCGCTCGCGGTCCAGCGGCGCGGCGGTGACGAGCACGTAGCTGTCGGCGTAGGCGCGCTGCAGCGCGAAGTGCTCGTGCCCGTAGAGGGCGCAGCGCACCTGCCCGTTGGGGCCCGAGTCCCTGTCCGAGGTGCTGACCAGCGCCACGAAGCTGTCGCGCGCCGCCGCCTCGCTGACGTAGGCCACCCCGGCGCCGGCGGGGGCGCCGCTCAGGGGGCTGACGCTGATGCCCGGCGCGTTGTCGTTCACGTCGGCCAGGCGCACGATGACTTTGCACGTGGCCGCCAGGGGGCTGGCGCCCCGGTCCTGCGCCTGCACGTCCAGCTCGTAGGTCCGCTGCCGCTCGTAATCCACCGGCCCCTCCAGCGTCAGGCGGCCCGAGAGCGGGTCCAGCCGGAAGAGCCGCCGCGCCTCGGCCGGCACCTGGCTGCCGAAGCCGTAGACGATCTCCCCGTTGGGCCCCTCGTCGGGATCGGCCGCGTCCAGGTCCAGCAGCAGGGAGCCCCGCGGCGCGTCCTCGCCCAGCTCCACCGTGACCGAGCCCTGCGGGAAGGCCGGGCTGTTGTCGTTGGCGTCCAGCACCCGGACGCTCACCGTGGCCGTGCCCGCGCGGGCCGGGCTGCCGCCGTCCCGGGCCACCAGCTCCAGGCTGTAGGCGGCCTGGGTCTCGCGGTCCAGCTCCTGCAGCAGCACCAGCTCGGCGCTTTTCCCGCCGTCCGCCCGCGGCTGCGCCTCGATGCCGAAGTGGCTGTTGCGCGAGAGCTGGAAGCTCTGGATGGAGTTGGAGCCCACGTCCGGGTCCACGGCGATCTCCAGCGGCAGGCGGGTGCCGGGCGCGGCGCTCTCGGACACCTCGAGCGGGATGTGCGCCTGGGGGAAGCGCGGCGCGTTGTCGTTGATGTCCCGCACCTCCAGCTCCACGTGCACCAGCCGGTACTGCTCCTGCCAGAAGCTCACCACGTCGAAAGCCAGGACGCACTGGAGGGACTGGCCGCACAGCCGCTCCCGGTCGATCCCTTCCTCGCCGATGCTCAGCTGCCCGTCGCCCTCCCGCACCCGGACCAGCGAGCTGTTGCTGAACTGCTCCATCAGCCGGAAACTGCCGAGGGGTCTGTCCCCAGAGCGGGACTGCAAATCGTCCCACAGCACCCCAATGACTGTACCGGGGGCGTCTTCCTCGTAGGTGTGGTACCTGACCATCTCAGCCAGGCACTCTGCGACCAGGAGACACAGCAGCAGAGAGCTTAGTCCCGCTCTGGACAACGTGAGATCAGGAGACATAACCTCTGAGATCCTACCACGCAGCCCTCAAAAAAGCCACTGGCACGTTGTGTTGTAGAAGCTTTAAAGATGCCAGATTAGAAACAGACCAAAAGCCCCCACTCCTGAATGCACAGACTGATCACTGCCCCCCGTTTAAACACACTCCGGCCATCAGAACCTCTCCGCTGTGTAATTGGTGCCAAGAGTCTTTAAGTAGCTGTGCATGCCCCAGGCTACAGCTTGCCTTTTTGCTCTCTCCGCCCTTCCCCAGAGGTTATATAGATAAGAGTATGCAAATCAGCATCTTCCCTGACCAATCCTCTGATCCCTGGGGACACCCGTGTCATAGTGTCCCCTGCATGGACTCAGTGGGACATTCCCCCAAGAAACGAACAATATGTCAATTACACGTGTGCAAACACATTGCTCTGTTCTGCAGCAAACTTGGCGACTAAAGTTTTCCCCCCACTAACTTGCACTTCAGTTGTACAAAAGCAGAGGACTTTCCCTTGTAATACATTTAAGAATGTGCTTATACAAACATTATATTAAAAAACCAAACACATACATCTGTAGAAATAAAGCGGGGTGGCGCGGTAGGCTGAAGCTAGGGGGAAGAATGATGATGACAGGAATTCCCACATTAGCAGTTACTTGTGGTGTATCCATGTAGGCAACATAATTAGTCCTTGCGATATTTTTTATGAGTTAAAGAATATGAATTACTCCTTTTCTTCCACCTCGCTTAATATTCATCAGGGCTGATCAGTGAGAAACTCCTGGGATTAAGCTTTCAAGAGACCAGGCAGGAAGCCCACCAACTCTTAGTCCCAATACTGTCTCCTTAGGTGGTGGAAGAAAGAAGCGAGGGGGTTTCCAGTGATGTTTTGGTTGTATGGTTTATGATTAAGATGTGAGTGTATGCGCGTGCGCACGCTCATAAAAATATTGCCATGAGAATATGTTAAAAGTCCTTGCACGGAGGAAGCTGCGAGTGGTTTGAAAAATGGGAGGCTCAAAGGGAATGAAACCATCTGCCCAAATGCCGGGTGGCAACAAATCGTTAGGTGTCAAGTTCCCTGACTGTGCCAAAGTGTCACCTTGTTAACAGTTCTAACCATTGTTAACAAAGTGGTGATGAAAAAGTGTATGGTTTTCTGATGTACATTAGCATCGCTGCATATCAGTAGGGTCTTGCTACTCCAGAAATTCTTCTTCTTCCGTGCACACTAAAAAAACCCGTAACTTATCAACTGTGCTAAAGAGATCAATGGAGTCCAAAAATCAGGTAGAAATTTCAAATAAATAACTGAAACCAAGTAGCAAAGAATCCTGTGGCACCTTATAGACTAACAGACTTGCATCCGAAGAAGTGGGTATTCACCCACGAAAGCTCATGCTGCAAAACGTCTGTTAGTCTATAAGGTGCCACAGGATTCTTTGCTGCTTCTACAGAACCAGACTAACACGGCTACCCCTCTGATACTTGAAACCAAGTGACACCGTGAAGGCATTCTGCCTTATTTCTAGAATTCATTTGTGTCTATGGTTGATTTTGTGTATGTATGTGGGAGAGGGGTTACTTTGGGGGTTTTCTGCTTGTATGTTTCTGATCAGATCAATATTGTCAACATTATTTTTGAACACTCTTTTTATAGGAGTACTGAATATTCCTTTTCTACTGTAAGTTCCATGCCATGCATCTCTCATCGGCTGATGATCTGAATGTTCAATGTTTTTCTTGCATCTTATAGAAAATTAAATTCTACTAACCCACTGTTGACCCAAGTACTATAGTTTCATTTTCAAGATGTGCTTTTGGTTATTATGCTTTAGCAGCTAGGGTGCCAAAGATATCAATGAGTATGACATCTTGGCCTTATTTTTCATAAATTTAGTATATCAGGCAGAAGTACATATTTTTGTTAGCTGCTACTAGACCGATTTTATAATCACACCAGTCCTCCATAATATGTAAATGATCAGTGCATGCTTGACCTAACGAAGGGAGAGTGCTATGTTGCGTTTCTGTTGGGATTTTGTTATTACTTATGACTACTGCTATAATAAACAATCGTATTAAAACAAAGCATTCTGTATTAACGAAGGACATTTGGAGTTGAAGGAAAGAGACATTTTCTGAGGCAAGATCAACGCTGCACCGGTTGAGTGACAGGCGAGCTAACAGAGAAACTGTATGATGTGTCCCTTTTAGGCATCTGGCTTTAGCATGCTGTGTTTACAACCCTGAACTGCTGAAACACACACGTTACATTTTGTTAGACTTGGGTGAGGTTAAACAAATCGATCTTCACATCAAAAGTTTTGTGGGAATGATACGCTTGCTTTCAAATTTGCCAGCATACACCCTGACAAAAGGTGAGTCTAGGAACCTTATGGGGACCTCTGCAGGAGCTTTAAAAAAATCAAAATACAGCAAAAACAACGCTGCAGACAGGGCAAAGCGTGAGTGAATGCAAGCGAGGAAAGCAGCAATTTGTTCCTCTTGTTCAGTTTAGTAAAACCACATGATGGTGTTGGTTTTTTTGGGGGGTGGGGGGAGTCAAAACAAAACCCTTCTGCCCAGAGAGTTCACTTTTGTTTCTGAAACAAAAGCCCATGATACACTAATTTTCGCCAAATTGTTGGGGAATAAAATCCGTTAAACAGGATTTAAACCTTTGCAAGAGAAAACAAAATAACGAGACGGAAGGGGTAGTTTAACTGTAAACGATGCCTAAACTTGGAGTGGCCAAATACGCTCTAATAGAACTGCAACGCCCACGTGGTTATCTTCTACTTAACATCATATAATAAACAGATAAGAGCTGGATTCTAACATCCTAAATCACAGTGAGTAGCAGTTTGCTCCCCAAGTCGTCTCATTTCTTCGTGTCTGCTCACAGTGTAAATTGCTACTCAAAGTGAGTAAGGGCATCAGAATTTGGCTGTGCACCCTTGTCTGTACTGGGATTTCAGCTAAAAGTGGAGTAGCTGCACTGATGAAATTCCTTAGGCTGCTATTCTCATTCCAGCCCTGTCCCTTCACGCAAATCTGCTCTAAAAGCCCCGGATCTGGCTGGAGGGATTGGGGTGGAGGGAAGGCTTTCCACCAGCGGAGGAACCGAGCAAGACAGCCGCAGATTGCCCTCTAAAAGGAACCCCCTCTCAGAACCTGGTGCGGGAATAGGTGCTCTAGGAGGCAGCACAGAATCTCATCCCTACCGTATAGAGCTCACCTTGATTCAGGAGAACTTGCAGGGGTGCAGTTTAGCCCCAATTTCAAAGTGGGGTAAGCTGCACATATGGCACACAGCACCATTTAAAATTGGTCCTACACCAGGGTTTTGACCAAGTATTAGTCCAGCTGCTGCACCAGTGGCTGAACCTTGGCAAGGCTTAAACCTACAAGATCATCAAACTGCTTCCCTTTCCTTCCTGTTCCAACTCCCACTCAGAGAAAGTTACAAGAGTAATAACACTGTTGTGAGTTATTTGGCTATACAATTTAGAATTTCGTTGCCCTCTAAAGTCTATTCCAGATCTCATTCTATACACTCCATAATCACAAACACTAATCATGAAACTACCATTAGCATGTTTCCAGAACAAATGAAACCACAGGGAAGCTGCTTCAAACTCCCCAAATGTAATGCAGCAAGTGGTGATAAGGTTTGTTCTAATGGGAACATAAACTTTTACAAGACCTTGAAAAGTTTTGCTCCTTCAGATTTGTTTTCCCTGTGCAATAAACAACTTCTGCATGGCTTTATCCTTAGTGCAGATTCCTATAAAGGCTGGAAACAATTTGCATTTCTCAAATGCATGCACATTCTGGAGGTTTAATGAGCACATGTTATCAAGTACAATAGCTTCAAGATTTAAACACCAGGAACTGAAGCCATTAAGAAGGAACGGATATATTTGTTTGAGAAATGAATCTGAAGGGCAGGGATTATTTTTCTTTTTTAGTTTTATAATCGTTCCTTGAAACAGAACCAAAGTTAATCATGTGAGCCAAAGCATACAAATAAGATATGTTTTAATGTCATGTTATTGCATATTATTATTAGACCACTGGCTATTAAATTCTTTTGTGATTAGAACCAGAGGGTTTGGTTTGTTACAAAGATATCAGTACAAATACTCATCTCTTTAATAAAGTATATTTTGAGAAGATAATTCAGGATCACACAGAGCTAAACATGCATATATCCAGTACCCTAGTGGCAGGTTAAAATATAGTTGAGAATTACTAAAGCACAGCAGTGTAGAAGCAAATAATCTTTATCAAATTCAAAGCCATCTTTTCTTTAACCTGATGGAAATTAAGGAAGAATCAGAACTAATTGGTATCTAGCCTGAATACAGAGGAATTTATTGAATTACATCACCTCAGCTTATCTCTAATCTTTTAAGCCTTTTTTCCCAAAAGTACCTATTGTGAAACATGTTTATACAGAGAATGCTGTAATGATATATGAAAAAAAGTCAGTCTAATAATTTAAATACAATGTTGTTATTTGTTGTTAACAGAAGTTGAGATCAGGAAGTCCTTGCACTGACAAAACTCCCCATTGGATCTGGGGTATTTTGCTTACTTAATAATAACAGCTAGCTCTTACATAGCATTTTTTATCTGTAGATCATAAAGGGCTTTACAAAAGAAAATAGGTCCCATTATCCCCTATCTCTAGATGAGGAAACTCTAGGAAGGTGAAATGTTTTGCCCAGTCACAGAGCAGGTCAGTGGCAGAGCTGGGCATGGAATCCAGCATTTCTGACTCCTGAGTTAGTGCTTGTTCACTGGACCACACTACTTCCCCAGGCAGCAGGTGTCTAAGACATACCAGAGAGAGGGAGAGGGAGAATGTCCTTAATTTACTATATAACCAAATCTTTCATTCTTTAAGCAGGCAAAGCTCTTGGTAATATTACCTCTCTATTGTGTTTTTAAGTTACCCTTCATATATATATAAATGCCAGACAACACTTTTGAGCACACTGACATCAGTGGAGCTATGATGATTTTCCAAGAGAGGGTCTGGCCCATCTACTCTTAAATGATCCTAGGACCCTGTTCCCAGTGTGTCTGATCTGTGGGGGGAGAGGAGAAGAAGGGTGTCTTCTCCTCCTGGCTTTGTCTGTTTCTTCCGCAGCTTTCTCTACTCCACCATCTTCCTGCTGGCTATTTATTTATTTATTTATTTATTTATGGTACAACTACTTTTTTAGTAATGGTAATCATACATTTTTCATAGCATTACTGACCAAAGGCAATTGTATGTGTGTAAATGCTGGTATTTCATCAAACTCTACCTATTTTTCCCCACCCCCACGCTAGTAATTTGAAAGGGTCCACAGTTTTCAACAGCGGAGTATTGTTTTTAATGTAAATGCCATGGGGTAAATCTTTTACTTATTGATCCTTCATGAAATCATAGAAATTAGAGCTGATACAAGAAATAGCAGGTGATCTAGTCCCTCTGACTGCCAACGCAAGCTTACTTCTACAGTGTATTTTCTAGTGCAGTGGTCCTCCAACTGCAGCCCTTGGAGCTGTTTCTGTCACAATGGTGAAGCATCAGTTAATCTTCAAGCAGTGACACTTCCTGCTACTTGTAGCCTAGTGCAGGACTCTTTTGAGGGTTCCAGGGGGTATTTTGATCAACTAAACTTGGAATAACAAGTATGTATCTGCATCCTGCACAGCTGCTTCATGTCTTTGTTGAGTGTTTCTTTGGTGTAAATCCAACCATGATCAAAACTGGAGGACAGACTCAAACCGCAAAAAGATGCAGAAAGGCAACAGGGGAAAATTCAGTACTAATAAAATCACTTAGTGAGAGAGAGAGTAAATAAACAGCACAGACACAAAATGGCAGGACAGTCGACTTTTATGCTGTCCTAAAATTTCTTATGAATGCAGCTAAAGCACAATGGAACGGTATGAGATCAGTAGAGTTGGGAAGATAATACAGAAGGGGATTTGCATATACTTTCATAAATAAATATAGCAAGTTCGATGTGCACTTATTCACAGAATTAGTTTATTGGTTGATTGTAAGTATTTGGATGGCAGCTGGTTTATTTCTGAAATTTTTTGTGCATTCTGAACTTCATCCTATTGTCATTTGTTACTCACTATTAGTTATTTGGCATTCATTAATCATCGTGTTCTTATTGTTCTCCCACTTAGAAGTGTCAGTCGTTTCAATAGCATGTGATTGAAATGACCAATCACAAATTATGTGTGAGGGACTGCAGGCTCCACACCCGGCCTTCGAGGTTCCCAGGCAGCTGGGCTCAGACCATGGCCACCACCCATGGGCTAGTGAAGACCTAGCTCACAAAGGTCTTACCCATGAAGCTCCTAATTGGGGTAGATGTCCAGCCCCACCAATTGGCTGGGACATATTATTTAAACCAGAAAGTGGCACAGGAAGTTGTCTGAGTAGCTAACTGAATCTCTGGCTGGCTGCTACTATGGGCCCTGCCTACTTGCCTGACTCCTGAGCCCTGCCTGTTTCTGCCTTCTTTACCCCAGACCCCTCTCTGTTCCCAGTTCCGACTTTCCTACCTCACTTCAGGTCCCTGATCTTACACCATAACCCTGACTTGACTCCTGATTTTTTCTCCGGCTGTGACCTTTGGCTCGGCACCTGACTCTGACCCTGGCTCTAGTTCCAGGCTCCTGACTCTAACAATTTGGCCTGACCACCCATCCCCCAGTCCCCACATTATGAGTAATAAATAGTGAAAGTAAACAGTTCAGGAACAAGTGTAGCTTGTAATTTTTTCTCAGAAACTATTTGGTGAATGCTTATGTGTAATGAATACAAATCATTCAGACAAATCAAGATTGGCTTTGAGTATGACTCACAAACAGGAAAAAAGGGATAATGAATCTGATAATTTACTTGCAACAAATAATTTGACCAAATATAAATATTTAGCTAGGGAGCAGGGGAAGAGATTTGGCCCTTTTGAAGAAGACCTCTATCTAAAGAAGTCGTGTATAATACAAATGAGTTGAAAATTACTATTGTTATTGCTTTATCCATGAAAATGTAAAATATGTCAAGTGATGAGGTTTCCATTACTTCCCGAGGAAGGCTGTTCCATAATCTAATAGATCTCATTGTCAGAAAGAAGTATCTGCATTTTCCCTTTCCTAATTATCCCATTTTTCCTTACACCTCTCTAGCTAATTTTTCTCTCTTTCTTGGTGTTTGCATCCTTGAATTAGTTGTATCCTGTTATTTTGCATTGCCACAGTAAACTATCATTTTGCTAAGCCATGTATTCTTTCCCCATAAATAAATCCTTTCACCACTTCAATCCTTCTTGTTCTTCTTTGAATTCCCTCTAATTTTTCAATGTTTCTAGAAATAAGAGGTGAAATCCTGGCCCTGCTGAAGTTATTTAAGAACTGAGCACAATATTAAAGGTGCTGTGACAACCTGACCATATATAGACTATTATTATTTTCATGTCCTGTTCTTTCTTCACATGCAACCCAAATTGCATTATAGCTTTGCTGCTCAACATCTCTCCATTTCTTCCCCCATTGATCTGTGTTTAATTCTTTTCCCCAGATGTATCAGCTCTTACTTTTCATTTTTCAAAGACCACATCTCTCTTTTATTTAGTTAGTTTTAATTTCCTGTCCATATTTCTAACCTTTCTGGGTCAATTTTTTATTATTTCTGTCCACGCTCATCTTTGCAATGCTTCCCAGTTTAGTTCCACCTGTGAATTGTGCTGACATGTTGTTTACCCAGTCTCCCAGGACCTTAATGGAGATGTTAAGTAAGATTGGATATAACATCTTACAATGTGGCACCCCTGTGTACACCTCCCCCAGTTCAATATATTTCCATCTATCCCTTTCTTGGTTGGCATTCATCTAGCATTCCCCACGAGATTGTTCACAGCCAAGCCAATTGGAAGTCATACTGAAAATAAGATTTTTGTGAGATAGTGTATCCAGTCATAAATGTCTGCTTCAGTGAGGCCCTGATCCTACAACCCGATTAGCCCAAGTGGACCATTTTACTTGCACGTAACACTGGGACTACATATGAACTCAGGAATCCACCCAAGTAAATCAGATTTCAGAATCTGGCCCTAATTTTGTAATTACATATTTTGAAAATTCAAGTTTGTCTTGCAAAACTTGATGTTTACAAACAGATTCCACTATCATCTGATATTTAATGCTATTTCTCAGAGTGTTGGTTCATTATTTTACCAGGGACAGCAATTAGACTCCCCCAACAGCAATTGCCAGAATCAGCTGTCTCTCCTTTTTGAGGATTGGTACATTATACTACCTCCTCAGTACTCCGTGACTTTTCAGAATTGTCAGAAGATCAGTAAGCTCAGATGTTTCAAGGATTTCCTGAGGCTTATACGTTCTGTTCTGCTGAATTTGGATAATATTGACATAAATCATTTCATAGCATGGACTTGAGGGAAATATATTTATATGGATGAAATACCGCATAAAGCCCTCTGCACCACCTAAGATCATCATAGCCCCTAACAGTGTAGGAGGGGAGGTACAGATGGAGAGTTCATATGGTGGCCAAGCTGGAATAGCTGCCATATAGGAATTGTTCTGCAGATCTGCAGATTGCCCATGGGAGTGTGATGGGATGAACTCTATCCCCTATTATTATTTTTTTATTATTAAACCCCCAAAGAGTACTGTGCTTAAATTTCAATTATCCAGGCTTTGTGCTGGGTATTGGGTGAGTTGATTTTTACACAATAAAATAAATGCTGTGCTTACACTTAATGACTAAAATCCTGCTTGTGCTCAGCTAAAATATAAAATCAGTAGTTTGGAAGAGCAGGCTTGGAGCAAAATAAAATTGCTTTGGGAAACTGAAGAACTCAGGGAGTTGGTAATGGGATATGTAGTCTTTCACCCCTACCATAGGTCACTAATTGGAATCTAGAGCAGGTTAGTAGTAGTGACTTGAATTTTGGAACTAAAATTGTGATGTCTGTTGTGTGGCCTTTAGGAAATATGCTGGTGGTCTTAAGCCAATTCCTAGTGGTAAGTGCCCACACAGCTGTCAGCTGCATCTGGCATCATTGCTGGTAGTTTCTGGTGAGAGTGCAACATTTCCCTGCACCCTGAGACTGAAATACCCTCTCCGCTTTAGAGGTGGGCTCTCTGAGAAGGTATAGGCAAATTGGCCAGGCACTGAGGGGAAGTTTGCAAATGCCAAGAGTTCTGTGCCTGAATTTTCAGTGTCGCCCATCTGGCAACTTCCCCAAGTACCTAACAATGTATTTAACAATGTAAAAAGACAACCAAAACTCATGGGCAGCATGTGAACTGCCGGCTCAGGGAGGCTAGCCCCCAACCCCACACCTTACGCCCAAGGCCCCACCCCTACCGGAGCCCAGAGCTCCACCACTGTGGCCACCACAGAGCGCCAGGTGGGTAGGCTGCCCAGTCCCCAGCACCCACAGCCCTGGAGTGCCTGGTGGGCTGCCCAGGGCCCTGAGCCCTGGAGCACCAGGTGGGCAAGAGGTGTGGCCCCCAGCCCCGGAGCACCAGGCAGGTGAGAGACATGCCCCCCGCGCCCCCCACCCCTGGAGCTCCAGGCAGGCAGGAAGCATGGCCCCAGTCACTTGGACTCCTGGGCCTCAGACTGGACCCCCCACCAGCCCCAGCTTCAGCCCCAGCCCGGCCATGCAGGAGGAACATGGTGGGAAGCAGGAGGGAACCTGAGGGTGGAGCATTGGCAGGGCAGGACTGTTTGAGGAGGCTCACGGAGCCGCCCAGAGGGAGGGGGCAAGTGGGGCAATTTGCCCCAGGCCCCGGGCCCTGCAGGAGCTCCGTGAGCCCTGGCCCAGCGACGATCTGGGTCTTCAGCAGCATTTCGGCAGCAGGGGGCCCTTCAGTGCTGCTGAAAATGCAGAGCCACTGAAGGGCCCCCCGCCGCCGAAATGCCGCCGAAGACCCGGACCACTGCCAGGTGAGTACAAGCAGCGCAGCTTCCCCGCTTTGCCCCAGGCCCCCTGAATCCCCTGGGCAGCCTTGGAGGCTCAGCCTCTCCTGGCCTACGAAAGCTGCCGTCCATGAAACCATAGCTTATTCATATGCTTAAGAAATATACACTGATTTTATATATATATACACACACACCAAATCATTGAAGTAGGGCCTGATCCAAGGCCCATTGGAGACAATAGGAATCTTCCTGTTGATTTCAATGAATGTTGGATCAGTCTCTAAATGAGTCATGTGCCGTTTAAACAACAATTAACATTAGACAGAAGCAATACAAGATGAGGAACTGCAGCAAAAACAATGAAGAAAACAGTGTAGACATGACAAACAGCCAGGCCCTTAATATTTTGATATTTGACAGCTGTTCTGATATTTAGACAGTTTGCCTTCAAAATAGAAGGATCATTTTTAATCACCTTTGTATTTCTTTCATTTCCCTAGAATATTTATCGCCATATTTTATTTTGTTTGCAATCTTTGTCTTTAGCCATACAGAAGAAAATCCAATAATCATGTGCAAAATAAACCTGTTGCAAAGACAGATTATTATGAGTTATTGTTATTATTACTTATCACTTGCCAAGCACAGACACTGTGCTTTGACTGATAGATAAGCACAAGTAAGCCGTGATTTTCCATCCAAATTCTGCCTTCAGCTACATTTCAAAACTCTGTTGATTTCGGGTGTAAAGGAGGGGAGAATTTGTCCCTCCGAATATTAGAAATGCATTTATGGCAAAGGAGAAAGAGAAGGGAGTTAGATTGTACAGTCAACCGCTAATAGTGAGGAGTTTATTAGTTCTTTATCTACATTTTATCAGCTAATGTGTCCTATTTTCCTCTTTCAATGTGATGCAGACTTATGAGTCAGGAAGAGACCTGCAGGGCTATGTTATCCCAAGGGAATTTCAGGATTTCATATCACATTTATCCAGGCTCCCTTTGATTATAATTGCCTTGTGATTTAATGCAAAACTCCAGCTATTCTTGTATATTGTTTGTCACATGCTGTTTTACTGTAACTAACCAGACTTCTTTTTCAACTACAGCCATCCATCGCTTTATTTTAAAGCCTAACCCACACCCTCCTGCACATATATATGCATCCTTGAATTTTGTACTTTGATGAAGAGGTTCACTGAGTAATCTGAGCACTCCAGGATGGGAAGGAGGCTGATAGCTATTCAATGATGCTTGAGTGAAAAACCTTTGGTCAATGACTTGTTTCCTCTCTACAGTCTCAGCCTGTTACAGTATTTTTTTTCCTGCCAGATGGTGAGGGAAATCTATTTCTGAACCCCTAGACTGAGATAAAGAATTAGAGTTGCTTTGAGGACATGCCTCCTTTCCAAACTCTTCCAAGCGAGTATTTCAGCACTCTCTATTGTAAACTTTGTAGCTGAACTCTTTCAGAATTCTGTTTACTTCTTCTTCACTTAGCCACATAGAGATTTTACAGCCCTAGTCCCAAAGAAAATAGCTTAAAGGCACACACACACACACACACACACAGGCTATATATTGCACAACACACCCATACTTGGCTTGGTATTTGGATTGCTGGAGAGACATCGCATATTTCACTTTTGATTGAGGAAGTCCATCTGTCCAATATGAACAGTGCATTATTATGTGTAACTACAGCATGAGTACACAGCTAAACACAAACATGTCAAACTTTCCTCAGAACTTATGACAGCAGGAAGCCAATTACTTTGAAAAGAATTGGTTCTGTTTCTTGACTGCAGTAACACAAACATACTCCGTCCCCCCGCCCCTTGCTCCCAACATCAAGGTAGAGCTTTGCATTTCCAATACTTTAGTTCAATACAAGGTAGCATTTTTATGTATTTTATTTTTATTGCCAGGGGTAGTGTGTTGAGTTTCTCTGTAAAAGGTGTAGCAATGACAGGGCTGGAAGATGTTAATAAATAATAGATGGATTCTCTCACTTAAAGACAATGATCTGCAGATTCTTATTGTCAATTTAATTTAGGAAGGGAAAATAATTTAAATAATGATAGAATCTTCCTAATCAAATCAGAGAAGAATATGGCAGCCAGAAGAACAATGACTGATGCCACAGCAGGACTATCTGACAGGCTTGAAAAACCATTGTAAAGTTGCCAACACAACAAGCCTTTTATCTTTTACACTAGCATTTGAAGCCTCTGATTTCCATCCAAGGAATAGGAGGAGGAACATGTAATCCTCCCACCACCTCATTACTTACTGTTTTAATTATCATTATTTAAAAAAATGTAAATAATCACGAACTAGACATAACTTTTTGAAAACTGATACAAGAAAATTAAAAGAACATTTTCACAACTTGGCTTTATTCCTAACATAGAAGCACCTCTCCTTTTATTTTTATTTCCCTTTATATTCATTTTGGGTAAATAAATAATGATATGTGTAATTAATTTATCTTGTAAGATTAGTCTTATGCATGGTAAACTTGAGTAGATTAGCTCCATGCTGTTAATATTGCTGTGGACTTTTTACCCAGGAGGGCAACCTGAGCAGTCTGCAGAACTATGTTCTGGACACTCAGCTGGACGCTCTCTAGACCTGATCACCCCACTTGGCATAGATATTGGAGGTACAGTAACTGGAGCTCTGTCCTGGTCCACTCATCACCCCATATAGCTAGAGGCTAATTAAAATGCTCTTGCTCTGTATCTGAGACCCGCTAGGATAGTCGGCCATTGTGTACCGTTGGGCCCAGTGAGCTTCCACATCTTCCTGCTAGAAAATATTGTCTACCTGCAGGCTCAGTCTGTGTCAAGACTGGTTACTAAATAATGCAAGAAACTTTTATCAGAGAGCTGCCTTTTATTAGGCCTTAATTACAGTGTCCCAGCCTTCTGCGTCGCTGGTGAATTTTTATACTGCTCTGGTTTCACCTTAATCACTAAGAAACAGATTTTCCAAGTTAGCAATGCAATTGTAGCCATACACGTGTGTGTGCCTAATTTATATATGCCAATACCCAACGTGAGAGCACAAATCCGCAATAGTATTTGAACTGTGCTCAGCTAGGCATGTAGGCTGGGATTTTCAAAATGAGCCTCAGTCCCAGCCTCAATTACTACATGCATGCAGAAAAGCCTGCCATTCTACTTATAATCGCTATCCCGATCTTTGCAAGATCATAATCACCCTCAATTCATACTAGCTTTAATTCCTCTCCTTTGTTTCCCTTGTTCTTGCATTTGTCTACAGATATTTTAGTTGGCTCATATTATACCTCATATTTTCTTCATATTTCCTTTCTTTGTGATCCTGATTCTCTTCTTGCACACAGGCACAACAGAAGTATTTTACCATAAAATTAGCATAAGGTGACCCAAGCACAGAATCAGTTTGGTAACAAACTGATATTAGGATAATGACATTAGCCACTTCTATTCTGAAAACCTGGACTATGAAGGAAGGTTAATGAAACTGGCATGTTTAGTCTTGAAAAAAGAAGACTGAGGGGGGGAACCAAATAACAGACTTCAAATATGTTAAGGGCTGTTATAAAGAGGACGGTGATCAATTGTTCTCCATGTCAGCTGAAGATAGGACAAGAAATAATTGGATCAATCTACAGCAGAGGAGATTTCGGTTAGATACTAGGAAAACTTTCTAACTGTAAGGATAGTTAAGCATGGGAATAGTCTTCCAAGGAAGGATGTGGAATCTCTGTCATTGGAGGTTTCTTAAAACAGGTCAGTCAAACACCTGCCAGGGATGGCATAAGTGTACTTAGTGCTGCCTCAGAGAAGTGGGCTGGCCAAATGACTTCTGAGGTCCTTTCCAGCCAGAGGTGAAAGTAAGCCGGTACGGTGTACCGGCAAGAGACAGTACACCGTGCCGGACCACACTGGCTTCCGCGGCGGGGATTTAAAGGGCTCTGGGCTCCCCGCCGCAGTGGGCAGCTCAGAGCCCTTTGAATCCCGCCCGCAGCTCGGGCGGCTAGGCTGGGGCCGGATTTAAAGGGTTCAGAACTCCCACGGCTGCGGGCAGCCCAGAGCCCTTTAAATCCTGCACGCAGCTCTGGCAGCCAGGCTGGGGCCATATTTAAAGGGCTTGGAGCTCCACGGCGGCCGGAGCCCCAGGCCCTTTAAATCCCAGCCCCAGCCCGGCAAGGCTCGGAGTTCCCCGCAGCCGCGGGAGCTTCGGACCTTTTAAATCCCGCCCCAGGTCCAGCAGCCGGAGCTGCGGTGGGGATTTAACGGGCCTGAAGCTCCGTGGTGGCCGGAGCCCCAGGGGCTCCCAGCCACCTCTGCAGCTGGGAGCCCCGGGGTTGATTTAAAGGCCCTGGGGCTCCCAGCCACAGCCGGTGCTCCAGGGCCTTTAAATCTTGAGAGGCCACGCCTCTTCTGGATGAGGCCACGCCCCCCTTAGGACTTCGGCAGTACCAGTAAGTCCTGTAAGTTACTTTTACCCCTGCTTCCTACCTTACATCCTATGAAATATGAGTCCATATGCACGCACCGAGTTTCTAATGTGCCAAGGGGTGCTCCCTGCTGGCTCTGCCCCAGCCCCCCCCACTCCAACCCTTCCCCCAAGGCCCCATCCCCACTCCGCCTCTTCCCGCCCCTGCTCCACCCCATCCCGCCTCTTCTCTGCCTCTTCCCACCCTGTTCCGCCCCCTAACCCGAGCGTGCCCAGCCCTCACTCCTCCCCTCCCCGCCAGTGCCTCCTGCACGCTGCGGAACAGCTGATTGCAGTGGGCGAGAGGTGCAGGGAGGAGTGGGAGGCGCTGATCGGCGGGGCTGCCAGCAGGTGGGAGTCACTGGGGAGAGAGGGAGGCACTGATAGGGGGACTGCCGGTGGATGCTAAGCACCCATCATTTTTTTTCCATGGAGCCGGCACCTATGAGTCCATACACATAGCCTGAAAACTGGCTTAATGAAATCAGTGCAAGTTTGTGTAAACAAAACCATAGGGGCCTTCATAGAATCATAGAAATCAGGCCATAGAAGACCTGTTAGGTTACTGAGTGCATCTTCTTGTCAGCATGAGCTTGTTCCATGCAATACATATTTTAGTGTTTTATCCAGTCTAGTTTTATAAGTCCTAATTGTTCTACCTGCTGTGCCATTTTTCAGATTTAGTCCTAAAGCAAATGTCCTGATCACTTAAGGTCATTTAAATGCTCCACAGCACTTTCCGTAAAAATAGCAGTATTACCAGCAGTGTCCGGGTAATTGTGGTACACTGTGCCTACCTAAATTCTCTTTACGGTTTCAATTGGCTCTGATATTCTTCTTTATTACTTATGGTAAATGTCTATAATAATACTTTGAATTTATCTACCAGCTTTAATCTGATAATTTTAAAGCATTTTACAAATCCAGGAAAGTACCATCATCCCCATTTTACAGCTTAGGGTGATGAAGCACTGAGAATACTAAGGGTATGTCTACGCTTCACAAAAAGCCCCAGTTCTGACTCAGGTTTGAGCCCGGGTCCCCTTTCTGTCCACACACAATCAGCCTGTCTCAGATCAGCAAGCATGCAGGACCCGAGTTCTGGGCTCCTGCTAGTGGAGTGGATCAGGGCCCAAGTCCCACTGTGATTCAGGTCCTAGCCCTGTTAGTTGTACAGTGTGGACTCAGATCAAACCACAGACCCAAGTCAGAGGGTCTGCATGGCGCAGTGTGGATGCATTAGCATGCATTAGCATCACTGTTAGATGTGGGTCCAGCTATTCTAAACCCAGGTTTACAATGCATTGTGGACTCTCAAGGGAGGACTTGGAACCACCAGGTCTACAAGCCCAGGTCTCACAGACTCAGGCTTAGTGTGCATTGTAGACATACCTAAAGTGACTTGGCTAGGACCATACATCGAAACAGCAACAGAGCTAGGGCTAGATCCTAGGTCTCTTGATGCCTCAAGCAGTGTTTTTTAAAGTTCGGGTCCTCACCCAGTACTGGGTCGCAGCATGTAAGGCACTGGGTTGCCTTGCTCTGCACCCAGGGACCCTAGTGGCTCTGGTCAGCACCACCGAGGGGGACATTAAAAGTCCCGTCGGCGATGCTGCCCAGCTAAGGCAGGCTAGTGCCTATCTGTTCCGACATCGTGCTGTGCTCTGGAAGCAGACTTCAATGGAGCACTCACAGAAGGGTTTTCTTTCACAGTCAGCTGCTGGAGGTTTTTTACAATGATTTTATATATAGATACATGCCAGATAAAAATGGAGGTTTGGAAGTCAGAAAGGAAAGAAAGCACCTAGAGGATGTCGTTCTGATGTAGTCTACAGCATTAGAATGACTCACAAGGCATCTCCCTCACAAACACACAGAGAGGAATTGATTTGAAAGTTAAGTAAGTAGCATGGAAACTAGGATGTGTTACAATGTACAGTAACGTGTCAGATCAGTAATTTTCACTCTACATTTATAAATCACTCAAGATCCTTTTTATATTTATATTGTTTTGTCAGCTATTCACTGGGCTATAGGAACTCAGCAAAACAGGGGATCTCTGTCTAAGGACTCAGTCTGGCATGGGAATATCAATGTTTAATTAGGGGAGTCACTAAGGACTATATAGGTTGGTGCTGTGCGACTTCTCATCCTAAGAGGCTGGTAGTAAAGCGGATGCAGCATTGGCTACAGGCCCGCTTCTACCTAGTATACATATTTTTCTTGTGTCTTCTGAGCACTACATTACCATACTATGAATCAGGGCTCAGCACCATTGCTCCAGAAAGGCCTGATCTCCACCCAGCAAGTCCTCTCCAAGTGTTGCACTCCTCTGTGGAAGGGGATGTGGGTGCAGGTGACTGCTCAGAGTTCAGATCACAGTCCAGGGAGTGTACCATGCATTTCCTGCCTAGGGACCTATCTGCTAAGCATGTGCTCCCAGTTCAACAGCAGCACATCTCCCCTCCATGTGATAAAAGTAATAATACCAGCTCTTACATAGCACTTTTCATTCATAGATCTCAAGGTGCTTTACAAAGGTGGTCAGTATCATAATCTTCATTTTACAGATTGGGAAATTGAGGAACAGGATTTAGCCTAATATTTAGCCTGTTGGCTACACTGTCTATTTCCAATGGAGGTGAGACTCAGAGCAGGTTATGAACTTAATCTGGAGTAATCTTATACATTAAAAGTCTCCAGTCCCTAGCCTGAAGGAGGGTGCTAGCCTGTTCAGAGTGGCCCCCATTCCTTCATTTTATTATGTGGACTTTAGGCTTTGGTACCCTACAGATTAAAATATAGTAATTAATTGATGAGTGTGTTCATTGGGGAAAAAGGCAAAATAAAGAATAAAGAGAACAGGGCATGAATTTAGAAGTAAGCAGATACCAAATTTGTTCTTTTTCATTTGAAAATATATATATGTAATCGCCTAAAAATACTTTAAAAGAATATCATTAAAGTTAGGAAATGCCAGATATAAAACTGAATGTGTAACCTTAATTCAGACCTCTTGTGGGTAGGCTTTATAATTCAGTCCTTAATTATGTGACAATACAGGACCCCTACCTCATTCCATGCAGAGGATGGACCTGCT
This sequence comes from Mauremys mutica, assembly GCF_020497125.1. Taxonomy (NCBI): domain Eukaryota; kingdom Metazoa; phylum Chordata; order Testudines; family Geoemydidae; genus Mauremys; species Mauremys mutica. Next base: position 300,532,034 of record NC_059072.1, read on the forward strand.
CTGTGGATGAACCAGGATTGTGTAAGGAAGGTGACTGTTGTCTGTAGGACCCCTGCCTCATTTGTGGCAGAAGTTGGAAGGTGTGCAGTGATTGAGGCAGGGGACTGCAGGAAGAAAAACAACAGTATCATGGTTAGGGCAGCTGAATGCTGCCCTGGAGAATTGGATTTTTTTATCCCTGCTTCTGACACAAAGTCCCCACATGATGCTGGGCAATTCACTTCAACTAAACTTTTCACAGATGGTCATTAATGGTGTAGTCCTCATTTTTTTTTTTTTGGTTCCTGACTTAAGACCTACTGTCTGATTTGCAGAAGTGCTGAACACTCACAGCTGCAGCTGACATCTATATAATGTGCTATATTATAGTATACTCCAGATTATCCAAATAGCATGGGGGGCACAGATTTTATTCAGATAATTGGGAGTCTAGATAACTGAGAGGGCAGGAGCTATTTAGCCATTCAGTAGTGTGGTGGCCTCCTCTGCAGATGAGGACTCCTCTTCCTCCTGCAAGTCCCAGCCGGGCGGGGTCTCTGCTCTGCCCTGCACACTCACGTCCATGGCAGTAGGGCTACCAAGGGCTCCCTGCACTGCTGCAGGGCCAGTGACACCTGCAGGCACAAGGTGCAGGGGCAGGCTGCAGTCCTGGCAGGGCAGAGCAGGGACCTCTGTCCAGGACTCTGCTCTGCCCCATCAGGACCACAGCCAGCCCTGCATCTTTCTCCTGCAAGGATCAGGTATCACGGGCACTGCAGCATTACAGGCAGCCCTCTGCAGCTGCTCTGTTATGGCTCCACTCACTCCTGTGACAGCAGGGCAACAGTGGGCACCCTGCACTGCCACCGGATCCATTCAGAAGCAGGGTGGCCTTCCCTGCAGCCACGGGCTCATCCTCATAGTCCTGGCCATGGTCTCTGCTCTATTATCCAACTGGCATTGTCCAATTCCCTTCCTTGTCCCTCAGCATGAGATACAAGGGGACAAGGAAGGGATTCAGATAATACAGATGTTTGGATAATAGGGTGTCAGTTAAAGAGGAATATACTGTATTAAGTATTCTGGAAAAACCCAATCCTAGTCATCTCCGATTGGGCACCCAAAAATAGTGGATACTTAACTCTGCTTAATCTTTCTATGCCTCGGCTCCCCATCTGTAACACTGGGCTAATATCACCCCCTTATCTCTCAAGCATGCTGTAAAGATATATTAATGTATGTTTGTGAAGAACACCGATACTATCATACAATCATAGAAATGTAGGACTGCAAGGGCCCTCAGTAGCTCAGCTAATTCAGTCCCCTGCACTCAGAAAGGATGAAGTATTATCTAGACCATCCCTGACAGGTGTTTGTCTAACCTGGTCTTAAAAACCTCCAATGACGGAGATTCCACAACCTCCCTAGGCAATTTATTCCAGCACTTAACTACCCTGACAGTTAGGAAGGTTGTCTTAATATCTAACCTGAATCTCCCTTGCTGCAATTTAAGCCCATTACTTCTTGTGCTGTCCTCAGGGATAAGAACAATTTATCACTGTCCTCTTCATAACAAGCTTTTACGTACTTGAAGATTATCATGTCCCTCCTCAGTCTTCTCTTCTCCAGACTAAACAAACCCATTTTTTTTTCAATCTTTCCTCCTATGTCATGTTTTCTAAACCTTTAATCATTTTTCTTGCCCCCCTCTGGACTTTCTCCAATTTGCCCACTTCCTTCCCAAAGTGTGGTGCCCAGAACTGGCCACAATACATCCAGTTGAGGCCTTATCAATGCTGAGTAGAATGGAAGAATTATTTCTCATGTCTTGCTTACAACACTCCTGCTAATACATCCCAGAATGGTGTTCATTTTTTTGCAATAGTATTACTACTGTTGATTCATATTTCGTTTGTGATCCACTGTAACCTCCAGATCCTTTTCTGCACTATTCCTACCTAGACAGTCATTTTCCATTTTATATTTGTGCAATTCATTGTTCCTTCCTAAGTGGAGGTTTTTGCATTGGTCCTTATTGGATTTCATCCTATTTATTTCAGATTATTTCTCCAGTTTGTCAAGATCATTTTGAATTTTAATAATAAAGCACTTGCAACCCCTCCCAGCTTGGTATCATTCACAAACTTAATAAATGTACCCTCTATGCCAGGGGTCAGCAACCTCTGGCACACGGCTCGCCAGGGTAAGCACCCTGGCGGGCCGGGCCAGTTTGTTTACCTGCTACATCCGCAGGTTCGGCCGATCATGGCTCCCACTGGCCACAGTTTGCCGCTCCAGGCCAATGGGGGCGGCGGGAAGCGGCGCGGGCTGAGGGATGCCATTTATGGTGCAATTGTGATTATTTACTAGTATTTCTAGTTCTTCCTGTTTATTCGCCATACTTCTTGCATTAGTATATAGACATCTAAGATGTTCATTAGCTTTCCTCTCTATATTCCCTCTTGTCTCTCCTTTCTCCCTGCTATGATTGTATATGTTCCCCTCAGCTTGTGACCCTTCACCCAGGTCTCCATGTTCTGGACTTACTTGTGGACTTTTGTCTGCTGCCCCCATCAAACCTCATTTAAAGTCTGCCCCAGTAGGTTAACCAGTGCAGGTAATGAGTCATCCCTGAACTAGAGGCTAATTAAGCCATATGCACTGATGAGTCATTCATGTCCTAGGCTCCAACCAATCCAAAAGGAACTGGACTTGTGACTCTCAGGGCAGAGCCTCAAGAGGAACAGCAGCTCAATCTGTTCAATGGCATTACAGTGTCGGAACTCTCTCCTGCCTGATAGTGGCAACCAGTTCCCCAAGCCCTAGTTTGCCCTTGCCGTTGCTCCAGCCCTGTTGCTAGTCCTGATCCAGGCTTGCTCTCACTCCAGCCTTGCTCCAACCTTGTTTTGCACTCCTGATTCCAGCTCTTATCGCCATGGCACTGACCACTAGGCCTGGCCCTCCCCATCATAGTTTCCAACAGCCAGTCTGTAACCAAAGACACTCTTTCCCTTCTTTGATAGGTGGACCCCATCTCTGATGAGCAATCCATCTTCTTGGAACAGCAACCCATGGTCAAGGAAGTCAAAGCCCTCCTCGTGACCCCATCCACACAGCCACGTGTTCACCTCTAGGATGTCTGTCTCCCGGGGTGAAAGTAATTTAAAGGACTTACCGGTATGCCGGAGTCCTGAGCAGAGGCTCAACCAGAAGAGGCAGGGCCTTTGGAGCCCCAGGACCTTTAAATCGCCAGCCTGGGAAAGCTGCCCTCTGCTGGTATGGTCGGCGGAGTACCAGCTCTTGCTGGTACGCCGTACTGGACCGTACCGGCTTACTTTCACTTCTGTCTGTCTCTACCCTGGACCTCAAGAATCGAAGAGAACACCACCTGCTCTCCCAACTCCCTCACCCTCATTCCCAGAGTCCTGCAGTCACTTCTGATCTGCTCAGTGTCATACCCTGCAGGATCATTAGTGTCCCCATGGATGAGCAGTGTGGAGTAGTAGTCAGAGGTCCAGATGATTTTTGGCATTCCTTCCATAATGTCTCAGGTCTGGGCTCTTGGTGGGCAGCACCCCTCCTGGGATGCCATGCCATGTCAGGCATATGGATGACTCCATCCCCCTTAGAAGTGAGTCACTGACCACCACCACCCTTCATTTCCTCTAGGGAGTGGTGGCTGTGATCGTCCCAGCCTGGGGGTTGCATGGCTTCCCCTTCGTCTTTGGGGGAGTGTAGAGAAGAGGTGTGGCCACCCTCGGTGATTGACAGTGAGGGGCGGCCAGATGCCCCCTTATGGGTGGAACCTGGAAGGCCACGCTCTCCGTGCCAGAAGCAGAGGGGTGAGACAGGAACAGGAAGTATAAAAGGCGGGCCCTGTGGCTCAGCTGGAGAGGAGCTGCCAGATGCGTTCTCCCTGCTGTGGATGCAGGAGCCAGCAGAAGCCTTCTGCTGTCCCGTGGAGGGCCCCAAGCTACCCATATAGCCAGACACACTGGATGCTGAAGAGTTGCTGGGACTGCCACCCGCAGTGTACCCTGGGGAGACAGAGGATGACCCTTGGATGATTCCGCCCGTGGGGAAGTATAGGAAGCAGCCCAGGGGAACTAGACTACCGTCTGGCTGCGGTACCACTGGAGACACAGTCAGCGTTGGCGGGTGGATTCCCCGCTGACCCAATGGCAGACCACTCTGCCACTGTTAGGGCTCTGGGCTGGGATGTGGTGGAGTTGGGCAGGCCCATGTCCCCTCCTGCCACCCCTCCCCTCGGGTGGCTGTACTCCCCCCCCCCTTAGGTCAAGAGACCTGTGCTTGGTGAGGCACTCACCCTTTGCCGGAGCCCCCTAGACAGTGTTGGGGTGCTCACCCTTTGCTGGAACCCCCTGGACTATGTTGGGCTCACCTCTGCCTGAAGGCTGGGCTCCTAGACCCTTACCTGTTCTACCTGGCTTAAGGGCTGGAGTTCTAGACTGCTTGGTGCCCCGCCCTGCCTAAGGGCCTGGGCCCCTGAACTGTTCACTGCTCAACCCTGCCTGAGGGTTTGAGCCCTAGACACAGCTAATTTCCTCCTGTACATACTGTTGTTCCAGGTGTGTGACAGCAAAGAGGTCTGGCCAACCTCAGAGATTGACAGTGAGGGCGGCCACGCAAGCCTACATGCCTACAGGGACTTTCCTCATCCCTTGTTACCAAGGCAGCACCAGTTTCTATCTCTATGGATGGTGGGTTGGAAGCAGGTGGTGCTACTGCAGTCCTCTTCAGCTGGATGGCTTTCTCAACCTTGTAGATCTCTATATGCATATTGTCAATGAATTCCTATAGCAGGGGTCGGCAACCTCTGACACGCGGCTCACCAGGGTAAGCACCCTGGCGGGCTGGGCCAGGTTGTTTACCTGCCACGTCGGCAGGTTTGGCCGACCGCGGCTCCCACTGGCCGCGGTTTGGCATCCCAAGCCAATGCGGGCTGCGAGAAGTGGTGCGGGCCAAGGTATGTGCTGGCCATGGCTTCCCACCGCTCCCATTGGCCTGGGATGGTGAACCATGGCCAGTGGGAGCCGCGATTGGCCGAACCTGCCAACGCAGCAGGTAAACAAACTGGCCCGGCCTGCCAGGGTGCTTACCCTGGCGAGCCGCGTGCCAGAGGTTGCCAACCCCTGTCCTATAGTGATACGCACCATACAAAAGCCCATGGAGAAATTAAGAATCCTGTCTTCAGAGCAGGATGAGAAAAGTATGCAGTAAATGCAGCATTGTGCCACACATGGAACAATAAGAAGAAATTAAATATTCAATAAATGTTCATTAAGTGAGAACCATCCATCCTGTGCACTGAATGAGGCACAATGCATATGCACAAGGGGGCCAAATTAAGGCAACATGAATTCTCGCATTTCCTAATTTTTGAGTGCTTGACTTTGGAATCTTAATGTGCTTTTAACAAAGATGCGGGGCGGGGGGAGGGTTGTGTTTGTAAGGTAAATACAGTGTATATATTCTATGCTCATACCCTATTTTGTGTGTGTGTGTATATGGTAATATATTTTATTGGTGGAAGAGACAAGCTTTTGAGCTACACAGAGTTCTTCATCAGGTCTGTAAAATGTAACCAGCGTGTCACAGCTAATTACAAGAGAGGACAGTCCACTATCCTCTCCCCATTTTTCTTAGTGGCGGGGGGGGGGATATTTATGTGTCACTTGTGAATATTAGGGTGTTACCAATAGCAAAGCTACAAATGTGAGCTCCAGAAAGGATATTAAATATATCATTCCAGTTATGAATGAACCTGAACCCCTGGATCCAAATCCTCCTGAACTGGGACTTTGCGGGAGTTTGGGTGCTGCTTGAGATTCAAATTGTGCTGCTGATATTCACCTCTCACCATATGTCAGCACAGAACCCTCATGCTTTGGATCAGATACTATCAAGCCAGTTTGTTTCTGTGAAGTAAGAATAAACCCAAACACATCCATTTGGACTGAGCCAGGACATTTGCCACATTGACCCTAGCCAGTCATTGTCATTAGAAGCATCCTGCAGCTTATACAGCATTTGGTCTCCTCCTGCCTCTTTGCTTCTGAGCAAATGGAAGGGCGTTTGGGTGAGTGAAGCAAATGGCGAGAGGATTCGTGTCCGCTTTAGCACCTCCATGAAAACACCGTGCAGCCTTTCTGCACCCTCAGCTTAAAGCAGTGAAAATGTCACACCACCCATCCCCGGTGATTCAATAGGTTGAAGCAGTGACATGGGACTAGAAATGGCTGTCTGCATGGCACTACAGCCATGCCCAGCTGCTCTCCCCTCAGCCTTATCAGCTCTTTCTGACTGGCATGCTCTGGCCATTGCTTGCAACTTCAGCATGTTTGTGTTTCAAAATTGACAGACTTAAACCACCAACAAATAGTTGGAAAGAGCCTGCTGCTGCCCTTAGGAGAACACCTGTGAGCTGCTGCTGCATCTCTGGACCAGTCCCAGGCTGGCAGGTGAGAGCTGGAATCTAAGTACCATTGTCGTTAGGACAAGAAAAGTGGAAAAGATTTAAATAAATCCACAGGATCAAGAACTATCCTGCAGGCTGCCATGCATCCGCTCATTTTAATGCGCCAAGCTTTCTATGGCACTATTTTCTTCTATTTATAGATTTCCAGATTGTGGTCTATAGCTGCTACCTTGTTCTTGGTGAGTTTGGCATGAAATGCCTAGTGTGACGCTACCAACCTTCCCTCTACGCTATGTCTAAAGCAAGTGGCCATCCCAATTCAAGGCCTCCATCCCAATCCAGCAAAATAAAACAATCATATCCTACCATCCCTTCACTGCATAATGTTGGTGGGAGGTAAGGAGGAGAAAATCCAGATCAGTGGCCCTAAACCATCAAGGGGAGGGGAAAAAAGCCAAAAAGATGTTGTCTACTTTCCCACCAGGAACACAGAAGTCTTTCCACAAGCTGGGGCTCTGCAGAGGTTCAGGGGAGGAGGATAGACCTGTTTAGTCATAATAAGCAGGACCTGGTGGCAACCTGTGGGGTACAGTGGAAGCCAGTGGCAGCATCTCTTGGGAGCGAGCCATGCTGTCCATGTGAAAGAGGATATGGACAGGGGTGTACAGGGGGAGGTCATCCATGAACTGAGGGGTCGTGGAGAGGGATGGTGAACTTTTAAGTGTGAAATTTAGCAAAACGAACATTATCACCAGTTTACTTGGTGTGGCTTTTGGAGCTTAAAATATTATTTTCTGCAAAATTCCCAGGACCCCCAAGTTCCCCACTGTTTTCACAGATCTGATTGTAAAAATCCATGCTAACCTGAAATGTCATAATTTCACACGATTTCTCTTAGGAGAGCTGGATTCAATTCCCTCCTCTACCATACACTTCCCGTGTGATCCCTAGCAAGTCATTTAACCCCCCGGTGTCTCAGGTCCCCACCTGTAAGATGGGATAAAGCACTACTTGACCTCACAGGGGTATGTTGAGGATACATACATCATGGTATGTGAGTTGCTCAGATAACTGGTAAAGCAGGGCATATAAGTATATTAGGCTCTGCCTATACTCCCCTGTCTGACATAAGTTTCACTGACAAAAGCGCTGGTGTGGTGGTCTCCTACTGACATAGCTACCACTGCTCGTATGTCAGCGGGAGAGCTCTCTCCCATCAGCACAGAGCAGCTACACAGGAGACATTACAGCGGTGCAGCCGCAGAGGTACAGCTGTGCTGCTGTAAGGTCGGTACTGTAGACGTAGCCTTACATACTAATTACTAAATAGACTAAAGGAGAAGAGAGAGGGACCTGGCCAGGACAGGCTGAAAAGAAGAGACAACTCTTGAGTCCCATTGCTGGAATTCACTGAAAGCACAATTCTTGCCATCTTTTTTTTTTCCCAAATGGGAGAGAGAAACCAGGTGAGTGGTGTCTAGGACCAGCTCAGGTTTCTCAATTTCCCATTGTACTACAGAAAGGTCTGAGCTGAAGGCGAGTGAGCTACTAAGTACTCTGGAAAGGGCTGTGAAGGCAGGTGTAACAAAGCGGCCTCTGGAGGGACACTGCTGAGCATATCAATTCAGGACAAATTGCTTAGAGCAGGGTAGTTACAGCCCAAAGCTGGAGTTCCTTTACTATTAAGGCAAACCAAACCAGCCAAAGAGAGAGCACTTCGGTCTCACCCCCCTGGCTAACCAGAACATACAAGCAATTCCCTCAAACACTCCAGTTTCCCAGTATCACCACCAGGGCCACTCCTTATGGGAATGAATGGTTATGAAAACCAATACCCCAGTAAAAGAAAAAAGGTTCTCCCTATCCCAAAGGACCAAGCCCCAGACCCAGGTCAGATCTTACCCACGAATTATGCTGTTGCCAATCCTTTAGAATCTAAAATCTAAAGATTTATTAATAAAAAGAAAGAAATATAGATAAGAGCTAAAATTGGTTAAATGGAATCAATTACATACAGTAATGGCAAAGTTCTTGGGTCAGACTTGTAGCAGTGACGGAATAAACTGCAGGTTCAAATGAAGTCTCTGGAGTACATCCACAGCTTGGATGGGTCATTCAGTCCTTTGTTCAGAGCTCCAGTTTGTAGCAAAGTTCCTCCAGAGGTAAGAAGCAGGATTGAAGACAAAATGGAGGGGTTTCCAGGGCCTTTTATATTCTCTGCTATGTGGAAGGACCCCTTTGTTCTTACTGAGGAAAATCTCAGGTGCAAGGTGGAGTTTGGAGTCACATGGGCAAGTCACATGTCTGTGCATGATTCAGTTCTTTACAGGTAGAGCAGCCACTGCTCACATGCTACCTTGAACATCCCCAGGGAGGCTCCTCATATGTGGATTGGAGTCTCCCAAGGTCCATTGTCAGCTAAGTGTTTCTTGATTGGGCACTTAATCTGAAGAATCCCTTCTCAATAAGATGGCCAAGTGCTTCACTGGTGCTCCTTAGAATCAAACACATTGAGATACAAGTCCATAGCCAATATTCATAACTTCAAATACAAAAATGATACACACATACCAACAGCATAATCATAACCAGCAAATTAGAACCTTTTAATAGGTACCTTCTTGACTTCCTTTGTACAAGATTTGGTGAAACTATAGGACCTTGGTTGCAACAATGATGTATATGGTCACAGTTCATGTCAATTATGTCACAGCAGGTAAAGCCCCCGTTCAGAAAATATGCAGAGTCTCTGGCCCACTCGGGGGTTTAAAATGTTCCACTCCTTACAGAGCTACTGCAGAAATCAGGAAGAAGGAGCTTCCCTCCCAAAGACTCAAGTTTCACGTGGTCCATGGCCAAGGTTGTAATGAGAGCTTTAGTGGTTACATTGATACATCTTATTATTGACATGGTGATGCTGAAGAGGATTGCCACATTGGTCAAGGAATCAGCCCCTCAGGAAAACCCTGGGCTAGAGAATGCTGAAAGACGGCAAAAGACAAGCAGATAAAAGAAAGGAAAAGGGAAAAAAAGGTCAAGTATAGAAACAAAGAGAAGAAGAAAGAAAATAGCCAGTCCAGAGTCAGCAAAGACAAATGGGAGAGTTACGGCTAAAGTTAAAGCAAAGAAGTAAATAAAGAAACCCAGTGTGTTAATAGAGATGGCTGGATAGGAAGTATAATGCTTCTAGCAAGCTCAGAGATTCAGGTGTTATACGTGAGCTGGTTAAAGTTAACATATAACATTAACTCAGTGGGCATTTTGACAATTAGCCTTGTTTGGAATCAGATTTTTATTTATATCAGTGTTTCTCAGCCCTCTCAGGTTGGCAACCCTTATTCAACATCAACATTTTTCATGACCCCCTACATTTAGTATACACGTCAGAGTAAAAACATGTATCAATGATAAGAATGATCAGCCTGAATTTAATTCCTGTGTGTATTTCAAGAGGTTGACAAAGAATACATGATTTAATCAGGGATGGGCACAGGAATTTAAATGTGACCACTCTTGGAGGGACACGTTAAACACACACATATTATACACATCAAACAATATCAACACACACGCATACATCATATGCATAGAAATAAACAGCAGTACACTCATCATTTCAACGAAAATCCATACGCTGTGGAGCCATCTGAACAAGCGTATATACAATTACTTGGTTGCAGAGGGTTCACAGAGCTCCTTTAGCCTTGGTGCTGATGCGGGGAGAACGTGCACCTCCAGCCTCGGGGCTGACATGGGGAGAACGAGCACCTCCAGCCTCACGGCCGTGGTTGGGAGAGGTAGAGAGCTCCTCCAGCCCAACCAGAGATGACCCAGGGCTGGAGGAGCTGTCAGCTCCAACTGTGGCCCTGGGGCTGAAGAAGCTCGCTCTCCCCTCTTCAGCCCAGGGGCCAGAGAAGTTTCTGCCACTGCAATTTATTGGGGGGGGCCATGCCCCTGCTTGCCCCCTCCTTGTACACGCCCCTGCCTTGAAGAGTAAGGGGGGGGTGTGAAGCAAGAGAGCAAGATTTTATTTTCTTTAGATTGTAATATATTTTTCAGTGCTGTGTGTCACACACGCGCACACACACCCACACATACCACTTGCCTTTCACAAGCCCCGCAGGTGGAGAAAAACTGTGAAAGAATGAAGTCATAAAGACACTAGAAAGGATGTTCCTATGCAAGATATGCTTGTAGGCATTTAGAGTTAACAAGGTAAGTCTCACTGCAGCAGAAGTACTCCTGATTCTTCTGTGTCATTTCATAATAAAGCTCTCCTCTGCTGTAATCTCTGGGCCCCTTAACCTTGTCCAAAACACAATATGACAGGGGAAATGGGTGTTGTGATGTCTGTGGCTAACAATGCCCAAATGCCAATGTTGGGGAGAGATCGATAAAAAAAACCACACTGCTGGCACTTTTGCACTCCACTTACTCAGATTTCACTCTACTATTTCCTGTGTAAAAGGTCTGAGCAAAATATATAGTACAGGAACCTTAGAGGTACACACTAGTATTACATCTCCTAAAGAAGGACAGAATTCCCAATGGATCTTTGAGCTCCACATGGCTAGGAAGCCAGGCCTCTAACCCATTCTTTAGCCTATTCCTTCACACACACGAGGATGATTGGTAACTGACACAAATGGCTGCAGGAAACTAGCTAGGAATCTCTGCAGTGAGATTTTCCAGTAAATTCTCTACTCCCACACATTTTCCTATGGGAATGTATGGTCATGCTCAGAGAAATTGTATATGGAAAATATCTAGCAGCTCATCTATCCCCTTGCCACTGCAGGATTGTTCCATACAGTAGATCTGTTCCAACTCCCTCAATGGCATATTTTTACTGCAGTTTTTAAAGTATCTCACTGAAACATGAAGGATTTTGTTACAGATGTTTCACTGAGAGATTGAAAACCTCATACACATTTTCTCCTCAGTGTGACAGCCCTGCATACGTATGCCCAGTCTCCTTCAAATGTCCCAAGCAATACAACTTTCACCACTTTCATTGGAAGGCTATTCTGCAATACAGTGCTCAAGAGGTTCTTTTGATAGCCATCCTATTTTCTAGGCATCCATCCTATATTTCATTACTGTGACTACTGAAAATACATCAAGTCAACAGGAAAAAGAAAGAGACTTACGGCATATGCATGAGATTTAAACGTGAAGAAAAAGTTAAGTTAATGAAGGTAGTTTTCAGTTTTAAATGAATTATTTTTGCATGTTTTTGTTCTCAAGGTTCCCTCTTCAATATTCCAAATATAAATGGTGGTGGGATTATTTAGAAGCAGAGTACATTATAACTAAAGCCTATAGCAACCTCATTCAGCAGTGAAATTGTTGTCTCCCTCTGATCCTGAGATTATGGAGATGAGGGGATGAATGTACATCAGTAAGATTCCCTACTGAGATAGCTTTTCACTCTTTTCAGTAAGAAAAAGATCAAAGAGAAAATGGCTAATTAACATACCAAAGGAGACAAAACCCCTAGAGCTTTATCGTTGTTGCAATCCAATAATAAACAGCCAAGTACAAAAAAGATTATTTGATAATGACACACAGAACTGAAAGCCTTTGAAATGTCAGCATCTTAAAAAAATATTTTTGGAGGAAAAAATATCCATAATTATAAAGAATAATGCTTAAGCATTGGGGAATAGCTCTTCAATCCTGAGAGAGTTTCCTCATAAAACTACTTTGCCTAAGAACAGCAATGTGGTTTTCCTTTATCTAAAAGAAAAAAAATCATAAAACAAAAAGCACACAAAAGGCCCCAAATTCCTTCTTGAGTAAACATTCGGTTCTTTTATATATGAAAAATTAAACACAGTTGTTCTTGTTTTTAAAAAGTCACCAGTCCCCTTTCCTAGACCAGCTTCCAACTCATGCCTCTAACTCAAAATGGAGAGATATGGGCATCTGGAGACTCCATGTCCCTTCAAGTTGGATAACCACTGTGCAATATTAGAAACTGTGCCTATTTTTATAATGGCAGAGGCAAAAGAATATAATCTAGGGGTAGAAACAATGCAAAGCCCTGTTCCAGGAAAAGTGAATGGCTCAGGTGTTTATGGTGTAAGATAGCTAAGTATTTGTCTCTAGGTTATCAGTTCAAATCCAGCATATGCTGATAGGAATGGCAGGAAGACACCATTGCCGTTAGATGAATCCCCAATAACTAGGGGAAGTTATTTGATTATTTCAGCCTACTTCCTAGCAGATAGGTGTTATATCCTTGGGGCGCCGGTGTAGGAAGCAATCACTTGAGGCCAGAGAGCAGACAGCTAACCAAAACCACCATTTTATTTACAGACTCAGAAAGCTCACTCAGCCGGTTGAAACTGGCTGAGCTACCCCTTAATAGTCTAACTCAGTTGCCATAGTAACAAAACCCATGACAACCAAATACACAACATATTCCTCCCCCCCTAATAAGAACATCCCCTAAATAAAACACACACTAAACTAGAGAAGGAGGGTAGACTGCCTCCATTCCCGGCTAAACCCTGGGGATTATTTTGCCCCATAACCGTGGGTTCGCCCTAACTAAAGATCCAGCCGATGAGGAGGCCTTCTGTCTCTAGGTGGATTACGGCGAACTTCTGGTGTTGTTGCACCCGAAAGTACTAGGGGCTCAGGGTCCGCAGCACGAATAGGTGAGGAGGTGGTATCAGCTCGTGCTGGGCAAAGGGGTATCTCAGCTGCCGGCAGTAATGGAGGAGAACAGTCAGGAACAGGTGACTCATGATTCGGTGTCTCACCAGGAGGGGTGAAGTCAGACCCCTCAACTGCAGATGGGTCCTGAAGACTGGCATGACCTGGCAACAGCTGATCTACATGTTGCCGCCAGGTAAGATTCTCTGCAGTCCGGACTGTATAGGAAACAGGTCCTGTTTGAGTGATGACTGTGGCCGGGACCCATTTAGCTCTGGAAGTATAATTCCGAGCCAAAACTGGCTGTCCTGGGCTAAAGGTTCGGTCTTTTGCTCTGGGTGCCCGTCTGATGACTTGATATTGCTGTTGATGTTGCACAGTTTGTCTGGGTTCAGAAGGTTTCAGCAGATCAAAGCAAGTGCGCAGCTGTCGTCCCATCATTAGAAAGGCTGGGGAAGCCTGGGTCGTAGCATGAGGTGTGTTTCTATAGGAAAGTAAGAAGGTATCCAGACGCTTTTGAATGGAGTGTTGTCCCTTTGCTGATTTCAAAGCGTTTTTCATTGTCTGCACAAATCTTTCAGCTAATCCGTTGGTGGACGGATGATATGGTGCTGACGTGATGTGGTGTATCCCATTTGCCTTCATAAAATTTTGAAACTCCTGAGAGACGAACTGCGGTCCGTTGTCACTCACAAGTTGTTCTGGCAGACCAAAACGACTAAAGAGTCCTCGTAGTTTTTGGATAGTACTCTCTGCAGTAGTGGACTGCATTATAGAGACTTCTGGCCATTTAGAATGGGCATCTACTGCCACCAAGAACATGCTTCCTTCAAGGGGGCCAGCAAAGTCAACGTGAATACGTTGCCACGGGTTTTCAGGCCAGTCCCATGGGTGTAGGGGTGCCCACTGGGGTGCATTTCTTACACCCTGACATGACATACAAGCTTTTGCCTTCTCTTCAATAGCACCGTCCAATCTAGGCCACCAAAAATAGCTTCGTGCAATTTCCTTCATGCGCACTATTCCACAGTGACCGGAATGTAGCTGTTCTAACATCTGTGATCTCAGGGGTGGTGGAATAATGACACGCCTCCCCCACAACAAACAACCAGATTGGACCGATAACTCCGTCCGCCTGGACATGTAGGGAACAAGGTCGGGTGAGACCGGAGAGGTTTGTCGAGATTTTCCATGCATCACCAGGTCCATAACTTGGGATAATACTGGGTCAACGCGGGTTGCCTTCTTTATCTGAGTAGCAGTGATGGGTGTATTCTCTACCTGTTCAAAGTAGAAGATTTCCTTTTGGGTACTATCTTGATGTTTGACCGGTAAAGGCAACCTTGAGAGGCCATCTGCATTGCCGTGCAGAGTGGATTTCCGATATTTGATTTCATATGTGTGTGCAGAAAGTATCAATGCCCAACGTTGCATACGACTAGCAGCTAATGGGGGAATGCCTGTGTAGGGTCCAAAAATTGATGTCAGAGGTCGATGGTCTGTAAGAAGAGTAAACTTTCACCCAAACAGGTACTGATGAAACTTCCTAATTCCAAAAACAATTCCTAATGCCTCACGTTCGATTTGGGCGTAGTTAGTTTCTGCTTTGCTTAGAGTGCGTGAAGCAAAAGCAATCGGTCTTTCTTCTCCCGAAGGCATAATGTGTGACACGACCGCTCCCACTCCATAAGGGGAAGCATCGCAGGCCAATTGCAGGGGTAAGGATGGATCAAAGTGCATTAGAACTTCAGAATTTAACAATGCATCCTTAGCTTTGTTAAATGCAACATCACAGGCTTCAGTCCACTTCCAGGCCTTGTTCTGCCCAAGGAGCTCATGAAGTGGTTTTAGCAGTGTGGCTAACTGTGAGATGAACTTTCCATAATAGTTCAGTAGTCCTAGAAATGAGCGCAGCTGGCTTACATTTCGAGGTGGGGGAGCCTCCACAATAGCTTTAACTTTTGCAGGGGCCTTATGAAGACCTGCAGAATCGATGATGTGTCCCAAATATTCAACAGAGGGCTTGAAGAATTCACACTTGTCTTTGCGAACTCGTAGGCCATACTCTTCCAGTCTTTGTAGGGTAGCCTCTAAATTCTTTAAGTGATCCTCTTCATTTCTTCCAGTGACCAGGATATCATCCAGATAGCACTGAACTCCTGACAAGCCACACAAGATCTGGTCCATAGCCCTCTGGAACAGGGCAGGAGCCGATGTGATTCTGAAGGGTAGGCGACAGTATCGATAAAGCCCCTTATGAGTCACAATAGTCAACAGCTCTTGGGACTTTTCATCGACGTGCATCTGTAAATATGCTTGACTCAGATCAATCTTACTGAACTTTTGTCCCCCAGCCAGGCCTGCAAAGAGGTCATCGATGCGGGGAAGCGGGTATTGCTCTGCACACAACACTGGGTTGACAGTGACTTTAAAATCACCGCAAATCCGGAGAGAGCCATCTTTCTTCACTATTGGGACGATAGGAGTGGCCCATGAGCTATGGGTAACTGGTATTAGGACTCCATTGGTGACCAGGCGCTCCAGGTCTGCTTCAACCTTTGGCCTGATGGCATATGGCACAGTTCGGGCTTTCAGATATTTTGGTGGACTGCCAGTTTTAATGTTCAATGTCACAGTGATTCCCTTCATACTTCCCAAATCATCTCCAAAAACAGCAGCATGTTTCCTTAGTATAGGGGTTAGACTGGTTTCTTCTTTAGTCATCCGGTGCACTTCTGCCCAGTTCAGCTGAATCTTCCCAAGCCAAGACCTACCCATTAAGGCTGGGTAGTTACCTCTCACCACAAACAGTGGCAATTTAGCTGCCTGTCCATTGAGCTCCACCTTAACATCAATAGTGCCCAACATGGGCACAGCTTCACCTGTATACGTCTTCAGAACAGTTTTTGTTGCCTTAAGCGGAAGATGCTGTAGCTTTTCCTTATACACAGTCTCAGGAACCAGCGAGACAGCTGCACCGGTGTCTAGTTCCATGCGTATAGGTTTGCCCTCCAATAAGGGGGTTACCCAATATTCATGTGAGCCCGCTGCCAAAGACAAAACATGCAGTGGCACTTCCTCTTGTGAGGAGGTGTCACCTTGATCATCCTGGGTCTGCTCTAGGGTATGCAAGGTTCCTCTTTTTGTCGGCCAGACCACAGGCCTCTTTTTCTTTTGTTTACAGGCATACTCAATGTGTCCCTTTTTGCCACAGTGTCGACACACCAGGTCCTTACACCAGCATTCTGATGCCTGGTGTCCTGACTTACCACAGCGGTAACATTCTTGACTCTGCACAGTTTTGTGGGTCGGTTCTTGTGACACTTTTTGCACCCTAGGGGGTGCACCGATGTATTGTGCCTCCCTTGTAGCCAGTTCCATGGAGACAGCAATATCAACAGCCTTCTGTAAGGTAAGCTGAGCCTCTGTCAGTAGGCGCTTCCGTATAGCTTCACTGTACAGGCCACACACTAACCTGTCACGCAGGGCATCATTTAACATTTCTTTAAATTCACAGTGTTCTGCTAGCTTTTTTAGAATGGCTACAAATTGTACAACTGTTTCATCTTCCTTTTGGTCTCTTTTGTGGAACCTATATCTTTCAGCAATTACCAGTGGTTTTGGGGAAAAATGGGACCCCAGGATTTCCACAATGTCACTGTAAGATTTAGTTGCTGGCTTAACAGGGTGTAATAAGCTGTGTAGCAGGGAGTAGGTTTTAGCCCCTACAACACTTAAGAATATTGGCACCTTCTTCGCTTCTGTAATGTCATTTGCAATAAAAAAAAGCTCAAAACGCTCAGTATACACATGCCACTGCTCTATATTCTCATCAAAAGGTTCCAGAGGCCTGGTCAGAGTAGCCATGATTTTAGTTTCACTTTCACAGTCAGTGCAAACAAGCAGCTTTTTTTGTTTGTTTGTTCTTTACCTTAACTTCTACTTCCTTCTGTTACTGGAGCAGCACTGGAGTCTCACCCTCATCGCCACTTGTTATATCCTTGGGGCAGCCGGTGTAGGAAGCAATCACTTGAGGCCAGAGAGCAGACAGCTAACCAAAACCACCATTTTATTTACAGACTCAGAAAGCTCACTCAGCCGGTTGAAACCGGCTGAGCTATCCCTTAATAGTCTAACTCAGTTGCCATAGTAACAAAACCCATGACAACCAAATACACAACAATAGGGGCCCATGTGAATTGAAACCAGCAAAATTGGTCTAATTGGCATCCTTGTGCTCAGTTTTAACATACATGCCGGAGCTAGAATGGACATGGAAAGATACTAACCCTTCATCTCATTAGGGTTAGAACCATGGACTAGAACTCATGAGACCTGGATTCTATTCTTGGTTCTTCTGTTGAGTGACCTTAAGCAAAACTCTTCATAGATTCCAAAGCCAGAATGGACCAGTATAATTATCTAGTCTGACCTCTTGCATAATACAGATCATAGAACTTCCTCAAAACAATTCTTGTTTCAACTAAAATAATTTTTTTTTTAGAAAAAACATCCAGTCTTGATTTAAAAATTGCCAGTAACCCACCACCACCCTGGTAAATTGTTCCAATTAATTTTGGTCAGGGCTGTGGGCATTGTGGGAAAACCTGCACTTCTTTTGCTCATGCTCTATCTATCCTCTGAATAAAAAGATGATTTCCATTTCCATTTTGGTCACCGCATTTAAAAATTATTTCCTTCTCCATTCCACAGGCCATAAACACACTCTCCATATTTGTAACTAGATGTTAAGGACATAGCTACAAAATGGAAACATGAAAGCATTACAAATCCCCTCTAAGCCTGGTAATGTATAGGAGTTGTAATGCACTCCCATGTTCCTGCTCATAAATATAGCGACAGAGACAGGGTGGCTGTGAATAGAGAAAGAGCTTCAGGCAATGAGTCCAATTCTTGGATCCTCTCTAGCTGTTTTATGCCACTCCAATGGCATAAAGGAGGTAGAAAGCCAGTGCAGCCAGCTGCCTGATGAGTCTGCTTGTATAAATAGAATCCCTAGGTGTCAGTGAAGAGGCTCTATGCCATGCCTCTCTAGGTCCCAACATATTGGGCATTTCTGGAGGAAAGGGAGCATGGCCAGGACATATCTACTCCCAGTTCGAATAGTTCTTTGGGACCATGAGCAGCCAGGTCTAACTTAGATCATCCTCAGGGACCAGCCAGACTCAAGCTTGGGAAGAAGGCAAAGTTGGCTAACAGTCACTTCTCCCGCCCTTCCAACACACACCTCAGCTGTGCCAAGCGTATCTTTAGCCCTTATATGATAATGCCAATCACTTTATCTGTATGTGTAGTAATAGTTTTCCACTATAAATGCATAATTATAGTCCATAAATAGGGCCCTACCAAATTCACGACCATGAAAAACGTGTCACGGCCCATGAAATCTGGTCTTCCCCCATTAAATCTGGTCCTTTGTATGCTTTTAGTCTATACTATACAGATTTCACAGGGTAGACCAGCGTTTCTCAAATTGAGGGGCCTGACCTAAAAGGGAGCTGCAGGGGGGTCACAAGGCTATTTTAGGGGAAGGGGTCACAGTATTGCCACCCTTACTTTTGCACTGCCTTCAGATCTGGGCAGCTGGAGAGCAGCGGCTGTTAGCCAGGCACCCAGCTCTGAAAGCAGCGCCCTGCCAGCAGCAGTGCAGAAGTAAGGGTAGCAGTACCGCAACCCCCCCTACAATAACCTTGCAACCTCCCCACAATTTCTTCATGGGTCAGGACCCTTAAAATTACACCACCATAAAATTTCAGATTTTAATAGCTGAAATAATGACATTTACTATTTTAAAAATCTTATGACCATGAATTTGACCAAAATGCACCATGAATTTGGTAGGGTCCTACCCTAAATCTGAGCAATGCTGGGGAAGTAGCAGTAGATGCACTATCTAGAAATGTTATACCCTTAAAAGGCATAGAGCCTCCTGGGGCTGAGGAGACATCCTAGCCAAAGGGACCTACTTCAACTCTGTAAAGATATAGCCAGCACTATCCTCAGTGCAGCTATCCTGGTGCACAGGGAAGATGAGATAAGGCTCCACCCATTTCAAGCCCCTGCTGCTTGCCCCACCACCACCTGCAGTCACCTGCTTTGGTGGGCCTGGGAACAAAGGGCTTTTCCCTCCTATCACATTCTATGCAGATGATGTCATTTGGCCTTAAATTTCCACCCCAGTAAATATTTACTTTCCATATTTAAATGGGAAAAATTTCCCCCTGTCCATGCTGTCATTTTTAACACACATTGATATAAATCTCTACACAGTTTCACCTGCATCATTTCTTTAAAACCCTAACTCACAAACTCACAACTGCATTTCAGTATGGCTAAGTCACAGGCACAGGAGAAAGGCTGACTGGCCTTTCTCACAGCCCGCAGTCAAATGTTTCCTTTCAAAACAGCCCAATGAAGAAGTGAGCATTTCTCCAAAAGGAAGGCCATGAAAAAATGTGGAGAATCCAAACCCATGGCTCAGGCTACTGAAATTAACTCGTGTCTGTGGATTTCTTCCATGCATGCTGTTGTGAACATGAATTTACACCTTATGTTGTCAGGTCTTTGTTCTTTCAGAGAAAGCCTTTTTAGAGGTGAATCAGTGAAGATAAAAAAAATCCCACTCTACCTACCATTGTTCTTATTTATGTTCAAGCCTCAAAAAATGGTCACAGAATAGCAAAGGTTCTTGATGATATTAAACAGAGTGCCCTGATTCAATCAAAAGGTCGCATTCAGAAGAACTTTTGCAAAAATGGGTAAAAAATGTATATTGAAAACCATAAGAATTATTATGCCATACTGACTCCTTGGCAAACCACCAAAATGTAAAAGCCTTTCAACAAATCAGTATAAAAGGCATTTTATAAAGCATAACATTTGCTTTAGCTATCTGCAAAACAGTTTATATATCTCCTTTACCTCTTCAATGTAAAACCATGACAGAATTTAGTAGCATTGCGTGGGTGTTTTCTTGTCTGACTGTTCTCATATGTTTCACTAAATGGAATCCTTTCCTCACTCATTAATTATTGGTGCTGGGCAAATATTGCAAAGAAAACTAAGACATGATCTTGTGGATTGTTAAATTAGTTCACTTCCAGGGCCGCCCAGAGGGGGGGCAAGTGGGACAATTTGCCCCAGGCCCTGGGCCCCTGGCGGCAGTCCGGGTCTTCGGCCAGCATTTCGGCGGCGGGGGGCCCTTCAGTGCTGCCAAAGATGCGGAGCGACTGAAGGGCCCCCCACCACCAAAATGCCCCGCCAGCCCTGGCCCGGCGGCGGTCCGGGTCTTCGGTAGCATTTCGGCGGCAGGGGGCCCTTCAGTCACTTCGGGTCTTCGGCGGCATTTCAGCGGCGGGGGGCCCTTCAGTGCTGCCAAAGACGCGGCGTGACTGAAGAGCCCCCCCACCGCCAAAATGCCGACAAAGACCCAGACCGCCGCCGGGTGAGTACAAGCACTGCAGCTCCTCTGCTTTGCTCCAGGCCCCCTGAATCCTCTGGGCAGCCCTGTTCACTTCAATTGTGTTTGCGTCCCTATTGTGTTTGTTTTCTCTGCTTATTTTAGTGAACATGTTTCATGGTGTCTTCCCTCTCCCCCCCAAAAAAATGCAGAAACAATGAATTTTATGTGATGTTGGTACTGGAAACCCAGTTCAAAGAGTTATGTAAATGCAGTCATGGAATAGATACATGCATGTTAATTATAAGGTCAATCAAAACAGTTCACATAGTTGAATAACAAATACTCACAAGAAACTGCTGATGAGCAAGTTACAGATGAAGAATTATTTGAATAAATTAATTGGGACCAGGTTTTACCATCCTTACTTACACAGGGCAATAGCTTACTCCATAGATAGTCGGACACACTTCAGTCTGAGTAAGCATGAAAGAATCCAACTCTTGCTGAATGATTTTGAATAATGAATGAATTTCTTGATGAATGATTTTGAATAATGAATACATTTTTAAAACACTGCGATCTTTTCATGGAAAATTCACCAGCAGAAAAGGAGGCAAAACTTGTCAAATGCATTATTTTCAATTGATTAATTATTCAGCCATCTATAATTATTATTGCATATTTGAAACCACTACCACTCCCCCCTGCAACCCATCCACTTCAGCCAGATGAGTTTTTGAATAATTCTCCTACATAAAATGTGTTATGTGATTCTACTCTAAGGTTAGGACTCTGGAAGTTATGAAATGAGAAGTGTATGCAATGAAAATGAGCAGAAATATTTTGCATAAAGGGAACATGAAAACTAAGGGCTTGACTACATGCTGCGGGAAGTGGCATGGGTCGAGGGATGCCTTGGCCGCCGCTTCCCGCAGCCCCCATTGGCCTGGAACGGCTAACGGCAGCCAGCAGGACCTGCGATCGGCCGAACCTGCGGACGCTGCAGGTAAGCAAACCGTCCTGGCCTGCCAACGGATTTCCCTGATGGGACACGTGCCAAAGGTTGCCGATCCCTGAGCTAGAGAAACCATTCTCCCTTCACTCAGAGACATTAAAAATTTTGTACCATGGTGGAAAGGCAGAGGAAGCATGTTTTTGAAGGTTTCTCCAGTGCCGATGTTCCCTCAAATTTGCTGTATATAAAAATTCCTCAAATAATCATGTTGCAGCATCAAACACTCACAAGTTAGGAAATAGCAGACTTAAAGTTGCCTGTGCAATGTTAATCAGCCCCCTTATGCATATGCATTATGCTGTAGTCTTTAATTACATGATCACATACTAATTTTCCAGCAGGACCCATATGTTATTCAGCGCACAGAATGGACTTGCTCTGTGGGTGAATTGTTATCTGTATGTCCCCTGCCTCATTTGTTGCAGATGTTGGAAGGTGTATAGTGAATGAGGCATAGGGCTGCAAGGAGAAAAAGGAAGGTCTCATGGGTAAGGCAATTGCCATGGAGAACTGGCTTCTAGGAGCTAGAAGAAGCTCAAGCATGCTCAGTGACAAAATCTTTGGAGATTTTAGCTGTTAAAATCATCAAGTCTTTATTCTGCAGTTGCAAACTGTGATTTTTCAAAGGCTTATAACTTGCCCAGACTTGGGTGGATTTTCACAGCAATATCAGAAAGCACATCCCTGGAACAAAGGCCACACTCCTGACAAATTTCAAAATCCTGCTACAAAGCAGGGGGTGCTAGATCTGCTCAAATAACAGGTTAACATATTTTGTAATATTAGCAAAACAACCTAATTTTTCCTAGCTTTATATTTGGAAACAGCTGAACCATTTTGGCTGAAATTTTCCAAATCAATTCAGCCTGAGGCAGACAGATGAGTGCCTCAGAAACTTTAATGTATTTATCCTCACAACTCCCCCCAGGAGGTGGGCAAATACTATTATCCTCATGTTACACATAAGAAACTGAGCTACAGAGTGGCTAAGTGGCTTGCCCGAGGTCACACAGAAAGTCTGTGGCGGAGCAGGAAATTGAACCTATGCCTCCCAACTAGAGCCAGTCAGAAATGTTATGATAAAACATAGTTTCTTTGGAAAATGCCAGTTTGTCAAACCTGACATTTCCCACAAAAGTGAGTTAGGTTTGCTGAACTTTCACCAAATTTCAGGCAGGGTTCCAGCTGTCAGGCAGCCCTGCCATGAGTTCTGTCTCAGTGCTTTTAGGGAAACAAAACCAAATTTAAAAAAGCCAAAATTTCTCAAGAACCAGAAATTACAAGTTTCAGCAAGCTCTACTCCCACGTCTTAGCCCAAACCTTTGGACCATTCTTCCTCTCCTGGCTGCCCAGGAACCTCTATATCATTGTCCATACACACCCTTGGCTGACAATTTTTAGTCCAGGCACTACCTATCATTTCAAAATTTCAAGCAGTTGCCACTTGCTTTGTACTTTAACTTCTTCCTCCCCCAATCACCATCTATTGTCAGTCAATTCCTTGTCTAACCAGTTTTTGAGTTGGACTCAAAAGGAGATGCCAGTTTTCACAGTCAGGGGAGATTATCTGCACCTTTTCTAATTTCATAGACTCATAGAAAAGTAGGACTAGAAGGGATCTCAATAGGTCATCTAGTCCAGTCCCCTTCACTCAAGGCAGGACTAAGTAACTAGATCATTTCTGACAGGTGTTTCTCTAATCTGCTCTTAAAAACCTCCAATGACGGAGATTCCACGACCTCCCTAGATAATTTGTTTCAGTGCTTATCTATCCTGACAGTTAGGAAGTTTTTCTAAATGTCCAACCTAAACCTCCCTTGCTGCAGTTTAAGCCCATTGCTTCTTGTCCTAGCCTCAGAGGTTAAGTAGAAGAATTTTTCACCCTCCTCCTTCTAACAACCTTTTATGTATTTTATAAATGTTATCATGTCCCCCCTCAATCTTCTCTCCAAACTAATCCCAATTTTTTTTCAATCTTTCCTCAGAGGTCATGTTTTCTAGACCTTTCATCATTTTTTGTTTCTCTCCTCTGGACTTTCTCCAATTTGTCCACATCATTCCTGAAATGTGGCACCCAGGACTGGACACAATACTACAGCAGAGGCCTTATCAGTGCTGAGTAGAGTGGAAGAATTACTTTGGATATCTTGCTTACAACACTCCTGCTAATACACCCCAGAATGATGTTCTCTTTTTCTGCAACAATGTTACTCCGTTCACCAATATTTAGCTTGTGATTCACTATGACCCCCAGATCTCTTTCTGCAGTACTCCTCCCTAAGCAGTCATTTCCCATTTTGTATGTGTGCAATGGATTGTTTCTTCCTAAGTGGAGTACTTTGCATTGGTCCTTATTGAATTTAATCCTATTTACTTCAGACCATTTCTCCAGTTTGTCCAGATCATTTTGAATTTTAATCCTATCCTCCAAAGTGCTTGCAACCCCTCCCAGCTTGGTACCATCTAGAAACTTTATAAGTGTATTCTCTATGCCATTATCTAAATCATTGATGAAGACATTGAACAGAACAGGACCCAGAACTGATCCCTTCTGGATCCCTACTCGATATGCCCTTCCAGTTTGATTTTGAACCAAGGACAACTACTCTCGGAAATGGTTTTCCAACAAGTTATGCACTCACCTTATAGTAGCTCCATCTACCCTATATTTTCCTATGTTTGTTTATGATAAGGTCATGCAAGACAGTATTACCCTACTAAAGTCAAGATATACCACATCTACCATTTCCCCCCATTCACAAGACTTGTTACCCTGTCAAAGAAAGCTATTAGATTGGTTGACATGATTTGTTCTTGACAAATCCATGTTGACTGTTACTTATCACCTTATTATCTTCTAGGTGTTTGCAAGCTGATTGCTTGATTATTTGCTCCACTATGTTTCTGAGTACTGAAGTTAAGATGACTGGTCTATAATTCCCCAGGTTGTCCCTATGTCCTTGTAAATAGATTGGCACTATATTTGCCTTCTTCCAGTCCTCTGGAATCTCTCCTGTCTTCCATGACCTTTCAAAGATAATTGCTAATGGCTGAGATATCTCCTCAGTCAGCTCCGTGAGTATTCTCAGATGTATTTCATCAGGTCCTGCTGACTTGAAGACATCTAACTTGTCTAAGTAATTTTTAACGTATTCTTTCCCTATTTCAGCCTCAGATGCCTCCTCATTTTCACTGATGTTCACTATGTTAGACTATATTATTTGTTTCTTATTCAAATAAAAATGAATTATTTATTTTTAGAGAGCTTCACGTCTTGCCTCTTCATTGAGGTATCTTGTTTGCTTTTTTTAAATTAGGAATTCAAATAATTCATATAATATTCTTGTGCTGCTGAAGACTTATCACAATTGTCAAATGCTTTCAATTAGTCTCTCCTTGTTTTAAGTCCGCATGTCTGTGATCCTTACAGAATGTGAAATTAGACACTGATTCTCTTATGGGTTTTTTGGTTTATTCCTCTCCCCAGAATATGTACAAACTGGCAGTAGCAACACAAGCTCCCCATCCATTCCATTGCTCTTGTCTCAGAGTCCAGAGTGAGGCCCCCTAGCTGTGCTGTTCAAGGCGTCAGCCCCCTTGCAGAGAAAGTTAAGGTAGTTCAAACAAGTCAGTATATTTCCATAGCCCACCAAAAGCAGAGTCCTAGGGCTTCAGGAAACCAAAGAAAAAAGTACCAGCCCTTTCTGGCTCCCAAGCCATTTCCTGGCCAGCAATCCCTGTTTTCAGGGGGGCAGGAAACTTGCAGTTCTGTTCCTTCAGAATACCACCCCATACCAAGCAGGGACACAGAGATCCTCCTGTTCAAGGTCCTGCCCATCTCCAGGCTTGACAAGCCTCACAGGTGTGCCAGGTTGAGGCTGACTATGCCCAGAAGAGCTTTTTAACCCTTTCCTGACTGGGGAGGAGATATTCCCAACCACGCCACTTACTGGTGCAAAAGTTGTCTCTGCTCATGTAATATTTCACCTCTCATCTGGGATAGCTAATCAAGGTACCCATTAGAGAGGACTGCAAGAAATTGAGAATCCACCTATCACCTTTCCTATTACTGAGAACCCCACTCATTTCACCCCAACCTCCAGACAGCAATCATATAGTATTAAAGTTTAATCACTACTGACTAGAGTCAGATTTGTGTTCTGTTTAAACACTCAACCAGCCTGTCGGTTTGGGGATGGTTGACTGAAGTCTGAAGCTTCTTGATCCCCAGAAGACCACAGACTGGGCAGAGTGGCCATGATGTAAAATTTGTTCCCTCATCAGTAAGGATCTCTCGGGGCACCCCACCTGGGCGAATACCTTCAAAAGTTCCACCACGATGGTTTGAGCGGTGGTGTTCCTTAATGGGATGGCCTCGTGGAAGTGGGGCATAATCCATAGTCACCAGGATATCGTGGAACCTGGTGATGCTCTTGGCGAAGGGCCCCCATGAGGTCAGTGTCTTTTCCTGTCCCAGATGGCCGGACACAGGAACGTCATGAACCAGTTTCAGAATGGCCCACTGGTGACACTGGGGCATAACCAGTTGGATCGGGGCTTTTGGGTTTGGCGGTCTCGGTCAACCCAATAGAGGCAGTCCCTGGTCAGTTCAAACCATGGTTACTGCACTGCTCGCTGAAGTTCCATTGCTTCCCCCATTGACATAGGCCAGTTGTTAGTAGGCCCGGCTGAAGGCCGGGTCCTCCCTCTGGTCTCTACTGAAATTGGCCACTATGTATGGAAGTACTTCCTCCGCTGGCAAAGTGTGCAAAGCATCTTCCTCTGGGGTACCTGGGCCTAGAGGTTGGGCTGGTGGGTCACCTGGATTGGCCCTCCTGAGTCCTTCATCCTCAAAGGGGTCTCCCTCGAGGGCTGTCTGTGGCTGTTGGACTCAGACGCTTATGGCCTGCAGGATTCTGGTGAACCCTGGCCGGTCTTGCCCAAAACTTATGGGGTAAGGCAAACTCAGGGATAACCCCTCTGTCATTAATCTGGTCATTCCATCCACAGTTATTGGGATTCATGTGTTGGAGTAGGACTTCATGTTACCGTGGATACATAGGAGTCAGATCTTGCCTGGCCCAGGGTCTGCTGCAAGGGCAAGCCCTCGGCATACCAAGGTCTGCCCACAACCCGAGTCTACCAGGGCAGGGACCTGCTTCCCACTTAGGCTCACCAGGACTGTTACCTTTGCAGTGGGATGTTGGTGGGCGCGGGACTTGTCCACACAAACCCGGCCAAGGTGCAATCCATTCCTGGTCACTCTTGCTGAAAGTGTCCAAAGCAGCTGCAGGTGAAACAGGGCCCAAACTCTCAGGGGCCAGGCTGGGTTTTTGGGTTCCATGGGTGATCTGGTGGGCTCAGATTTGCAGCCTTTCCTCCTCTGCCACATCCTTCGGGGGCTTCCCAAGACGGTGAGGCAGTCTGTGGAAGGTGGCTGCTGCTGTGGCCCTCATTCCAATCTGGGCAAGGTCGAGCATCAGCCTTAGGGCTGGAGTTCTTGTCCAGGCCTAGGGTGTTCCTGGCCAGCTTCATGGCCCAGGCCCCTGGCGTGACTGGGGTTTCAGCAGCCATAAAATCTTCCATCAAGCCCACTGCCACACTCAGGTTGGTGGGCCGATACCAGAGAATCCAGGCCCTTCCTCGAGGCAGAAGTATGTGGATAAACTGCTCGACAATGAGCTTCTCAGCCATGTCAGTTGCAGAGTGCCGCTCAGGCTGAAGCCTGCCCCAGCAGGTATCCTTAAGTTCCTGAGCCACAACCCAGGGTCAGGCCCATGATGTGAATCTCTTCCCCCAGAATCGCCATTGAAGAGTCTCATGGGTAATGTCCATGGCGTAGAATATGGTTAGTTTTACTCACCCATTATCTTGTGCCTCATCATTTGGCAGCCCACAATAGGTTTCTTGGGCTGTACCCATCAGATATGGGGCCAAAAGAGTGGCTCACTGGGCAGGGGACCACCTGGCCATTGAGGCGATCCATTTGAAAGTCACCAAGAAGGCTTCCCAGTCGTCCTCGGGCCCCATCTTTGTGAGTCGCACAGGCATCACGGAGACAGACAGGGTCATCACTCCTTCAGAAATGGATCCAGCGGGGTTGGGCAGCAGGGCTGCAAGCTGCTGGAAGCCCTGCCACTGCTGTTCTTGCTGTTGAGCCCCAGACTCCCAGATCAGCTGCTGCTGCTGGGCTTCTAATTGCTGCACCAGCTGTTGCTGCTTCTGGCTCTCTGCCCACCACTTCATCCGCTTGTTGATCTCCATTCTGGCAGTTTGAGCCAGTGGCAGGTTGATAGCACAGCAAAATTCCTTTTCTAAGGGGTGGGGGCACTGCCCGCATTCTCCACAAAGTGTAGTGGTCCATGGCCATCCCTCCCCATCAGTCTCTGAGGGAGGCCACGCCCCCTCACTATGTGTACCTACAAATGCAATGCTCAACAGAGGAATTAGCAGTCTAAGGGCACTGGCCCGCTATGCAGGGCAGAGCAGTAAGCCACCTAAGGGCTCAGGGAGTAGGCCTGCTGGTCTCAGGTGAGTAGGCCACCAGTCCCCAAAAGGTAGAGTGGTAGGGGGACATGGGGACCCCAGCCCACCCTACTCCATCAGGTCCCAGCCCAGGGCCCTGACCATGGTGGAGAGTTCCACCACTGGGTCAGTGGGGATCCCACTGAAATACGCTGACTCTGGCAACCAAACCGGACTATTTTCTAGTGTCCCTGAGCTACTTCTGACTACGTCCTCTGAGTGTACCTCAATCTCCTGAGGTTCTTCATGTCCCTGGGGTACATGGCCAGCAGAAGTCCCAGTAGTTCCTCCTGGTACTGGTAAGTTGGCAGTCCCAACACCGCCTCTGGGTCCTTGGCCTGGAAGCTCAGGGCTTGTCTACATTATCCGGTGGATCGATGGGCAGCGATCGATCCAGCAGGGGTCGATTTATCACATCTAGTCTAGATGCAATAAATTGATTGCCGAGCACTCTCCTGTCGACTCCAGTACTCCACCAGGGTGAGAGGCACAGGCAGAGTCGACGGAAGAGCATCAGCCATCAACTTACCGCAGTGAAGACACCACAGTAAGTAGATCTAAGTACGTCGACTTTAGCTAAATTATTCATGTAGCTGAAGTTGTATAACTTAGATCGCTATCCCTCCTCTCCCTCCCAGTGTAGACCAGGCCTCAGTCTCTGGCACAGAGCTCAGCAACAGGCAAGAGATGTCTGCTTCTTTCCCTGATGCTCACACAACTGGGCTGTAGTGTCCGCCTTTTAAAATTCCTATCCCGCCCCTCTTCTTCTGGTGTGGGGGTCTTGGCTTACCTGGCTCTACCCACCATCGGGTGGAAAGTGGTTCCTCTCCATCAATCTCAGAGGGAGGCCATGCCCCCTCATTGCAGGACCATTATGATCATCTAGCTGACCTCCTGAATAACACAGGTAAAAGAAACTCACCAATAATTTCTGCATCAAGCCTTAACTTCTATTTGAGCTACAGAATATATTTTAGAAAGTTTTCACTAAAGGCGTCAAACAACAAAGAATCTACCAGTTCTCTAGGTAAGTTGTTCCAATGATTAATGACCCTCACTGTTAAACATTTGCTCCTTATTTCTACTTCAAATTTGTCTGCCTTCAGTTTCCAACCACTGAATCTTGTTATGCCTTTTTCTGCTAGAGTAAAGAGCCATCTACAATTAGAAATCTCTACCCTATATATGTACTTGTAGACTGTGATCAAGTCATCTTTTAGCCTGTTCTTGGATAAACTAAATTGATCAAACTTCTTTAGTCTCTAACTATAAGGCATGTTTTCCAGATCTTGAATTCTTGAAGTCTAAGAAGTCTTAAGTCCCATTGATTTCAATGGGAGTTAGGCACCTAAATACCTTTGAGGATCTGCGCCTGAGTTGGGATGACAAGTGACTGCTTTCATTGGAACTTGTGCATTTAAGTCACTGAGGTGCTTTGAAAGTACATACCACAAAATGAAAGAAAGCTACATTCTATTAGCATGGGCACAGGTTTAGGTGTCAGGAGCTTGTGAGTCCTAGTCCTGGGTCTGCCAATAACTTGCTCTGTGAATTTGAGTGAATATCACTTATCTTTCTCTTGCCCCATTTATATAATAGGGATAATAATACTAGCCTATCTAGGCAGTATTGGATGAGTTCCTTGCACCCAGTTCCTCAGTGCCCTACACTTCATGTAAGTCCTTTGCACCAGTGAGCAGTGAGCATGAAATTGTAGTGTTTTGGGCTGGCAACACTTTGAACTGATGTAAAGGACTACTGAGGGTTCAGGGCAAAGAGAAATCAGGTTCATTTCTGTTGGTCAAACACTCTGTATATGAAAGGATGTACTCAGTATTATTATTCTTGTATTTGTTTCAAATTCCATCACAATCAGGAACATCCTTTTCAAATTCCCTAGTACAATACTCTCCAGATGCCTCTGGTGAGGCATCCTGGCTTAAAATGAAACAACAGTTCCATCCATTTGACAGGAAGGTTTGTCAAAGTTCAATCACTATCTCTAGATGGTACAACTCTGGATATTAATATATTGTTTCTGACCTACGGCCACGCAGCATGGATTACTTCGGCGGCATCTTATCTTACTGCAACAATTATAGTAGTTAATAGGTTAAGGAATATACTATATGTAAGTCTTCTGGAAATGCTTTCACAAGTTTTTCATTCCTCATTTGAGATGAAGGGCACAACTGTTTAAGGATTAGCTCTCCCCTCTCTTAATGCATACCTCTTTGATGATACCACACCGTGCTATCTTCCCATGTGGAATGGGAATGGAGATGAGATATGCTAGGGGAGTTATTAGAAGTAGGCCCTTTTTTTACCTTTAAGGCAATTACAAGCCAAGACAAGAGTATCTAATGTGCAACATTTTCAGCATTTGTAACTTAGGCATTTTTATCTTGGCAACCCATGAAAACATCCAGATATGTCCCAGTTTTAAAAACAATGTCAGGTATTATAAACCGCCAGTGAGATTGAGCTCAAGTTTATTTTTTACACTTTCAAACTGGAAAATGTTTTCTGATAAATTAATGGATCTTTTGACTCAGGAGCTGTGAATTACCATCCTTGTCTTTTCTGGAGATAGAAATAAAGGCAGAATTTTGTGGTGACCAAATGTAGTCTGATACAATCCATTCATTTACATATTTTAATTTAACGCCCACATAGCTGTGATATCTGAACAAGGAAAACAAACAAAGTCATCATCCTGTTAGCAATAACCATTTTCCAAGAATATAGGTAGATCTGCCAGGGCATTAGGTTTAATGAAACAATCTGTAAACAAATATCCCTTAGCCCGAAAGCTGTGTCAGATCACCAGGGCCAGTAAGTTCCACAGAGGATACCCTTCCACTAGCTTCAGATAATGTAACTCCAGTATTCATCACCCAGCATGTCTTAACCACTGCAGTAGGACACATAAAAGAAGGCAGTCTCAGAGGTTGTATTCAATCCAGGCAGAGCTGGTTGAAAATGTACTATCACAGTGAGTGGGGGGGGGTTACAGTAGAAAAAGGCTTTTTAGCTGAATGGAAATTTTTGTGGGGGTGAAATCTGCCAAAAATTAGGAAGGGTTCATCAAAACTATGTAAACTAAAACTTTCAGTTTTAAATAAAAATAATCCAGTTTCAGTGGCTGTTTCAATTTCAACAGAATTTTTCATAGGAAAAATACCATTTCCCAACAAATTCTCCATCTCAGGCTTTAAAGGTCATAATTAATACCTTGAATTGTACCCTGAAGCAAATCAGAAGCCAGTGCAGAACACAGAGTAATGCTATAATGTACATCTATGGCCACCCCAAATAGGAAGGGAATTGCTGTCCTCTGCATTAGCAGACATTTCCAAATCCCTTTAAAGCAGAACATGTTGTAGTAATCTTGTCTGGAACTGACAAAGACATGAATAACTGTGACAAGCTCCTCATCAAATGGAAGACGCTCCAGTCCTCTGTCTAAACAGATTTTAAAAGGTACTAGGAGCCACCACCACTGTCTGGAAATTGACATGTAGTGACAGATTGAGCATGGCCCTTTGACTGAAGACCATTTCAGCAGAGGGTGGGCAAATGCCCCCAAACAGTTGATACAAGCAGAGTCACTACTCATCTCTCCTGATCCTCCTCCTTACCAACCAGCATCAGTTCCAGCTTTTCTGGGTTAAGTGTCACTAGTAGTTCATTCTCATCCACAGCCATACGCAGCCAGGGACTGGGAAACTGCAGAAATTGAGTTTGACAACTGGCGAGGTAGAGCAAAGTAGCCTCTACATAATGGAGCTAGTGCAGCCCATAGTATTTCTTGGTCTCCTCTAGTGGCCTGCCATATGTATTGAAGAAGAGTGTGACACATTGGAACCCTGAAGGGCTCCACAAGTGTGAGGTCAGAGGGAGGGATTTTAGATTCTCTTCATAAAGAAGTGGGCCAGCTTAAGGCCATCCCACTCACTCCTATCGGACTAGTTTGGTGTGCAGTGCAATAAGATCTGATGCCACTCCAGTCTACGTTTCATACTGTATCTGTTGGATAGTGCAGTCATTCAGTCTTTCCAATGTCTGGGCAATAGCAATGTTTAGATGAGGACTACCTAATGGAAGTTCAGTGCTTATTAAGACAGAGAAAATGTTGGTGGGCTGAGGGATGCAGTTGGAGATGATTATTCCCATCTATTGAAGGAGTCATATCTGCCTTCTGTTACTAGGGCTATGCCGAAACTATGAACCTCACAGTGGCACAGCTACAGCTACAGCTGTGCCACTGTAAGGTCTCCTGTGTTGCTGCTCTCTCCTGCCGGCATAATTAAACCACTCCCCACAAGCAGCATTTGCTATGTCGGCAGGAGAGCCTCTCCTGACAAAATAGCACTGACCACACCAGCACTTTGGTCGGTGAACCTTATGTCGGTCAGGGTGGGTTTTTTTCACACCCCTGACCAACAAAAGTTTTGCTGACAAAAGTGCTGAAGTAGACAAAGCCTAAGATTTTCAACCCTAGGAATCCTATTAGGTCTTAGATGCTTAATGCACTCTTCATGGAGCTACCAATGAAGATTATTTTTAACTTCAACTATTGTACAAAATGCAGCTGCCCATTTATTTAATGGTGATTGATAAAGCACATTTCCCTGGTGCTCCATATATACAACTGGCTTACTAATAATTTCCAGCTTCAATTTAATACATTGGTAGAGAAACTCTTTGCAGTTTGAATCTTGTATATCACAGACACTTTCTTTCTCCTCCTGCTCTTATCTGGCTGTTGAAAGAGCTGAGCTGCAAGATCTAGAAGTCACTAAATTGGTTTCCAGTGGAAGACCCTCAACCCTGGAACTTAATTCCCATTGGTGTAAAAGGGCCTGAGTAAATTAGTACCATATCAGTAGATTACATGGACAGGTTTCAGGGCTTGTTTAGTTTTTATAGAGTTTCAGGCCAGATGGAAGTATTAAAAACATCTAGTCTGACTTCCAGTAATTTTACCCAATATGTGTAATGATCCAGCCACTCCAAGTCTCTATTCAAACCCAAGTTAATGGTATCTAGTTTGCATATTAATTCAAGCTCAGCAGTTTCTCGTTGGAGTCTGTTTATGAAGCTTTTCTGTTGCAAAAATTACCACCTTTAAGTCTGTTACTGAATGGCCAGAGAGGTTGAAGTGTTCTTCTACTGGTTTTTGAATGTTATGATTCCTGATGTCAGATTTGTGTACATTTATTCTTTTCGTAGAGACTGTCTGGTTTGGCCAATGTACATGCCAGAGGGGCATTGCTGGCACATTATGGCATATATCACATTGGTAGATGTGCAGGTGGCTGGGTCATTACACATATTGAATCTATTTCCCCATGTTAAGTATCCTCACACCTTCTTGTCAATTGTCTAAAATGGCCATCTTAATTATCACTACAAACTTTTTTTTTCTCCTGCTGATAATAGCTCATCTTAATTAATTAACTTCTTACAGTTAATATGGCTACTTCCACTTTTTCATGTTCTCTGTATGTATATATATCTTCTTACTATATGTTCCATTCTATGCATCTTATGAAGTGGGCTGCAGCCCACAAAAGCTTATGCTCAAATCAATTTGTTAGTCTCTAAGGTGCCACAAGTACTCCTGTTCTTTTCATGTAAGCTAGTTAGTCGTACTGTATATGTTATTTTTAAAGGAAATATAATGCTCATGAAAGTTGCCAGGCTGATAGCTCCGGAGAAAGAGATCATCCTCTGGTTTATTCATAGAAGGACAACATGGGCAGCAGCGAGCAATCTTCCTTTAACTCCGCATCCGGCATCCTTCAAGCCTAACCTGGAGGGATCACTTTCATGGGTGAAAGGGTGCAGGTACACCTACACTGCAAAACCAACCCCACTGCAATGAGTCTCAGAGCCCAGGACAACTGACTTGGGCTCACAGGGCTTGTGCTATGCAGGGAAGATTAGGGTTTTGTGGGGTCCCTGGGCCAGATCAAGTGTGGGCAGAAGTGCTAGGCAGCGGGAGCAGGGTGGGCTGGGGCCGAGCCCATTTTTCCGGGGCCTCCCAATTGGCTGGGGCCCTGGGCACGGGCCCCATTGGCCCAGTCGCTAATCCGCCACCGGTGCTACAGGGCTACAAATAGCAGTGTAGATGTTCTGGCTCAAGCTGGAGCCCAGGCTCCAAGACCCTCTCCGCTCACTGGATTTCAGTCCAAGTTCCAACCAGAGGCCGAAGGTCTACACTACTATTTTTGTCCCTGTAGCGCAAGCTCTGAGACTCGCTGCTCCAGGTCTTGTTTTGCAGTGTAGATGTACGCTCAGTCTCCAAATTCAGGCAGTCCCTAGCTCCTCTGGGCTTGTCTACACTAGGAAACCACATTGTGTGGTAATACATAACTAACACATGTTAAGAACTATGTTGTTAAACATGATTTGCATTTAAGATAAACAAAGATTGTCATGTTTAAAATCACGTTCCCTGGGTATGGTTCAACTATGACCAGTCGGCATGATTTTAATCATGACAGTCCTTGTCTAAACTAAGTGTTCAACATTATGTAAGATAATGCAGAGCAAAAATTTTCAGAAGCACATAAATGTCTTAGGAGCCTGAGTCCCACTGAAAGTGCTTCTGAAAATGTTACCCATGGTGTCATTTCCCAGTATGGACAAGACTCACATTGCCAGTTTCTTTCTGTGGTCTAGAGATGTGCACACTAGAAAAGGGACTGAAACCACCCACTTATTTCACACAGGGCTCCGAACAGCCAGTAGATGGTAGCAACTGCCGGTCACTACCAACCTGAGCTGTATTCACACTAACAACCTAGATGCAAAAAGCTACACATCTCATTGTCAGTGTGCTGAGTCCCTCATAAAAGTAGAAATGCTATCACTACTCTGCAATAGCTAATTACAATGAATAGCTGAAAAATTAATCAGAAACAACATTGGCCTATATACAGAGATATATTTAATACCTGTGCTGTCCATTCAAGGAAATGTTCAGCTGAAAAAGTGAGATTCTGGTAAAAATGGATCTGATAGGGTGATGTGTGTAATGGTTGCCCCCTAAACAATGACAAAATGAGCAGAGAGACTATATTGTCTGTCTGTCTGACTTGGTCACTGGTAGGGCAGTTTATATGATAGAACACCACAAGGACTCTTACATGTGTGTAAAAGCTTTTTGGAATCAGAACCTAGAGTCCTGTGCTTAAGAAATGCTGTTAAATGAGGTAAAAGTTATAAACAAGGCAGCCATTATAATGTGAGAAATGTCTGAAAGAAGAAAACGCCATACTGTGAGAAATAATAATGCAAACTACTCTTATTTGGGGAATAGTTTCCAGCCCATCATAACCACTACTGACAGAAAATTATTAGCATGAAATTACAGGATGTGCCTTATAAAAGGAATTTGTAAATGTAACTACATCATTTCTGCATAAATTAAAATATTTTAATAGAAAGCGCTTGCTACAGAGTTGAAAAAATGCTAATTGAGGAAAACGTGCTCTGAACATGAGCATTTACCACAGGGCAAAATACTTGCCTGCAATGGCAATTTGCATGAGGAAAGGCAAGGTGCTGAGACTTCCAGTGTGTTTCTACTCTGAAAGTGGCTTTAAAAAAAATAGCATGTGGGGTTCGACATTTATTGTGTCTTTTTGATTTCCATGCAAAATGTGCTGAGTTTATAAGATGTTTTTTTCCTACAGTAACTCCCAGTCCTGAAAACTCAGATTGGGATCTTTACGTCAAGCTGTGCTCCTTCTGCCTCTTTTATCATCACTAGTAATAAATATTTTGCAGCCCGTAAGTTGCATTCAGTTACATCTGTCCATCCTTATTGTCCTCAGCAACACCTGTGCAAGCCTATTATTTTCTCTGGGATACACATGTAAATGAGGGCATAATCTGAAGACAATATGATTGCACAGGTGGCCCTGAAAATGGACTTTAGTCAATGATTCTGTTGATGATGCAAGTGGAGGAAGAGAATTCCAGTCAATCTTCCAGAGCTGAGTTGGTTCTGTAGAGCTGACTGGTACTTTTTTCAGAGACGCAGCATATATGACCCTGAACATAGACATGGAACAGACCTACTGAGTAAGAAGCTACCATTTTTAAATAATACATTTTTAGAGTAGAAAACACAGCTGAATCAAATTATTCATTATTTTTATTTAACATTTATCATTTGTATAGCTCTGACAATGCTTTATGAGATACCCAAATAAGCCCTTGCCCTGAAGAGATTACAGTCTATAATATGCCATATAGCAGCAGAATGCACTGGAGAATTAAAAAGTGAGGTGTGAAAGAATGAAGGGGTCTCCTTAAATCCCCTCAACTGGAAATTTTCCCAACGACTATTTAATCAGCTATGAAAATGTTGTAATCACTTATGACAAGGTAATATCAGGCAGATCTCAGGTCACATATTTTAGAAATTGGCTCTGGTTTTTGCATGTGTAATTTAAAACAATGGCAGTTGCCTCCCTAACTACCTATTTGTACTCACAAACCAGTTATTTAAATGTTAACAATATTGTACCTACAATTAACTGTGGGCATAAAAATGTGCCTGCAGTTTTCTACAGAAGCAAAATTGTGCCCACAAAAAAATGTCCATTTGAAACCCGACTGAAAATCAGTGTTTCTATTACCCTCTTTTCTCTAAAGCAATTTTAAACCCTATCTATGCTACCACTTTGAAAATTGGGTAGCATTCTTTGCATCCATAGAACACAATTTGTTATTGTGCCATAAGCAAATTCCATAAGAACACTGAAATACCTCTGGAGGTGTATTCTTGAACATAGTTCTGAGAAACAGAGCCACTCTAGGAACCACATTGATTTCATGGAAAAAGTTGCCAGCTCTCTGATAACAGCAAAATTGTTCTCTTACTGCAATATCACTAATTCAGTACTTCCAGAACCAGTAGCCTCACCTCTTTAATTATGCAAATAAAGAGATGTACTGCTGGTCTGGAATTAAGCTTCTGAGCATGTCCAATGGGAACTAGATAATTTCCAAGACCCTGAGTAGATTCCCACTGAGCTAAGAGTTCATACAGTTAATAAAAGCTCCGAGCCTTCCATCTAAACAAAGCTGGTAATTTGAGTTTTTAATAAGCATTACAATTAACTTTTGATAGCTGCTCAGAGGTCTATGTAAAATGAGCTGGTTGTCTGAGTACAGTTCTTAGTGGTTAGGTATCGCATCACAAAATTCCTATCACAATTGACACACTTCTTGGGAATCTCAGCAGAGAAGCTAACAACTGAATTGATTGAGAGACTGAACAGTTCCATAAAACTGGTTCCCTCCAGGCCATAATAGCAACAAAATAAAATAAAACGGTATGAAAGCAGAGGACAGGGTGATGTTAAAGATCTTGTACTGATGCTACCCAGGATGTATTTGTCTTGAAGATAAAGAGAATTCTTCTGTCCCCTTAGCTATCAGATTGATACTTTCCACCAGATCTAAATACTTAAAGCAAGTTTTTTCAATATCAGCTACAACAACCCTTCTCCCAATGTCTGCAGTCTCTCAATACAGAAAATAACCTCCCTTAAAATTTTGATTTATTTTTTTCTGATGAGGTAAAATTGTGGCATTGCTGAAAATAATGACCATTTTCAAACCACCCCACAGCAACATTCTAGCTGATCCCTCCCTTTCATTGTAAGATTATATTGTTACTGAAATATTTTCTGTATTAAGTATCATATTCCCAGCAGGATGTATTCTGTTTTGTAAAGGACAGAGAATGTAACACAGGATCTATATCATATTGCCTCTATATCAGGGGTTCTCAAACTTCCTTGCACCGCGACCTCTTGTGACAACAAAAATTGCTACATGAGCCCAGGAAGGGGGACCGAAGCCTGAGCCTGCCTGAGCCCTGCTACTCCCGGTGGGGAGGCTAAAGCCAAAGCCTGAACCCTACTTCCTTGGTGGGGGGGAGCCAAAGCCTGAGGGCCTCAGCCCCAGGTAGGGGGGCTGTAACCTGATCCCCACTGCTCAGGGTTGAAGCCTTCAGACTTCAACCCCAGACGGTGGGGGCTGGGCTTCAGCCCCTGGCCCCAGCTAGTCTACGCCAGCACTGGTGACCCCATTAAAACAAGGTCATGACCCACAGTTTGAGAACTGCTGCTCTATATAAATCCATGGTACACCCACATCTTGAATACTGCATGCAGATCTGATCGCCACATCGCAAAAAAGATATTTTGGAATTGGAAGGGGTGCAGAAAGGGGCAAGAAAAATGATTAGGGGTATGGAACACCTTTCGTATGAGATGAGAGTCCAGACTGCGACTTTCCAGCTTGGAAAAGAGATGACTAAGGAGGGATATGATAGAGGTCTATAAAATCATGACTGGTGTGGAGAAAGTAAATAAGGAAGTGTTATTTACTCCTTCTCATAACACAAGAACTAAGGGTCATCAAATGAAATTAATAGGCAGGAGGTTTAAAACAAACAAAAGGAAGCATTTCTTCACACAATGCACAGTCAACCTGTGGAACTCCTTGTCAGAGGGTGTTGTGGAGGCCAAGACTATAACAGGGTTAAAAAAAAAGAACTAGATACATTCATGAAGTATAGATTCATCAATGGCTGTTAGCCGGGATGGGCAGGGATGGTGTCCCTAGCCTCTGTTTTCCAGAACCTGGGAATGGGCAACAGGAGATGGCTCACTTGATGGTTACCCCTTCTGTCCACCTGGCATTGGCCACTGTCGAAAGACACATACTGGGCTAGATGGACCTTTGGTCTGACCCAGTATGGCTGTTCTTATCTGACTGCAGTTAAACATCTAAGCTGTCTTTTAAGGATACTTTATGAAAACAACAAAAATAAGTTGGAAAATATACATGCACTGGATCAACTATATATTTTTTTCATTTCTTCTTTCTATTATTATATTATCCTGTATGTTGTGCTAGCCTTAATCATGGACTTCTAGTCTCAAAAATCAACAGCTACTGAATTATTTTTTTTTCTATCTTTCAGCTGAGAAAATATCTTTTAGTTTATCTTAAATCTAATCATTATTTTCCTTTCTATTCAGCAGATTTACTGTTTTACACAAAGATTCACAATACAAAAGAATGTAGATAGTTGCAGAGCTTTTTTTATTTTATTTTTTTTGGAAGACTTGCAGTGCATAGTTCGAGATTTAATGCCAGTAAAGATATAACTGACTAATTTGTGTTCTCTATCTGGCAGGTCAAACTCATTCCCACTATTTCACGAGCTTGATCGTCAAGGTATCAAACTGAACATGATCATGAAAGGGGGGAATGGCTTCCTATATGAGTTTCATTAATTCCTTGTAGATTCTTCTCCACATACAAATGCATAGATGTACATAGGGACAAATTTTTAACTGATGCAAATGATGATAAAGTCATTGGTTTCAACTGACCTATGATGATTTACACCAGCTGTGTTCCTGGCCCACAGATTCAAATAATGCAAATTCAATATTCTGACATTCCAGTGATGCAGGGACCTCTAATAGAACATAATAACGCTGACATGCCTGCTCTGAATTATAATGTAATAACAGTCACAGGCTGAGCTCTGTTATAAAGTAATAACAGGCTTGTTTGCCAGCTCCTCAGCTGGCTGCAGTCTGTGCTGATTTACACAAGATGAGAATCTGGCTTTTATGTTTGCATCCTAATCCTAGATGCTGGTTAGCAGTGCACTCAGCATCAGTGGTTGTTGTCGATGTGTATTAGCATATACAGGAAACCTGCTCAGTGGCTTTCTTAACAAGACAGGGTCCCGTTATTTTGAGTTTCTGCTGAACCAGTCTGGCAAAGATGAGGCGCTCCAGTCCTCTTGCAAATTTCAGTCCCTGGGGAAAAATCTCCTCTGAGTGGTTGCCTTCCCCACTCCCTCCCAGCTCCTTCACTCGGGCACAAAGAGGAGATTGTATGTAGGGGAGAGGGAGCAGCTGACACTGTACATACTCACAGGAGGGGAGCAGCAGAGAGGAAGCAGAATGAGCCCAGCAGCCCAGGGCAGCTTTGCTCCCTCCTGTCCCCACCCCTCCAGTGAACAAAGGATCAGTCTACTCGCTATTTCTCCCCTCTCCGTCCCATCAAAAGTAGCTCTGGGAAGGGGAAGAAGGAGATGAAGAACCTCTAGAGCTGCCCATCCCCCCAAGACCTGGAGAGATGGAGAACAGGACTCCACTGCAGCTGCCCTTCCCCTCCCTTCCCCCTCAGCTGAGAGGAGGATGAAGAACCATGGAAACTTCAGGAGAGGCAGGGGGGACAGGCAGACACGGGGGCTGAGGAGGAAAGGCAGAGGTTGGGACAGAATTGATGGAGGGGGCTGGTGGGAGAGGTAGATGTGGAGGGCAGGCTTGGGTGCATAATTAATTGGTGTGAGGATGGGATGGGACACAGAACTAAGGGATTAGAATGTTGGGTTTGGGGGAGAGGCTCATCCGGGCCTTCAGGCAGCCAGTGGAAGCTCTTACACTGAGAACCAGAATCACCTTACACCATGAATTTGGGAATATTGGTGCACTAATTGCCACACATGGGTCATGGGGATGGGCAGGGGGAGGTCAAAGTTCCAAAGCTAGGCCAAAAAATACAGTAAAATATTTTTTTTATTTGATTTGGGAGGTTGTCTCATGATTTTAAAGGGGTTGACTCATGATTTTTGATCTCTTGGGTAACCTACTGGTATAGGGTTATAACAGGCTCAGACTTACACATCTTGACATATTTATTGTGTGCCAAGAAGCAACCCCTAGCTCCCACCGTGTGGCCAGAGTTAGCCCACAGATTGCAGCTCTATGACTCCTTTTTGCCTCAAAACCTACGGCTTGGAGGAGGCACCTCAAGTAGATCAAAACCTGCTAAAAAGATCAAGTACAATCAATCCTTAAAACACACTTCCCAATTATGCCTAAACTGTCTGTAGCCAGCCAGTCATTTATTAGCTATAATTCCTTCACTCCCAAATGGATTCTGAACATTTTTTATCCTTTATTGTAATTCAACACAATGTCTAAAATCACAGAGCCTGGATTCCTTCAGCTGATTCAAGTTTCTCAACAGCAACTTTTTCAAAAGGCCTCTATGATGGGAGCACAGACCCGCATCCTAACCACAGCCACTAAGGGGTTAACAGGTAGACAAGCTATCTCAGCTGTGGCTAATTGCTGGCTCATTGATAGCTGGGGTAAGAAGGCAGCAGATCAGATAGAGTGGATGGCTTCCAGAGAGAATTACCAAGAGGTGGTACTTCAAGGAGCAGACTGGTAGGAAGCCATACAAGGAATTGGACTTCAACGGGGGGATATGAGGGTTTTGTCCTAGCAAAGGTGCCTGTGGACAGACAGATGTAGGAAGCATTCTAACGAAGCATCAAGGAATCGTAAGGAGCAGTTTCTAACTGCTTAAACCACCACGTCTCTGGGCTGGAACCCACAAAGAAGTGCAGATGTGGATTCCCCTACCAACCCCAGAGAAGGTGATAGGAAATTCTCCCTGAGGAAGAGGAGGCAAGGAGTAAAGAGCCTGGACTGAGGCATATGCTCTATATAGTCACTGGATTCTTGGCTATGGGACTCTTTATTACCCCATAGGGGTGAGATTATAAATGACCTGGCTGAAGTTGTGAGAAGAGGCCAACCATGGCAGGGCCAAACAGCTGTCTGGTGAGGGAAAATGAGAAGGAGTTCTGCAATGCTGCACCCAGCTGTGAGGGGATGTGCTTTCTGGTAAGTGACCTGTGAGCCTCCAAAATATGTGGGGGAAATATTTGCATATACACATCTATTTTAACCATGTACAAAACATATATTTGTATAGACAAGTAAGAGAACCATGCAGCTGAGAACTAGAGCTATAATCATAACTAAA
This sequence comes from Mauremys mutica, assembly GCF_020497125.1. NCBI lineage: Eukaryota > Metazoa > Chordata > Testudines > Geoemydidae > Mauremys > Mauremys mutica. The sequence continues at coordinate 300,573,974 of NC_059072.1, forward strand.
ACGCCACATCCTGACACCCCAATCTTTGGGGAAGTGGTTTTTCTGGATCCAAATTTCACTGCACTTCCTTCGGAGGATAAAGCAAAACCATGGAATCAAGTATCCTCAAATATTGGAAATGTTTGGATCTGAAATTTGTAGTTCAGGCCTAGCTGTAATAATTCTTTGATTTGCATGTGCAAAAGTGGATCTTATACATGGAAATGGATAGGATAAATTTTGAGTATATAAGGTTTGGAAACTCTTTGAAACACTGACCCTTCATTGTATTACTTTGCTTGGTCACCTTTTTTCCTCTGTAGCTGAGAAGAAGTAAAAATGATATGTCAGTCAAGGCTGTTAGAACTCCTTCCCCTCTCTACCTTTATGTCCTCCCTAAAGGTTTAGGTGAAAGCATATGCAACATTATCTTTTTACTAAGTTCCCTGAATGCTTGAAACCATATTTTGCCATACACATTCTTGGAAACTTGCCTGATAGTTGATTTTTAGAATTGTTTTAAAACATTGAACTCACGGTAAAGAGTGTTTGAGAGGAGACTGGGGGAGAGACTAGTATTGTACTCAGTTCTTCCCAGAATCCACATTCTACCCACATTCCAGAATGCTGGATGTTTCTGCTAAAATGATTAGCAGTGAAACATTAACAAACTTGATGCTTCAAGTGTCACCATTAGGCTTCAGAATTAACATAACATGGTGATAAACCGTGTAGTTCATATCCCCACTGAGATCTTTTGTTTCTGAGCCAGATCCCCAGCCCTGATAAAGTTCCCTGTGTGTCTCTACAGCAGTGCAAAGGGAACTTAAAACTGCCCTCATTTCACTTCACTTTACACCACCTACTCAGCTTCCCCTCTCTATGTAACAAGTTTGCCTCTCATCCCATGATCTCTTTGCTTGTACATCACCTTCCCTTTTCCTGCCTTGTGTCAGTTGTCATCTTTTTAAAACTGTAATTTGTGAAGGATAGGAACAGTGTCTTCCTCTGTGCCGGCAAAGTGCCTATCACACTTCGGGTGCTACCAGAATCTAAATAATAAATAGGAGTTTGTTTAGAATGATTAATTATTTTCAGTCCAGACAATCCAGTTCATATTTAAGCAGTTTCTCTAAGATATTTGCTTCATTTACTATTCATCTCACCTATGAATGGCTTCCATCACTGTGTATAGACCCCATACTCTATGTACTAACTTATTCTTCAGTAAATCACAATATCAAGTTAATTTAACTGTAAGAAAGAAGTGCCTTTAGGGCATGAAACAACGAGTCTGCTTTTTAGATAGATTCTCAATTTCTGTTTTATGAGGTTGATAGTATTATTTCAACATTCCGGTACCCATGGGCTGTTCAATTTATTCTTGTACCTTTGATATTGTAACCAGATTTGCAGTCATGACACCAAGGACTTAAATGTCTATAGGGCCTTCTTCTGGGGGAAATTTATCAAGAAGAAAGGTCTTTTGTGGAAGATTCTGAGACTTTTCTAACTACAAAAGCATTGTAACATGTTTATCTCAAGGCGGTATTGGACTGACAATTTTTCCACTTTGATGAAATAATCTTGCTATCCTGCCATACTAAACATCCTAACCTTCCACTTGCTCCTATGTATCTACACTTAGCTCACCAGCACTAGTAAAGAAGCACCAGAAACAGCTGTTAATATTTATCAAGGCAGAGAGAATTTCCTCTCACAGTGATGAAGACAAATGAAAATCTTATACACTTCTGGTCTGAGTCATTGGTTTTTCTAACTGTGGCTTTTTAAGCATCTATATTGCCTTGATTACATCTCCACCCATATACCCCTTGCATTTAATATGGAATCTAGAATCTAACTTTTAAGCCTAGAAGCCAGGATTGACTCATAGCACCAGTCCAACAACAGACATTTGCTGAAGCAGACCTTTCACCAACAGGCTAGTCCTTTGCCCAGGGATGTCAAGGGAAGGACTCCCGGTGATGTCAGTGAGTGCTGGAATGGGGCCAAAAGTCAAAACATCCAAATGCCATAGGCGTTGCATTCAGTTCATTCTGCAAATCTGCCACAATTCCTCATTATTAGTCTATCTCCGTTCTATCAAACAGACCCCAAAATGGCAGCTTCTTCCCTCAGTGGGTAGAAAAAGCTGGTCCAGATAACTTGCATCCAAGAGTTTTAGATGAGCTGGCTGAGGAGCTCACTAGCTTATTAATGCTGATTTTTTTTTTCAACAAGTCTTGGACCACAGGGGAATTTTCATAAGACTGGAAGAACGTTAATGTATCAATTTTTTACAAAGGATAAATGGGATGACCTGTGTAATTATAGGCCTGAGAGCCTAACATCAATCCTGGGGAATATAATGGAGTGAATCATATGAGACTCAATTAATAGAGAATTAAAGGAGGGCAATAAAATTAATGCAAATCAGCATGGGTTTATGGGAAATAGATCCTGTCAAACTAACTTTCTTTCATGAGATTGCAAGTTTGGTAATAGTGTTGATCTTATATTCTTAGACTTCTTTAAGACATTTGACTTGGTGCCACACATTTTGATTAAAAAACTAGAACAATATAAAATTAACATAGTACACATCAAATGGATTAAAAACTGGTAAGTGAAAGGTCTCAAAATGTAATTGTAAATGGAATAGTCAGAAGTGGGTGTGTTTCCAGTGAGGTTCCATGTGGATCAATTCTTGGCCCTGCTCTATTTAACATTTTTATCAAAGTGGCCAAAAGAGCTAATGTGATCCTGGATGCATAAACAGAGGTATCTTGAGTAAGAGCAAAGAGGTTATTTTATCTCTGTATTGGTCATTGATGTGACCACTGCTGGAATGCCATGTCCCATCAGAAGGGACCATTATGATCGTCTAGTCTGACCTCCTGCACAACGCAAGCCACAGAATCTCACCCACCCACTCCCGCAACAGACCTCTAACTTATGTCTGAGCCACTGAAGTCCTCAAATCATGATTTAAAGACTTCAAGGTGCAGAGAATCCTTCAGCAAGTGACCTGTGCCCCACGCTGCAGAGGAAGGCGAAAAAAACCCAAGGCCTCTGCCAATCTGCCCTGGAGGAAAATTCCTTCCCGACCCCAAATATGGCGATCAGCTAAACCCTGAGCATGTGGGCAAGACTCACCAGCCAGACACCCAGGAAAGAATTCTCTGTAGTAACTCAGATTCCACCTCATCTAACATCCCATCATAGGCGATTGGGCATATTTACCGCTAATAGTCAAAGATCAATTAATTGTCAAAATTAGACTATCCCATCACACCATCCCCTCCATAAACATATCGAGTTTAGTCTTGAAGCCAGATATGTCTTTTGCCCCCACTACTCCCCTTGAAGGCTATTCCAGAACTTCACTCCTCTGCTGGTTAGAAACCTTCATCCAATTTCAAGTCTAAACTTCCTGATGGCCAGTTTATATCCATTTGTTCTTGTGTCCAGATTGGTACAGAGCTTAAATAATTCCTCTCCCTCCCTGGTATTTATCCCTCTGATATATTTATAGAGAGCAATCATATCTCCCCTCAGCCTTCTTTTGGTTAGGCTGAACAAGCCAAGCTCTTTGAGTCTCCTTTCATAAGACAGGTTTTCCATTCCTCAGATCATCCTAGTAGCCCTTCTCTGTACCTGTTCCAGTTTGAATTCAATACATTTCCTCCTGGGAGTGGTGGCTGCAATCCTCCCAGCCTTGGGGTTACATGGCTTCTTGTAGCAGGGTGGTCACCCCACTCCCGTTAAGAAGGGGTTAAAAGCAGCCAGGGGAAGCTGGTTGGGTAAACAGGTGTGGCCACATCCAATTAGGGTCCAGCTGACCCTGATAAAAGGGCAGGCTGAGGAAGTGAGAGAAGACTCTTGCTCCAGCTGAGAAAGAGAGGACCAGGCTGCCTGGGAGAGCAAGCAGCGTACCTGGGGCAGAGTAGGGCTGGGGAAAGGCAGGCAGAGCTGAGGAGCTCTGGCCTGATGAGTCCCCAGGATGAGGCCTTGCTAAAGGCCAGGGGAGGTACTAGGGCTGCAGGGAGGCAGTTGGGCAGTTGGGCAGTTGAAAGGCAGCAGGTCCAAACCCCCTTGTCGATTATGAGTTGCCACTTCCAACTGCAGTTTGCCCCTGATGGCAGGGGCTAGATGAGGACTGGCAGTGGGTCACTGAGGTGAGGTGGGCTTAGGGGATTGGGGTTCCCTGAGGAAGGGCTTAGGGGACCCAGAGTGTGGGGGCACTGGTGTGTGGCAGCACCCCAAGGTAAGGGGCACCGGGGTCTGGGAGAGACGTGGGGCCTGAAGTGCTATAAGTGGTGGAGATCAGGAGGAAGCAGGCTCCAGTAGGAAGACACCGGCCAGCAGGAAGCGCTCCAAGGCTGGAACTAAGATAATTCCCAGATGACCAGCAGGAGGCGCCACAGCAGTGAGTGCCTGTTGTGCTACACTTCTCCTCTTCCACCTTTGGGGGTGATTCCTCATTGCCAGGAGAGCATATCGGTTTTCCATCACTATTGTGGGTGGGTTGGGAGTAGGGGTGGAGCACTGCCTGCTGCCAGAAGTAACCAGCAGCCAGTGTCCTCCCTGTGACAGAACCATATCCTCCACCCCCGGGGCATGACAGCAGTCCTCCGTAGCTGGATAGCTTCCGCAGACTTGGACGTCTCTATATGAATACTCCCGAGGAATTTCTCATGGGCATGGATACTCCTCAGCCTAGCCACCTCCTCTTCTAGCTCTCCCACCTGCTTCCTGAGAGATTCCACCGGCAGGCACCTTTCACATTGGATGGTTCCCCGCTCCCTGGCTTTCTAAGAGTGGGAATTGCAGGCCACAGTTTCTGCAAATCCACACCAGGATCTGGCTAGAGGCATCCATAGTTAGGTTGTCTGTCTGGATACAGGCACAGGAGAGGAGACAGGAGCAGCGCTGGCACTGGTGATGTGTCCCTTCCTAGAACATAGCAATGAGCCAGACATGTCCTTTCCCTGGGGCAAACCACTTAACCAATTAACTTGTCTCTACGCCACTCAGGGAATCATCAGCTACCAACCAGAGCAGCTTTATGACAGCATAAAGGGGCCATATCAAGGGGTTCCTGGTAGTATTTCCTTTTCCTGTTTATCTTGGTAATGTCATTTAATATATTTCTGACTGTTACACATACACTAGCATGCAACAGTAATTAGAGGTTGTCTAAATGAAATCTGACAACCTCAGAAATAAAGGCTTCCGCCTTTCTCTTACAACTTGCAAAATGGTCTAACTTTGAAAATCTCACAAAATGTTGTTTTAGTTTGCATCATACATAGGATTATTTCTGAGCATATAAAGATGCAGCCATAACAGAAAATTGCTCAGGAAATTATGAGAATCTAAAAACAGAGGGTTAGAGCAGAAACCATTCTGCAGACTTAATTAAAGCTTTTGCTAGCAGCAAATGCTATAATGCAACATGACAGTTATTTGAATTATTTTTCTTTAAAATGAATATTGCTGTTCATTATCTAATTTGACATTAAGGTTGGTGCTATGTGTCTAGCCTGCAAAACAAAAATAAAAGTTCATAAAACACATGCTAGAAATAGAAAATAAGCTTAGAGGGAATGCTGTGGCTAGAAGGCCTTTCTCACAATGTGGGTAGAAACGCACTACCATACTTGTGTCCTAAATTTTTCTACTGTGCTCTAGAAAAGGCCTTATGGCTAATATGTCACATCTAATATTATTATTTACTATTTCTGTCTTGCGCTTTATTGAACCTTTACTCATTTTTTATTGTAGCAGAGTTGCTAAAAGTGCTGGAGATAAGGTTGTGTCTGCATTCTATTGTTAACCCCTATTTTTTCAGTGCTTTTCACCTCCAATTCTGTCTTTAAACTGGTGGATATGGTCAGCTTCAAACTGAATTCCTTTTTGGACACTAAAAAGAAATGGATTTGACCATTTTTAATATAGAAGATTAGATTGTGCCCTGGATACAAATGCATGGGCAGGGTAAGATAGGAGCCTTCTCCCCCACTAGGTCCTATGTACTGGCTCAATGTGCAACTGCAGTTCCTTCTATATCCCCACGTCACACTAGACACCCAAGACATTACTGCTAGTAGCAGAGAAAACCCATGCATTCAGTTGCTAGTGCAAATCTAACACAGTGCTATCATTTTGAAAGGAGGTTGCTTGGACACACTGGGGCGTCTTCATTCTCCCTCTTCATGGTCTTTTGTGGCCAGCAGTCAGTGGTCCCAGCTTTAGGGCTCCTGCTAAGGGTTAGGTTGGTGTGCCTAATGTTAATGTGCATTAATCTTTCTTTCATTTTAGCTTTTTTTTAAAATGAGCGGATTTTATTTAAAAAAAAATCTTTTAAAAATTTCAGTGCTAGTCGCTTTGTGAAAAATTAACACTCCTCATTCATTTCCCCCTTCTTGTCATTTCACCTTTTTCCCATTCTCTCGCCACACTGTATCATGAGATCTGGCTCTTCTTTTATTGCTCACAATGAAGGGCCAACCCTGAGAGGTACTGAGTGCTCTTAATGCACATTGAGCGCCGAACCTTTCTGGAGCAGTCCCTTAGACTGTAAAGGCTTCAGGCAGGGACCTGGGTCCACTACATCAGTAGATTTATACAGTTGTAAAACCACTGAACTCAGAATGTAAAGCCAAAGGTGACTTAGTGGAAAATTATTACAGTACATACATGGTCATTCCTGAAGTTTTGACACAGACCAAACTCCCATTGAAGTCAAGAGAGATTTTGCCTCCATAGGAATACAGAATCAAGCCTCATGGAGGGATTTGCTTTCAGTAGTAGAGAGGCAAAAATAGTAATTCTCCCTTTAAGTATTGAATATCTAAATTGGTTAAATGTAAAACCTCCCTGAGAACTATCTGCACAAAGAAAATTAAATAGGAAAGACTGTTTAATGATAAATAAAATCTTGTCTACACAGCATGCTCTTTGCTAGAGCAATGTGGATGTTGAACTGGAATATTGATTGATAGGTAATTACCAAAACACATCTAATTTATCTGATGATTAAACATCTAAGCATCTCTTTCAAGTGGATTAAAAGTAATTCAAATACAAGTATTTATTTGCATGTGAAATTGTATTACTTAAGTAATTCTGTATTAATTACTTGCAAATGAGGTATTTTTGTCTCATATGTCTTAAACCTCAACAAATACTCTTAATGAATTAACTGATGAATGTATTTTTAAAACCCAATCAGATACTAATTTGTGGTCCTTTAATAGTTTGTTACAGCTGATATTGTTGTTTCATACTGCTGGCATAAGCAGAAAGAAAATGTTTGCTTTCTTCCTGTGTGTCTGTCTGTCTGTCTCTCTCTCTCTCTCTCTCTCTCCTTTTGTAGCAGTACAAGAATGTGTTAACTTTTGCAAACCTATCCTGGTAAATAAAGTTTTCTCTGGTTCCAATAGGAAATGACAGAAAAATCTGTGATACCATTGGTGGTAGCTGAGTCAGTGGTTGCATTACTGCAAGGTTTCTCAAACAGGGGTCACCGCTTCTGTAGGGAAAGCCCATGGCGGGCCGGGGCACTGTGTTTACTTGCCTCGTCCGCAGGTCCGGCCGATCACAGCTCGCACTGGCCACAGATCACTGCTCCAGGCCAATGGGAGCTGCTGTCATTATGCTCTTTTCTATCGTCCTGCCTAGCTGCTCATTATCTTCTCCTTGCATTCTCAGGGCCAGATCCTCAGGTGGTATAAATTGTAAATGGAGCTTCATTAACTAGCTGGGGTGCCAGGGCTGGCTCTAGACCCCAGCACGCCAAGCGCGTGCTTGGGGTGGCGTCCCGCGGGAGGGCGGCAGGCGGCTCCGGCGGACCTCCCGCAGGCATGCCTGCGGAAGGTCCGCTGGTCCCGCGGCTCCGGTTGAGCATCCGCAGGCATGCCTGCGGGAGGTCCACCGGAGCCGCGGGACCAGCAGACCCTCCGCAGGCACATCTGCAGAAGGTCCACTGGAGCCGCGGGACCGGCGACCGCCAGAGCGCCCCCTGTGGCGTGCCGCCGTGCTTGGGGTGGCGGAAATCCTAGAGCCGCCCCTGTGGGGTGCCCTCAGTTTTTGTGCAATAGTTCATGCCTACATTTAGAACAATGTCACGCTAACCACATGCAAGCTTTCATGATGCCATCAAAGAATGATCTTAACAACCAGGTTGTTGTTCTTATTTTTATTCTTGAACTCATGTGGTAAGCTGTATTTAGAGAGTCAGTCAGAAAATGGGTCGGTTGCTTGTTTTATTTGTTTGTGTGTTCCTGTGCAATATTGCAACTCCTTGAGGAAAAATCAAAATCTGAAATATTTTGGCAAAAAATGAACTATTTTGTTTCTGAAATGCTGCCCTGGTACCTCCATGGGAATTGTAGTTTAAATGTTTCATGCTTCCATTTCCTTTCGTGGGCTGGGCTCCCTGATCAAATTCTCTCTCTCATGGTGCACCAACGCCTCATAATTGTGTTCCCATCTTGTTACCAGCTTTAATATGTTACCCAGGTTTTGAATATTTTTTTTGTAGACTTTTTACCCTTTTGCAAAATGTAATGAGCAAATTCATTGCCCGGTAAAATCTTCTCATTTCGTATTTTATTATTATTTTCAGGAGGCCAGAGGTGAGTATAGAAACCCAGCAAAGAGCATGTCATTGTTCTTTCTTGGAGCTGAGTGAAAACTGCATGAATAATTGATTTGACAAATGTTGCCCCCTTTTTTTTCCCCTCTGTTTGCAAGCGTTGTGAGCAGATTGTGATTTTTCTCTTGTATTCATTATTCGGAGTTATTCACTGCATAACTTGGGAGAATAATGCTTCATCTCTATCCTGGTCACAAGCTGTTTGCTTCACGTATTCAGAATTCAAGTTGTTTTGTCTGCAGACTGGCTGGGCCTATCTTAGGGTCCTTTGCCAGAAATTTCTGACTCTACCGTAAATGCAACTCCACTGATAGGAGCAATAGTAGGAACACCAGTGCTCCAGGCAGCCAGCACCGTGTTGTCCAACCCCCCTCGGACAGATCTAGACAGCCCAGTGG